>NW_006799945.1:3869425-4398028 GCF_000485575.1 Poecilia formosa
GTTACTTCATTTTTTTTTTTTTTTTCCTCCAAAATATTGGTCTGTTTTTCAGTTAAACATTATAGCATAAATGCCACCAGAATCTCCATTTTAACTTCACAGAAATGTTGAAATTATAGAAGTGTGAACATATTTAAGATCCACCAAATGAATTTATGGTGGATTTAAATAATATATTCTCTGTGATGAGTCTCCCCCTCCCCCAACAAATCTAGTAAAGTAGCAAAATAAAAATTCCTCATCAATGCTGACATTTAATGCTGTGGCATACCGGACTATCTGTCTAAAATGTTTGCACTTAGACAAAATGCTTGAATATTCTGTTTTCCTAAATGGAAATTCCCTGTTCGTGTGAACTGAAAAGGCACATGTCCAAAGTTTATCAGTACCAAAGAGAACATTTCATATGACTATGAGGAAAGCAACTCATGAACGACACTGTTATGTCATTCAACAGAGTTCAGTAGGTTAGGAGAAAGCTGAACAAAACTTAAGACATGCTCACGAAATGATTCAACATGTATTTGGATGCACCACAGGTATGGATCTAGAACACGGATTCTACCGGCATGTGGACGTCCCGGACCACGTTCACTACATCGTTGCCTTCTTCGTCTTAGTGATCGGAGCAGTGGGAGTTTCTGGGAATGCCTTGGTCATGTATGCTTTTTCTTGGTAAGCAAACTGATTATTATCGAGATGTATTTATTTATTTGTTTATTTATTTATTAGTCTTTCAGTAAACTACTTGTCTGGTAACTGTGGACAATGATGCGATATTATATTTGGACTTTTAAGGACTTATTTCAGCTGCGCTTCATCAAGGTGGAGTGATCATACAATAAATACCTCTATTGAATTTTAGGATTGAGGAACATCTGAAATACTTAATCTGTCTAGTGTCCAAAATATACAAGCTAAAACATTTACAGTCATTTTTTTAAAAATTGGAAACATATTTTTCAAATTTATACATATGGAGATTTAAGTAAATAAAAGTTATCGATACTAAGAAATTTAAATAATGTAACCAAACTGAAAAGGCACATGCTTTATGCTTTCTTTGTGTTGAAGAAAGCATTAAAAGCATTACAACTTTTAAAACTTTTCTTTTAAAATTAGGTTTTCTGGTCAGAAATACGTTAGGACATCTGACATTCAATCCTATTAAGTAGCTAAAATTGCACACAAGTGGATATAACAAGTGTATTTAAGTTTTTTGTGCTTTACACCAACCAAATGTTTTAGGAAAAAACAGAACATATGTAAGTACATCAACTTCATACTATTTTATTGCTTAGTGACATAAGGACATTTTATATGCAACATTTCAAACCTGGTGTATTTCAGCGACAAGAAACTCCGGACGCCTCCCAACTTCTTCATCATGAACCTGGCCATCAGCGACTTCCTGATGGCCATCACACAGTCACCAATCTTTTTTGTTAATTGCCTCTATAAGGGGTGGATTTTTGGGGAAACAGGTATATTGTTTATCATTGTCTTCAATAGCTTGTGCATCATTAGAAAAAAGTAAATATAAACATTATTTATTTTGTTGTTTACGAACAGAAATGTTTCATACAAAACTAAGTTTCTCTAACATGCTCGGTTTTGGGAGCAGATTTTTCTTGCAGTAAGCAAAATGTGACAATGAGGCTACTTTGTGTTTAAGATATTAGACTTTTTGGGTTTTAAGCAGGAGGTGTCAGAAAAGTTACCATGCTCCCTAAAAGCAGAAAGTTTCTGGTGCTCATCTGAAAAGAAACATGTTACTAAACAGTTTCCTTCCATATTTATCCCGACACAGGCTGTAAAATCTATGCATTCTGCGGGGCTCTGTTTGGAATCGCCTCGATGATAAACCTTCTTGCCATCTCTATAGACCGGTACATAGTAATCACCAAGCCTCTGCAGTCCATAGGGTGGACTTCGGCAAGACGTACTTGCCTCATAATTGCCCTTGTGTGGTTTTATTCGCTTGCTTGGAGCCTTGCACCGCTTTTGGGGTGGAGTGAGTACATTAGTCATTTCAGCAATATTTTCAAATCACCATTACTCGTGCTGCTTTATGCTTTCTTTGTGTTGAACTTCTTTCCAAAGGCTCCTACATCCCCGAGGGCCTGATGACCTCCTGCACTTGGGACTATGTGACGTCTACCCCAGCCAATAAAAGTTACACTTTGATGTTGTGCTGCTTCGTATTCTTCGTCCCTCTGGGCATCATATCCTACTGTTACTTGTGCATGTTCCTGGCAATTCGTCATGCAAGCAGGTAAAAAAAAAAAAATGCTTTTCTGCCCTTTTGACCCAAACATTTTATTTTTATTAAAATTGCAGCTTGTTCTATTTTTAACCATTATTTATGAGGCAGACGTATAATAAATTTGTATTTTGTTCCAGTTTTATCTCACACTCATAAATTTAGATATTAATTTCGCAAGCCTTCTAGGGTCACTAAAAAGCCTTGCAAAATACCTGGATGAAGAGCACAGATGGCTTGTGGCAAACTTTAAGTAGGACTTCTTGTGATTTTATCTTTTTCATGACTTTTCTCGTTGCCATACTTCCATATAGAACATATTTTTTGGATCGCACAACTAACAGTTGTCCTGTCACCAGATTGTCCCACCTGATCTGTGGATCTCTGCAGAACCTTATAAAACATATAGAGGTGGATAAAGGCATTTTTATAAAGGAAACCTGGGTTTTATTTAGTAGTAACAGAATAAAAGGGGCTGACTACAAACATGCATCACAGGTTTCATTTTTTATGTTCCTTTCCCTTTAAACTGTGGCTCTAATTTGAGTGACAAAATATAATATCGCTGCTCAAAACAGCTGGAGCCGAGACAAACACGGCTGCTGTGAAGACATTAAGGAAGGTAAACAAAATCTACAAAGCCTGGTGTGTGAAAAAGCAACAATTTTCTGATTGTGGCTCCTATATAAGGCTTTTATACAAGGGTTGCAAAATAAAGGTATGAGGTATGTTGTGTATTACCATTCTAGTGTACATTTTTTTGCTGAACTTATTCATATTGTTGCATACTTTGGGGGGATTTCGTGGTGTATTAATCTGCACCTTTCCTGTTTTAAATGTTCAGAGATGTTGAGCAGCTGGGCTCTCAGGTGAGAAAGTCGACCCTGATCCAACAGCAGTCTATCAGGACTGAGTGGAAGTTGGCAAAGATTGCCTTTGTGGTGATCATAGTGTTCGTACTTTCCTGGTCACCCTATGCATGTGTCACTCTCATCGCCTGGGCTGGGTAAATATAAAACCTTCACCTTTTGGTGGAAATATTTATTTCGATAGTCTAAGCTCTTCAGTCTCAGTAAATGCATGCGTGACCTCTGTCAACACACTGTGTTCTAGATATGCACACATCCTCAATCCATACTCCAAAGCTGTCCCTGCGGTTATTGCCAAAGCATCCGCCATCTACAACCCTTTCATCTATGGAATCACTCACTCCAGATACAGGTAGCAACACATTAGCTAACTGTTAACTAAGGGTTTAAATGCAAAGGAAACTATATCAGCGAATGATCAGGAAATATTTCAACAGGGACACCCTGGCAGAGAAGGTCCCCTGTCTACACTTCCTGGCCAATGCCCCTAAAAGGAAGTGCATATTAGTGTCAAACAGCAAGTCCTCCATAAGGGACTCGGTGCTTAGCCATCAGTCATCAGTCTCCAAATCACAGTTTCAGAGAGTTTCCTCCATGTCTACAACAGACACAGTGAGTATGAGCCCTCCAGGCTTTTGTATTCTATTTATATTGACAGAACAGCATGCAGTCAGTGTTTTTTACACAAAATAACTCATAAAGAGATAACTCCAGACATGAGATAAAAAAAAAAAATGGCATTAAAGGCAACACTTTATTTGACAGGGTGTGGATAAGACTGACATGACACTGTCATGAACATGAAGGAGACTTTATGAATGTTTATGACTGTTGTCATGAAGTGTCATTCGGTAAATAATGACACCGAATGTTATACACATTAAATGAACTTTTAAAGTTGCATTAAAAGTCCATCAAAACTGCCAACTTTGTATTATTTTGTATATAATGACACTTTAATGCAAAGTTAGTTGGTTCACTTATGATTGTGATGAAGATGCAAAAGGTGTTGAAATGTTAGTCTCAGTAAGCTGCATCTGCACACATCTTTAATGTCTCGTTTACACACTTTGAAGTTGGTTTTGAATGTGAATAGAACAAAAGCAATTTTTATTTTTTTTATTTTTTTGCATTCATGAAGGCTATCATAGATTTCTCTAGTGATTACCATTGCCCTAGGTAAACAAATTGAACAACCACAAACAAACACGTAAGGGGGCTGTATACTGGATCAAGAGCTCTCTTTTAAAATTCACATCACAAATTTGGCTTGAAATCTGCGAGTGGAGATTAGGTTTTATTACCACAACACATCATGATTCTCTCTCAAAGCTAGAAAGAAAAGTCTTTAAGCAATTTCCTATCTCTGCTTGATTATGGAGTCTTCAGTCACTGAATACTGTTTACCACTGTGCCTTGAGGTTTGTAACAGGCTGCAATCGTCTCATCATTGCACACAAAAGCTTCTATTGGCCTCTGAGTGTACAGAGATATATTCATTTGACTAAACTCTGCTTAGCCTGGCTTCATCTTACTTAAATTATCTCCAACAAATATCTAATACTGACTATTTTTTTCACTCTAAAAGCATTTTTGTTTCGTTCAAAATGTTTCCCTTTTTCGGTTTGGATGAAAAAAGAGCAACATTCAGCATTTTGGCTTCTACGAAGTGGAATAATCGTCAAGTCTGAACTCAAGATGCTAAATCTTATTTCTTTGGAATTATTTCAAAACTATTCTTAAAGTAACAAGAACCGATTAACCGTCATTAATGCTCTTTAATAGCTTTTGAGTTCTTTTTTTATAGTTTTAATGGTCTTATTGCCTCAAGTATCTTTGATCTATGTAACCATTTTGTGTGCTGCAGACCTTTTATATTCAGTTGTTTTGTAAATCGCAAATTACATGAAAGTACTAATTCACAGACTCTTAAGATTTAAGAATTGACATGCCTAATAACATGAAAACCACACATTAAGCAGCTATGACTAAACATTTAGGTTCAGTTTGTATAAAGCCAATTGAAAACTGTATGAATACTAACTTTCTGAGGTTTTAGTGCTTTCCTTAACTTACATTCCCCTCATTTCAAGCAGGTTTGCAGTGATGTGGAGCTGGATTCCATGGATCAGAGTCGTTGTGCTAAGACAGATTATTCCCCTGCTGCTGCGAAGGTCAAAGAACGTTACACTTTAACTAAACTGTTCAAGGAGAAGGAATGTCTAAGTCAGGAAAAGGTAATGTTGGTGCTCATCAATGTAGTTACTAATTTAAAATTTTGACGGCTACAGAAGCGTCTGCAGAAGTAATGTTCTCTCTCTTTGTTTTGCGTTTTGTTTTAGGCTGCTTTCCCAGAGAAAACGTCACAGAAAAATCTTTCGTCAGTATATCACATCAGTTAATCAACAGAATAGATGCTCTTAGTTTGGAGGGAGGAGAACCTTGAAAGCTGAGCAACACAGAGAAAGCGGGACAATGAATAAAGCATTTCAAAGTGAAGACGCTGAGGCACAACAGCCCCGGAAAGAGAAAAACAAGGAGGAGTCACGGGTGCTAGAAACTTTGGACAATCATGTATGTCTTTTCCCCCTGAGAAGTCAGATCCAACCCAGTGAAAAGCCTCCAGTTACATAACAAGAGAGCATTTTTTTACAACCTCTGGACTGTTCTGATCAGCAAATAAAGACTGCAACGTTTCTGAAGCACACGTTTCGACACAGCTTATCCCAAAAAGATTTGATCCAAGTTTCCAGACGTTTCACTGAAGGGCAGCAAGTAAAGCTCTTTTCACCAAAGACGCAAAGTCTACCTTCGTTAGGATGTGTGAAAAACTTTATTTAATCATTTTATGTGTGTGCTTACATAAAAAGCAAATTCATTTGTTCTTTGTGAAATCATGTGCACTACAAAAATAAAAATATTCACTTTTTTTTTCTTAGCATTTTCCATGTTCAGCCTGAACACACACGAAAGAAATATGAGGCTATTTTTGTATTTTGATTTGAAAGAGCTAAGTTCAAAATACTTCAGCACATTAATATCTAATTTATGTGAATAAACCAATAACTGTACCTATCTGGAAAGATTTATTCTGTAGACAAGCTTACATTCCTAGTTTAGTTTATAGCTAAAATCTGGTCTAAGGAAAACTCCCATATTTATCAAAAAAGACATAAAAAAAATCAACTGTATTTTACTAATGTTGTGCAATCTGACACAAGAAAAGCTGCAACAGCTGTCACTGTGAATTTCACAGGCCAGTCTTGTTACAGGTCTAGTTGTTTCGGTATTTTTTAAATTTTTTTAATTAACTGTTGCAGGTCTAGTAAAGATCATTTCTTGCAGCTTTATCCTGTAGATCAACGTCTCCTTTTCTTGAATAATGTGTTCCCTCGTATCCTAGTTTTGAAAAAGGAAAAAAAAAGAAGTAATGGTAAACCAGATTTTTTCCATGTGAAATAAGATAATCATGGATAATTAAACATTTCTAGAAACTTAGGTCAACTTGAGAAAGAAAGGACAGCAAACATTTAAAATAACTTGTTCAAGTTATATTTATTTCATATAAATTTTACTCATTTTGACACTTGTAACTTTAAACATTTAGTGTGAATTCATTTCTCTGCAGCATATAATGCATTACCTGTCTTTCTACATTAAAGCCAAGACAGGGTGCTTGCTGATTTAGGTATAATAATCTGAAGGCATGTAACAGATCCTCAGATGAATACCTTGTGCAGCTGAGTGATTCAAAATAATTACACAGGGGGATTTAGCTACTGGACTCCCAGTAAATCTCCAGGCATATTCTCACAAACGTCTTTCATCACATCCTGGTCATTCCATTTCTAGTTTTTGTTTAACAAGAAATGCAATGAAGATTTCATACAGGTATGTTTGTTGGCAAGAGGCCAGAAACTTTATAGTTCAAAGCTATAAAAGGCTATAAATAGCTGAATGTATCACATTTACAGGAATTGTGAGGATCATTTTGGCCACTAGAGGGCATGTCAACACTGTCACTGAAGTCTACCTTGACACAGAAACACTCACCAGTGCAGCAAGTAAATTTAAAACCAAATTTTATTTACACACACTGTGTAAAGATACAAAAATATTTCTCACTGTCTGACATTAAATTAGGCTAATAATTTTTAATCACTATTTGCTGAATGTCAGACTAATGGGAGAGCTTTCTCATTTCTCACGTTCCCCTAAAAATGTAAAGACTTCAATTTTAGTTTCATTTGACCAAATGAAATTTATCCAAAACATATGGTCTGCGTCCAAGAAAACATTTGCAAATTGTCATTTTAACTCAAGCGGAAACAAACTTTGGTTCTGCAGCAGGACAATCATCCAAAGCACACCACAATTTCCACCTCTGAAAATCTGAAGAAAAACAAAATGGGGACTCTGAAGTGGCCTAGTCAAAGTCCTGCCCTTAATCCTATTGAGATGCTGTGGAATGACCTTAAAAAGCTGTTCCAGTTCAGGAAAACATTCCAATGTGGCTGAGTTAGAACAATTCTGCAAAGATGAAAGTGATAAAATTCATGAAAGACTCATTGCAAGTCGACACAAACACGATTGCAATTTTTACGAGCAAAGCTTCACCCAACCAGTTATTAGGTTTAGGTGACAATCACTTTTTCCCCACAGGGTTTTTTTCCCGCATGTAATAATAAACACCTTCGTTTAAAATAACATTTTGTGTTTACTTGTGTACTCTTTGGCTAATATTTAAATTAGTTTGATGTTCTCAAATGCTTTAAATCAGGAAGTGGAAAAACATTTTTTCACACCGTGATATATATAAATATTTAGTTTCAACTGTACATTCAGAAACATCCAAACATTTTACCAAAACAACACATGGAATATTTAACAGCTTTTTTTGCTAAAACAAAGTCTTCATACTGTACCAAGATGAATCATAAGATTAGTTCTTGAAGACTGTGTGGAACTGGAATTATTCGAAACCAATGATACTTGCAGTCACATTGTTTCACGTTATGAAAGGCTTCTGTCTGCTGACAGCGGAGCACGTTGGACGGAGAGGATGGCATACGTTGTGTCTGACTTCTGCACTGAGGTATTTACTGGAAAGCATGACTTCACTGTGCACGGATGCAGCAGAGAATGCCAACTCTTCGTCAGAGTTTTAAATACTTCTTCCAGAGCGATGTGTAAAAGTTAGATTCTCCGTAGAGTCAAACCTTCCTTTAAGCAAAATGCCAATGAGTATTTTCAAATGAGTAATTCTAGTGCAGGCATAAAAATATCCCAAGGCAAACATTGAAAATAAAGAATAACATTAATAAGATGGTTTTCATTTACAACGTCAAACATGCTTCTGTCAGGCTTCCCCATGGGCATCTGTGGCTACTATCTAGTACCACCATCAGCGTGAGTGTGTGGTTGAATGGGTGAAGCGCTTTGGGCTTGATAAGGCGCTATAGTAGTACAAAACCATTTACCATCAATACAACGGGAGATAGTAGGGACGGAGAAAGTCAAAATGAGCTAAAATTATCTTCTAAATTACAAGAATATGTGGATAAAAGTCTGATGTCTTTTTATGGATACTGAAACAGAGCTCTGATGGTGAGATGCAATAAATCTATAGCTTAAGCCTGACCTTCTGATAATACAATTCTTTGCAAAAATTACATGGATCTTACTCCAAGAATATAAAATTTTATCTGCAAGTCAAAATAAATATATTTATTAAAAATGATTATTATGTATTGACAGTATAAGACAGCTAGACTGTGAAAAAGTCAAGCTCCTCTGCCTTCTCCCAGTGTTCCCACTAGCTGCAGAAATGCACCACTCAGTCAGAAACAACCAATCAGAGCCAGGGGGAGAGTCTTAATGCTGTCAATCACTCTTGTGTACTTGCCGCTCCCTCTCCTCCCTTTGCTCTTTGCTATGACGCAGGTGATGTGCCACAGCATATACTGCCTCTAATGCTAAGGCTTAGCATAGCCACCAGATTAACGGTTGTCCTGGACGGTGAGTTGTTTTTCCACCATTAGCACACTTGGCAGCGTGTGTCTCTTCTTGATTGGCAGCGCTAAGACCTTCCTCCTAGCTCTGATTGGTTGGATTGTGCATTTTGTCAGATGGCAATATAAGATCAGGAAGGAGGTGGAAGAGCTGGAACCTTTCACAGATTATATCTCTCTATTACACTATCACAAAATAGTGACAGTTTTAGCAAATATATGGAAAAAAAAAGATATTTAACATATTTTTGTAAACAATACTGCAACTTTAGTCAAATAGCCAAAAGATAACAATCCACCAAGCAACCGCACACCGTTTTTCTTTTTTTCTCGTTAATGAGAAAAAAGTCACACTACAACAGTGAAGCTAAAGCCTCCGCCAGATGTTTATAAAGCGACTTTCCGCGCTTAGCTTTGCCTCATGCAGGCCAGTCAGTCCGTTTTGTTCCCGTCCCACCTTCAGGACAAGCCTCTGCCTGCCTGTCTGCCTGCGGTTGTGCTGCCCCCAGCCTCAGAGAGCTGGTGTAGATGGTAGACCCTCCTCCACGCTTGTCTGAAGGGCTGGCTTAAAGGCGGAAGTTTCAGTTCCACTAACTTCATTTCTTGGAGGCTGAGAATCGACGGGCAGAAGTCGCTCCTCTCTCTTTAACACAAACCCGGGTTCCTCGAGGTAAGGTGAGCACAATGTTAATCATTTTTATTTACGTCATTATTTTTTGCAGCTTTTTGTTCCCGCTACGCAGCTGCAATTCAGAACTTCATCTGAACTTTCAAAAAATCACATGTTTGTAAA
Organism: Poecilia formosa; assembly: GCF_000485575.1. Lineage (NCBI taxonomy): Eukaryota > Metazoa > Chordata > Actinopteri > Cyprinodontiformes > Poeciliidae > Poecilia > Poecilia formosa. The sequence continues at coordinate 3,879,362 of NW_006799945.1, forward strand.
ATAAAACTTTTAAATAACAAACAGGTTATTATCTGTTTTTGGGCGGATATGTTTTTGTTTGTTTCAGTTTAATCTAGGAGAGCTGTAATAATCTTAGGCATGTGTGTCCTGCACCTTCTCCAAGTGAACACATGGGTGAACAGACTGACTACATTATTGATTATCCTCAGTGTAGTTGTTTCTCTATAAATAAATAACGTGTGTTAGCTAGCAATGTCAATAGTAAGACGTGGACATTTAAAAATGTATAGTATTGGGCAAGACGTTTGATGATTAAATTCTACATTTGATGATCCTAACAGGAGTATGACTTAATTTTCATTTATTGAGCTCTAATATAACGTATTTTAGCATTTCTAGTGAAGTCAAAGAGATTCCCTTTGTTTTCAGTGAAAGTGCTGCGATAAGGTGCAGTAAATCCAAGGCCACTCAGTCAGTATCTGCTGTAACGTTACCTAGCAGCAAAGCCCTGTGAAATAAGCCTGACGCCTGAAACCTGAACTTCAGATGACAAATCTCACACACTGTGCTCATCAAAACGTGGAGACATTCTTTCTTTTGAATACGACATGAAGAAAACATGGTTTGACACAATCCTGGTGTGACGCATGCAGCTGGGGTCATGAAGGGGAGCGGCTCCTGCATTCAGTTCAGGTGACCCGTGTTTAATTACCATTAAAGAAAAGGCTTTTCCAGTTGAAATGCACCTTTGTTTGAGGGGCGGTGGTTCATTTTATTACGAAATTTACTGTACTGGCCTAAGATTAGGGAACTTACAGTGCCTTGTAAAAGGCATTTATGACCCTTGGACCTTTAGAGACTCTTTTAACAAAAAGACAATTAGACATAAACATACAAATTTCTAATTTGTCATTCATTTTAAAGTCTTCCCACAGATTCTTAGTTTAGATTTTGACAGGGACGTCCTGGATATGCCTTCATCTAAACCCTGACATTGCAACTTTCGCCGTAGGATTGTTGTCAAGGTGACAAAGTTACTGTCCACTGTTAAGTCTTTTGCAGCCTCTACATTGGTTGCTACTGTAGAATAGCATTCCCATACCACGATGATATCACCACCACCACCACTTTGGCTTAGTTTTGGTTTTCTCTGACCATAAAACCTTCTTTAATATGCAGTGTCCTCCTTGTGGTAAACTTCACATGAGATTACACATGAGGTTTTTTTTCAATGAGGTTCTTCTTGTCGCTCTTTCAAGTCTCGCTGTCAGATTTGTGGACTGTGTGACTGATTGCTGCCCTGGATCTCTGACCTGAAAAGATTGAAATTAATCAAACTGGTGTTTGTTTTTGCAACATGAAAGAATGTGAAAAGGGACCCTAGTGGCATTTATACATCCCTCAACCCCTTCTCCAAAATAACCTAATTTTAAACTCATTAAAGAGTTGAGATAGTCTGCAAAAAAAAATTCAAGCTGTTCCTATCAGCATGTGTTACTTACTTTACAGTCAGACATTTGAGGAAAAAACATTTTTCAAGCTATTTAAATGCTCTGCCTGCCATTCAGCTCAGAGCCATTTAAATGTCTGAGCTAATATCTGGGAAAAGGCGATGAAATGCTTTGCAGTGGTGCCAACACGATAGGAGCTTGACAGATAAGGCCCAAAAGGGGAATTCTCTTTCAAACTTGCAGATGTGTCGATGTGAATGTAGCTGAGAAATTCTGATGCACATCTCGACTGTTTTTCATCTGTGCGAAAACACTGAGAGGTGTGTCTGCTCATGTCCATGCATGATATCATTAGAGATTGCAAAACAAGCAGGGGCATGAGATGGGCCTGATCTTTGTTCTCTCCTTGTTAGGTAATGCTATTGATATGTGTGCGTCTGTCATGACCGGAGTCGTGACTCAAATCTCGCCACTTCAGAATGAGTCGATTAATTTGACTGTGAAAGTAAATACTCCAAAATATGCAAGCCTGAGCAGTTCAGAGTCCTGTTTTCCCAAAGGGTTGTACATTAAGAATATGAACTCAAAGGCCTCAGAGCATCAGCTGTTTGTCAGCATTGGTGGTTCATAGGTCAGTCCTTAAATGAGAAGGTAAACAAAACATTTGACAATGTGAAGGATGGCTTCCCAGTTCTTTTTTCTGGACTATGACTTCTTCTTTACATTTCTCTTCATTTTAGTCTGCTGAACACAGACATGTGGTGCAATCACAACTTAGATGAAGAAACCTCGGAAATAGCGCTGTAATTTGAGAAAGTGCTGAACTGATGGATTACTGCCTGTGTTTCTGTGCTTTTTATAAAGACGAGCTTATATGTACATCTTATTGCATGCACACCGAATTCCCCATTTTGTGGTTCAGTATTCACAGATTTTTGTGTGGTAACGGGACTCCAAGTTATTTGCTTGGGCATAGAGGTTTCTGGCTTTATGGCCGTTTTCAGCCAGCACAGCTTTAGTTTACCTGCTGGATATGTATACCATAATACCTGAATTATCTAAAAGACTTTCTCCAGATTCAGTTGTTTTTGAGTCATAATCTCTTCCATTGCTTTTTATGTGGTTCTTTAAAATAACAAAATCTAAGTTAATTACAAGGCTTAAAAAAGCAAAACATAATCTTTTGTCGTCACCAAGTTTATTCCTCATTTAATGTACCTAGTATGTCTTTTTGATTTAGCTATAGTTCACTGGTCTTTCCAGATCTGCCCATATGCATTATGTAACCAGCAACAAACACCTTCTCCATCTTTTTTACTGAAATGTTTTTACTCCACGAAGGAAAGGAAGGACTGAAAACAGTCTTTGGCATTTTTAATCAACTAGCATGTTTGGTACCTTCGTCTGCCTGCTCTCAGTCATTTTTCATTCTACTATAGTTCTCTTTTTTTGTCATTGTCATTGTTTGATTTAAAATAAAAGGAAGTTCAGCAACATTTCCCATGCTCCCCGAAAAGTCAGCTGCACTTCTGACATGAAGATTGTAAAACTATATGATGATATTAGGATGAATTATGTTTTAATGGGGGAAAAACTCAGTTTGTTGCCAGGTAACGGTTGGGGGGAAACGGTGCATGTCATCAGGTGTTCAGCTACCCTGTCACTTTCACATGTAGTTTTAATCCTTTCCTTCCCCATTTCTACTCCCTTTTACGTCTCCTTTCCTCATATCCACTTGTTCTCCTTCAGGCTTGAATGGAAAATCGTGTGAAAACAGGCTCCCTGATTTGCCATGCGTCTGGTACAACAAAACCAGGTGACGGGCTGCAGCAGGTGGTGCTTTGTCCCAGAGGCAGCCTGACTGGCAGCTTCATAAAGACATTCCTTTAGGATGATAAAACATTTTTACTCGTGAAATATTCACTGGGAAAGAAAGGCATGTCGTCTTATAACCCAGCTGTGTTTCTGGGGATTACATATGTAATGTCTTGACTAAAATGAAACATTAAGTCACCTGTTCTAGCTCAAGAAACGACTTTTACTGACTGAATAAAACAGAGAAGAGAGGTTCTTCTTCAAGTATTGTAAACGTACTATAGAGCACGTGGTGTTTGATGTTTTGGTTTTGGTGTTTGCGTGCGCCCTTCCTGTTTGATCGGGGCAAAGGTAACATTTCCACATGACTGTGAAGTGCCAAGTTGTGGAACGGACACAAATGCACACACCTTCCTCTTAAAAACCCCCCAGTATTCTGCAAATCTGGTTTAACAGTTCCCTCACTTGTCGCTTTAAATAAATTTTACGATATACCAAGCCGTCACATTTCACCCCACTTGACCTCAGTCTTGCTTCTAGTAAGTATTTTAAAGCTTCAGTGTTTCAAGGGAAAAGGAATGCATAACAGGCAGGCATTAGACAGTGAAGCTTAATGGTGCATGAAATATTTTTACACTTGCATGTATCTTGCTGCCTTCCTGCCATTTTTAATTTCTCATTGAGGCATTGTTAATATATTTGCACACATGAATTTGAGAATAAGGAGCTACTGAGCTGTGTTTAGATTGACAGTAATTCTTGGAAAGCTTGCACAACTTTGAGTTACCAGTGAAATCTGAGTCCTAACAAGTCCCTCGCTATCAAGGGTGTGTCTCGTCTTCACTTCTTTCTCGTGCAGGTCCAGCGCCGCAGCAGTGGTGCGAGCAACGACATCTTGTCTCTTTGCTCCTTGCGATTAACAAAGGCGGGGGTTGGCTAAATATAAATGCATGGAAGACATTTTGTCTTGTCTCTTGAGCTCTGAAGCCGAGGTATGAGTTTGTGTGTGAAAAGGAAAGATGAAATTCAAGATGTTGCCCGCTTGACTGGAGTAATGATGCCTTTCCCTCACAGCTCGTAATTTCCAGAATGCCTTATTTGCCTTGGTTTTGGTTGTTTTTTTTTACCCTCTAAGTGTAATGTTGGCATGATTACACTTGGTTTGAATTATGTTCAAAACAGCGCTGGTCTTTTATCCTTAATAAGCAGGTATACAAGTGGCTTCACTTTTTTTTCCCGTGAAGAAAGGCTGCTTGTCTCATGCAGAACACTTGGTGACAGATTGCTGACATAATGTGCTCAACAAATGGCTTTAAAATGCTGATTGAGATGGTCTTTATTTTCCTTTTGGTTTTTTTTCCCCCCAATTTGTACTAGTTATTTCAAGCCTTACATTCATTCAGCTGGATATGTCGGTCAGCATTATTTAATCATTTCCACAAAGTATTAAACATTCATCCTCTTTTTTTCCCCCTTGCTGTCAATCTGTTTATTTCAAAATATAAACTGGGCACAACCTGTTGCAGAATCACTTTCACTCTTCATGCCGATAGTTTTCCTTGTTAAACAACTAAAACCTGCTCTAAAATGGCTGAGTCTGACATTTGAATCTTGTTGACAAAATATAAAAAACAGGTTTAGTTTTCTCATCCTTATTTCTGCTCTTAAATGGATTTGGTCAGTATAGTGCCTTCCGAAAGTATTCACACCCCTTTTTAAACTTTTGCCAAATTAAACCTGCAAACAAGGCATTTTTAAGAGATTTAACTGGCAGATCAGCAAAATATAGTGCATGACTGTGACATGAAAGGAGACTGGTTCATGATTTCCAATTGTTTTTAAATGAAAAGTAAGACCTTACACTAATTGAATCCAGAATTCACCTGTCAAAAATGTGATGGCATTATAAAAATAGCTCTGAAGACTTCTGGGAAAACATAAGTGAACAAACACCATCATGGACACAGAGGAGCACAGGAGACAGACCAGGGATGAAGTACTGGACAAGTTGGTTATAAATCAAAATCCCATCTTGGGGACGCATGCAATAAAGAAGTGTTCAATCTGTTTTCCTAAAATTGAGAAAATTCAACTGCAACCCTACTAAATCATGGCTCTTCTCATAAACAGACAAGTTGACCAAGGAGATCATTAAACAGAGAAGCTTGGTAACTGTGTAGGAGCTGCAACAATTCAAAAAATGTTAACAGAATAACCACTGGTTGTTAACTCCACGAATACAGCATTTTCGGAGGAACATTGGGAGGAAAACTGTAAGAAGCCCTCCTTTAAAGTTTACCACAAGCCATGGCTGGTACATAGGAGACGTATGTAAGAAGGCAGTCTAATTGGAGGAGACCAAATGAGACTTTATGACTTTCCACCAATGTTACAATGTGACAATGTGACTGGCTGCTGTTCATCCGTTTTGATCCTTTGACTACACTAACCCACAACCAAGACAATGACTAAGGATGCAGTCAGATATATTGTGAAATGGTTTGCAATTGAATCTCTGCATATTAATTCATTAGACAAATGTCAGACATAAATTTAGTTATTAATGTTTAAAAAAATCCAGTCTGACTGAGCTTGGAGCGATCCTAAAAAAATAAATAAAAAAAAGACTGCATGTTCAAAGATGGCAAAGGATTGACTCAGGGGATCTGGACTCTAATGTGTGCCCCACTTATTTAGCATTTTATTCATAGAAGATGTTGAAATCTGTGTTTTTTGTTTTGGATCTTCTAAATTGATTAAGCTAATCACATGATATGTCAATGAAATGCATTGAAGTTTGAAACCCTGTTATTGTAGATACAGGCCTAATAAAGTGGTAAAATGTGTGTTTCTAGGTGCATCATGAGCAGCAGCTACAGTGTCTCCCTGGCCGGCCCCGCCCCGTGGGGTTTTAGACTGCAAGGAGGGAAGGACTTCTGCCTGCCCCTCACCATCTCACGGGTGAGTAGGGGATGGGGACACACACACACGCAAATGTACCCTTCACTTCATGATGGTCACCTCAAAGGAATGCAACCCATGCACGTTTTGCCATTTGCTTCCTCGTTGACAAAAGGACCATTTGCCTCTTGTTTCTGGATTTGGACAGCTCTTTCAGCAGTTTGTGGCCTGTTGCTCAAGGCTTTTGTACTCCTGTCTGCCTATTGTTGTCAAAATCACATTGCATAACAGGATCCAGACATAATCTGTCCGTTTAGAAAATGAATCACATATTTCATTGGTTAAGCAAATGGGTGTTGATGACTATTGTCATGTAGTCATTTGACTGAGTGGTAAGTGACCTTCCCTCTTCTCTGGTATTTGTCCTGATTAGAGACAGTGCGCTGTGGAAGCGGTTGAGTGTAACCCTAGAGAGCCACAGTGGTTCTGTAATAACTATTTGGGAATGTTCTGCCACATAAATTCAAAGTGGACTGACCAGGACATTTCAATCTGTGTTCTGGCAGCTGGATTGCTTTTTGTTGCCGCGAATTTACACAATAACACAATTTATGATATTGGTTGAGGAGGACATTTCTCAAGCATTGTGTTACAGCATCTGCTACAGAAATTAAAAGGAAACCTTCCGTTCACATTAGCAGCTCAGCAAATACAACAAAAAGTTGCCATTTAGTCTTCAACCCGTACGGACTGTGCTTTGTGTACTTCTTCAGAATGAGAAGGGAGTCACTCAGGTCTCGCCACTTCCTGTTATGAAACTCTAATCTCAGTGTCACGACCAAGGTCAGTTCCTCTGTTTATTTGTTTTTGGCAGGATCAGTTACAGAATGTCGAGCATCATGTGTGCAAAGAAATTACGCCTCTCATTTGGTGATGTGTCCGTTGGCGTTCAGACGCAGCCACTCGAAGAGAACAGAAAGGCCAACGTTTGTTTTGCACACTATTTTTAAGTCTCGCTGCCGTGATAATAATCGGTATGCGGGACATTATGTTGTCAGTGGACTTCTTGTCAATATGAAAGCAGCTGATGAATGAAGTGTGAAGCACGTCCTCATTTAGAAGCTTGTCTGATAGCAGAGTTCCCTCAACAACACTAGTACAGCAGGAAAAAACAAGTGACAGGTGAGTCTGTCAATGTCCAGACAATTACATGCAGCCATCAGTCTAAACATGAGTCATTTTTGTGTTTTTAAATATTTAAACATGGTGTTTTTCAATTCTTTGGTGGACAACTTGGTGGACAGACTGGCGACCTGTCCAGGGTGAACCCCGCCTCTCGCCCGGAACATTAGCTGGAGATAGGCACCAGCGCCCCTCCCAACCCCACTAAGGGACAAGGGTGTAAAGAAAATGGATGGATGGATGGATGGATGGTGGACAACTTAAAAATATATATTTAGAAGTAGAAGCCAAGCCAACTTTATTTATGCAGTTTAAGAACAACACTCCTGACCAAAGTGCTGAACAGGTATTCTATACTAGTATAAGCAATAAAACATAAATAAAAGAAGACAGAAAAAAGATGCTATAAAGCAAATCTAACAAATAAAAATAGCTCAATTGTGGTGGGTCAAAGGTCTAAGAATAAAAATGTATTTTCAGAGGTGATCTAAAGAAAAACGGCAAAGAGGCCTGTCTGACATTCACATGCAGGTGAAGTTGCTCTTCTGAGCAGCTTCGTGAACAGTCATTGGAAAAGCTCAGAGAGGTGGGGCGGCGCAAGATTATTTAAAGATTGGAAAAACAAATAAAAGAATCTGTAAAAGAAGGGTGGCAGCGTTGCAGCATGTTGTGCAACCCTGCTTAATTTGTGTAACGTCTACGACCGGCTTCAGTCGAGGATTTCAAGTAAAGCATTGCGCCACTCGTCATGCCTTATTACTAGCCTGCATTTTATTTCAAAAATCTCTAATGAATCTATCCTTGGTTTATAATTTGGCGGCTGGTTTGTGTCCTGACTGTGTGGTGGTACGATATATAATTTAATCTCAACTTAGACATGGTGAGCATTATTGGAAGCGATCCGTCAGAGTTGGTGGACAAGACACATTTGCAAACATCTGCAAAAAGTTTAGCTGCTCCTTTAATCCCTTCATTCAGTTGGTGAGGTAGAAAACTGTGTTGACCTCAAGCTTGTTTCAAGGTTCATCAGAGATGTTAAATATACTTGCCATGTTGAGGAGTATGCGTCTGTTGACATCTGAGCTTGAACTTGCTCTGATAAATGACGCCGCCGTAGAGTAATGATGCAATGACTTGACTTTACATATGTCTAGCATATGCAAGTGATCCAACGGTTATGAACAAAGTATAAGGCTGGTCGCAGGACGACCACAGACAATTATTGGGATTTCCGTATAGGGAATTTTGGGCTTTAGATCTTAAAATAACTCTTAATGACTGCAAGAGATGAAATAAGAGTAGTATCCACCAAACTGTTGTAGCACAGCTTTCACATTGTAGTCCAATACCACATGTATTGGACTACAATATTCAGACTAAAATTGTATTTGACGTTTTGTTGAATAACAAATTTGATTCAGTGCCGTTAATTGTTCAAACTAGGACCACCCAGTACCTCATGAATGATTTATAGAGCTAGGACTCAATTATATACTTGTGTGTCTGTGCGTGTGTGTGTGTGTGTGTGTGGTGGAGGGGTGCCGCGATTTGTTTTTCCTGCGACTCTTCCAGATAATTTAGTACAAGGCTGCTGCGCTTCTTTTCAGAGTTCCCTTTTGACTGTTTTCCACAGCTGGAAAATGCGCTCAAAATGCTTTTTATTCTCCCTTGGAATATGTATGCCAGAGGAGCAGCACTGAATCTATTTCTTTGTCCGTTGGGCCCGTTACTTTTTATTTTCTCGTTATTTGCTGTTGTAAGGGCTTGTGATACTTTCTGAAAACAGACAGGCTAATTTTAGGTTGGTCTCTGCAGGAAGCTTTGCAGTAAAGCACTGCTTTTAGCCACTATATTTTTAGTATGGCAAAGTTAATTCCACTCTATCTGAATAGAAATTATGCCATAGAAATTGCATTAAGATTGGACATAAATTTAATATGCTTTTTTAAGGTGTTAATTTTGATTATTTCTATTTTTTTAAAGCTTTTTTAGACCAAACTCCTCCCAAAGATATTCCAACATTAATTGGGACACTTGCCCTGTCTGGGAGTATTGTTAGTTTAATTTTGTTTGCACCAGTCTTTTACTGCTCTCTTTGATCTGCCTTTAAACAGCCCCTTCACTCACCAACCATTATTCTTCTCAGACATTTTTCTGAAAGTCTTTTAAATCCAGGACACGAGACGGTGGCCAAAACTGCAGTTTAATTTCCTCTCCGCAGACTCGACAGACCTCTATAAACCACCATGAAATACTGCGGAAACTTACTCTGGGAAGCATTTTGTACTAGAAATGTTGTTGCTTATAGTAAAAGAAGTATTATATACACTTAAAGTGTCTGTTTATTTGAATTTTTTATAATTTTTTTTTCCGCTTCTTGGCAGGTTGAGAACTGGTTCAGGGAAAAGGTTTGAAATTTTAACACAATATAAAAACATCACCTCAAAAACATGGGTCTAGGTAAAATGCCTTCCATTGAAGAAAATATTGCGACTCAAAACCTAATATCTTATTTGGCATCTTGATCATGTTGGCTGTTTGGACTTGACCATAACTGCTGGTTCAGAAACAAATAAAAGCAAGCTGTTAAAGGGGAAAAAAACAAAACATACCCTGCATTTTCGGAAACCACACAGACAAGCTGTGGTCTGTGCTGCTTAGCTGGAAAGCAGCTTGTATTTTCCTTAACCATCAGTTGTGCAGGCTCCTGGAGATGCGTTCAGGTTCCATATGGATAGCTGTTCTCTGCAGTCTGTGTTTGATCCCGGTATGATTGGTCTGTGTCTGCCTCAAGCTTCCAGGAGGGCATCTGCTTTCAGGCTCCCTCCTGCAATATGGCAGAGCTATAAAGAGAAGCTGTGCTGTCACTTCAATTTGATTTAGACAACTTTTTGGAGGAATTAAAACTTTTTTATGATTTCTTCCATGTGACTAGAAAAAAACCCCTGCATGCTGAAGCTCATGATCTGTTTTATGGGGATAGCTTTGACTACAACTTTTGGCATTTTTCTGTGCCACTGTCAAAATATGGTTGGGCGTTCATAGTAATGGATTTTTCTTTAGAGCGACGCAAAATGTTTTGGAAGAACCTTGGGTATCTTTTATGTTGTTCTCTTACTGTAGCAGAAAGCTGTTGTTGAACGTTTCACTTCAAACCGAACAATGATGGAGTTGGGATCCAGTTCTGCCCTCTTGGCTCAAACTTTTCCATATCTTCTGGCTCAGGAGGCTAAACCAGCTGGCTCTTTTCTGGACCTGTCTATAAAGAGCGTTTAGTATTCAGTGCAGGGTCGGTACTTTGCTACGTGTTTTTGTTTGTGTCGTCATGGCAATTTGACTAAGAGGTCCTTTAAGGTTTTCCTTGGCATCTCAGGTTTTCTAGCCGCCAGATTGATGTAGTAACGGACTGGGATCAAACCATGACAACAGTTTGTCTACCTCTGTTCATGTCCTTAATTGGGATGCTTGGCTTTGAGAAGATGAGCCTGTGCTATTTGAACAACCTGTCCCCCGCTGTGTGCTACTCTTCAACATGAATACAAACTGACTAAATGGTACTTCAACATTACTGATGCTGAGGCATGATTCAATTTCAAACAATAAAAGGGAAATTAAATGATGTCACTGTTATTATACAATTCCATTCAAAGAGTTGCTGTAGGTGCTGATGGCTGGGGATGAAAGGATTCCCTGTAGTGGCCTGTCTTACAGTGGTTCTAAAAAAAGTCTCTGACTGAAGATGAAGAGGATTCTCAGTGTTTGTATGATATTCTTTACGTTATAAAGAATCCCCCTACATTCTCCAGATGCTCCAGAATAGAACCAGCCATCTTTATGAGCTTGTTTTTAATTCGGTGGCTAACAACAGATGATGTTAGAAGACTATGTACTCTCCACAGCATTTATAGAAGAACTGCAGCTTCTTGCTTAAATACTGAAGGACTTAAGCTTCCCCCTAGAAGTAAAGTATATATAGCAATCATCTAAATTTGAAACTTCCTACATGAGGACTCCAAGTATTTTGTGAATTAAGTGGAAGACTAATTTGAGACTCCGGTTAAATTCACGTTGGTCCGAATTGCTCTTTTGCAACGGGTTATGTCAAAGAGTGAAGGTCAGCCCACAATTCAGAAAACAACTGTGCGTTCACCTCAAATCATCCTAAAGACACTGCAAAATAAGCCATTTTTGAGCTGGAATTATAATGGCGTGACAACATGAAACTGTAATATTTTTAGCTTATGATACAGTCATAATTTCATACTGGCTCATGCCTAATTATGATGTTGTGTCTCGTTTTGAGTGGCTTCAGATGACCTCGGAGCTATACCAACAGGGAACATTGTGACATAATGAGCTTCCGTGAGCCTTTCCTTGTTTGCGATGACTTGGTCTTTAAACTCAAGACTTCTCCATATTAGGTTCTCTGTCTTAACTCCATCCTTCACAGATGTGACATGCAGCTGACTGGCCTTCCAGCTCCCACCGCAAGATACTTCCTGTAGCATGACGTCTCAGATGTGAAGCAACAATCCTCCTCCTTACTCCATACTTTCACTGAAGGCAGGAAGTTGCACGCTGAGAAGCAAGGGAGGTGGTTGGTGTCTTCATGGTGTTGAAGTGTGAAGCTTAAAGCACTGGGCTAGCTAAGCTGTTCAGTAAAATATTGAATGTGGATAGTGAATTTTCTTAGAAAGTTTTATTTATTTATTTTTTTTTCATTTGACTGTTACAATGAAGCACATGTAGAACCAATGGAGTGCTGTTTTGTATTTTAGGCGTCTTTTCATCTAGGATTAGATTACAGTTTTGGCATCTTACTTGTATATTTTTTACTATTATTATTATTATTTCCTTTTGGACAATGTTGGCAAGATTTGTCATAACTTCTCAGTTAGTGCTGTAGAACATGGCTTGTTTTACCAGCTCCCAGCTTACTGGATTTACAGAACCACAGTGAAAGAACCAGTCATTATTAGTGACTCCACAGCAGTAAATTCACCAGTGTGGAGAAGGAAACCACGAAACGGCAGCCTCACTACAATATGGCTGAAATCCCATTCGTGTAAACGCAGCTGGACAGATACCCTTATTCATTTAAAAAGCATATCCACCAACCAGTCCGGTAATTAAATTATATTTTTACACACCCATTACATGACCTTTTTCCATTTTATGTCGCAAAGACTTAAACCATTATATGTTTTGATGGTGGATGTGAAATTGTAGAATAAAACCAATAAGACTTGGTAAAACGCAGTGATATTTCTCTCTTTGGAGAGCAGTGAATGTCACTGTTTATTGCTTATCTGCTTTCCGTCACGAGTCTCACTCAGACCTCTCTTGATTTATATTTATAGACTGCACATGCCGGAGATTCTTACTCAACATCTATTTGTTTTGTGTCCACATGAGTGATTGGGTGGGGGGTGGGGGGGGATTTGGGATGTACAAAATACAGTTTGTTCACCACAAATTAAACCATTATATATTGTTGACAACCCATATGTTTGTCTGTGCTTTATGTAAATGCTTAAGGAATTAAGAAATGGAGCCAAGAAGTATTTTTATCTGCTCTGTTCAAGCGTACAAATGTGAGTATGATGACTGCGCAGCATTCCAATTACTTTTCTCTTGTACCGTGGGATTCAGAAGACTTTAGACTTGAAAGTCTGAGCTATGAGTAAAATAAGATATTTTAAAAGTTGAGAAAATACATTTTAATAAACACACTTTTCCAAATCAAAACGAGAGTCTGAGAATCTATCGGTACTTTTGTTATGCATTAAAGGCCGAGGTAAAGTCATCTCTCTTCGGCAACTTCGTGCTGCTGTAAAGCCAGTGCTAAGTGAGTTTTGGAAACTCAACAAGTGTGGAAAAACAAAAGTTGTAAGAAATGATTATTAATCTGAGAATGTGGGTTGCTTGATTAAAAGTGCCTATGCGATTCACTAAATGCTTGTAGGTGCCAGTGACTGTGCATCATGCATGTAATGAGCGAGTGATTTAGTTAAAGCAGAGAGCCTGTCTGCACACTGGGCTTTTGTGAGTGATATAACCGCACTATAGATGCCCTAGACGTCGGTATGCATACATCAGCCTCAGCTTTGGGTTCTGGACTTCCTGCTACCGATCAAGTAACAACTGAGTGGAAGAAAGCACTTTTCAAGACTTAAAAAAAAAAAAGAAAAGAAAAAAAGTGGCTGTCTTTGGCACAGATGCTGTCACTTCCTCATTCCTTCATTCCCCTTCCCATTCTTTTCCTCTATTTTGTTAAGTTAAGAGTAAACACAATGGGACAATGGCTACATGTCAGAGTTGCCCAACCTGAATGCATTCTTTAGCAGTGAGGAAAGAGGATATCTTGGTTTTGTTGTTTCTCTGCCCTTATCAGTTTTGTTCATATAAATAGTTTCACTCAACTGTGTGGGCACAAGGATAACCGATTCAAGATGACAGATACTAGAACTTTTCAGAGTTTTTTTGTTGTTCACTTCAATATCTGACGTCAGAGTTCTGTGAACAGACACAATAACCAAAACCTCTGCTTTCCACCGAACTTTGAAGAGTTCATTTAGTTGTCTTGTCACATTGAGTTATATTCTGCCGTCATGTTGAAGGATGACATGAAGTTATGGAGGTAATAAAGACGGCATAAGATGATGAGTACAGAGTCCTTTTGGCAGCCAGCATAGGAGTGCAGGATTTGAGTGTGTTAAGAGAGTGCTGACTGACTGATGAGGCGCTTGTATGTAATGACAGATCAGTCATCACACCTGGAAGGGTGTTGTCCAGTCGTAACGATTTTATGACGTTATTCCCATGTGTGAAATGCAAGTCTCAGCATGGGGGGAAATTGATGGGAGATCTGGTGAAACTTTAGTCTTTACTCTCGCTTCTGTGTGCAAAACTCCTTTTAAGGCCCTGTTGAAGCTTCCATAATGAAAACCGTCAGGTGATACTTTGTCCTCTTCGGGGTTTTTATGGAGCCCATCGTAAACAGTTATGCTCTGCTCGCTTTTCATTTGCTTTGGCAAATCGTCGGGATGTCAGAAGTGTTTACAGATGGTTTCAGCACGTAGTTTTTAATATTGTAAAAATTATATTATTTTGATTTTAGTCTGTGAAAGGTGCTTTAGAAATAAAATTCACTTCCCTATCTAGCTTTGCGATTACCCTCAACCTGTTATCTGATTCAAGAACGGCTTTGTTAGTTGATTGTATTAAATTCAAATTCTTTACAGACTATTATAATTACAATTTTCCATGCCTCCATGCAACTAAAAATACCCCAAAAACATTCGTGCGCAATCACATAAAAACTTATCAATTTAGGAAGAGCGTTGAACTCGGAGAGATTTAACTTTCAGCACTGAAACTTCCAAAAATGGACTAATTAAAGGACGATGAGCTGGAACTTGAGCTTCGTTCCAGACTGAATATTCTTTACATTATAGCCGAGAAGTTTCTTAAATAAAAGTTGCAAGCTTTCAAACCATGTGGCTTCAATAAGACTTCTTTTGTAATGTGTTTATGCGAAATTTTGTGGGGGGTGTTTTATGTACAGATTGTTTATAGTGGAAATCCAGTTTCATCTAATAAATGTGTGGAGAATAAGATTCCCATCTCATCGGATACGAAAGGAAAGGGAAAAGAGATCGTAATGATTAGTGGTCTCAAGACAAAAATAAACAAAATGTGCTTAACTTTAATTCCTCAAAGGTGTTTATAGGAATGAAAATGAAAGTACTTAGTTTGAAATGGTGCGTGGAATTGAAGAAACTACAACTTCTTGCTAAAGAGCACTATGTTTTCCTAACCCTGGCCTTACATTTTTATGCTTTTTGTTTCACTGCAGCTGACTGACGGGGGCAAGGCAGTCAAAGCTGGGATGAACATTGGAGATATCATCCTTTCCATTAATGGGATTTCCTCAGAAGGCATGAATCACCTTGAGGCTCAGAACAAGATTAAAGCCTGCACAGGCAACCTCAGCCTCACTCTACAAAGGTAACAGTTGCACATAAAATACACTTTTTTTTTTTTTTAAATACAAGTTTGATTTTTAGACTGTTTTCCTTCTCAGTTTATTTTGCTTGTGTGCATTGTAGCTGTAAAACCAACAGAGATGCCAACATACAGAATAAATTACAGATTTAGCTGAAATGGACAGGCTGTCAATGAAAGCTGCTGGAAACATATCGAACGGGATAAGAGGCAGACCTAACAGAAAAAATCCATGTCGCAAGACATCAGCATTACAGTGACGATGTGACAAAAAAGATGTCGCATTGAAATAAAAAATAACTTCTGTATTTTCTACAAAAAGATAAATGACTTGGCTTGTCTAAAATATATCTTTGAAGGAGTGGAGTAGTTATTTGATGCGGATCCGGTTGAAGCCATCTGCTGACAGTGGCTCTGTTCCTTGGTCTCCTTCTCCAAGCACATTGCATTTTGTACCCTTCTAACTTAATCAGGTGGCTGTGTAGCTCCTTATCACCATCGCAATCGAAAATATAACGAGAAACAAATAAACTCTGCCTCACTGATTATGCAGCCAAATTCACAGCAAACAAGGCAGTGCCAAAATGAGAGTAACCGATGTCGGTGCAAGAAAAATCTACAAAAATGCATGTATGTGGAGTAAAGACTGTATTAGAAATCTAAATGTTTATTTAAAAAAATTCTTTACCCAGTCAAATAAGTTTTTTTTAATTTTATTTTTTATTAGTATTTAAAAGCTACCCACCAGGAAATACCACAGCAAAAGCTTCTGCAGTCCTTTCATAAGGGTTCGGAGGCGTAAGCTTGTTGGTCATGTACATCGTTTGAGCATCATGTCATCTACTTGGTAATTACAGAAAATGTCTGCAAAGGCTTTAAACTGAATTTATGCTCGTGCGTGATTGGAAAGCTAAACGTCACCCGTGAGAGTGGGAAGAGTTCACATTGCAGCATTATACTTAAATTGTAAAAAAAAAAAAAAAAAAAAAGGCAGTTTAATGCAAATTTACTTTGAGGTTCAGCTCCATTTTGGCCTTCAGAAGGTCATTTCCAAAGTGGATGTTTGTGAAGCCGCAATGTTATACATATGAATCTTACATGCTACATAAAGAGGACATGAAGTACTTAATCTTAATTCTAGGTTATTACAGTCTGTAACTAATGGTCTGCACATGTCGTTTAAAGCTTAGCATATTGCAAAGACATTCGACGCTGCTCCTCTATTCTCTTGTTACCCAAAAATATAATATTCAAAGACCGTAAGCCTTATTGAATGCAAACTTTAGGTCTTGAAGCTCATTGATGCTTCAGAGATTATTGTACATGTTGTTATTCAGAGAAAGCAGCACATGAGAATTGATCGGTTTTGTTGTTGTTTTTAAGGCAAGACTGTAAAAAGGTTTCTGCCACTTTGCAGATTTCTTTTGTTTTTATGTGTTTATTTTCTGAAATTTGTATATTTTTAAGGCAAAAGGAGCAATATTTGGATCCCAGGCTCTATATCGAAAAGCAATTATCCAAGCAACTGGGCGTCATTGCTACCAGAACCCAGAAACTTAAGTAGAACCTGTCTCACAACATGTTCAAGTTGGTTTGGAAAACCTGTTTTCCTTTAAAAAAAAAACTGTCATTTTGAAGCTTGTTATTGTATTTAGTCAGGCTATGTTTGTTGGATGTAAATGTTTGCTTGCTTTGAAGCGTCTAAGTTTGACGGCACAATAGAAAAGGTGAAGAAGCTCAAAGCTGGTCTGTTTAAATGCATTTAACAGAGAAGCAGCATAATGCTGCTGCTGCTGATGATGATAATGTGGCCTGCTGTTATTCAAGTTTAAGTGAAGTAATCATTGAGGTGGCTATATTTGAAATGAGCGAAAAGTATCTCTTGTGTTAGACGGAGACAAATGGAGCCGAAGCACGCACATTCTCCTCGCCGTAAAACATGTTGACGGCTAAACTCGGTCTGCTTTGCCCATCCTGCCATTCCATCACCACATCAAAGGAAAAAGGAGCCTCTTTGCTTTAGTCGTGGGAAAACCGTCTGAAAATAGTCCTGTCCCACAGCTGTGTATAATCTGCTGCGTGTTGCTGATGCACGATGAAACATCAAACAATTCTGGTCTCATGGAGCAAGTAAACTACAGCCCAATTACCCCCAAAACAACAAGGGTCTTGTTGTTACAAGCGGTGCGTAATTGTGGTCTGCGTTTTTGGTTACTTGCATTTTATTTAGCGTTTAGAATAAATCAAGATGATTGTAAAAATAGTTCCAAAATTGTATAACCTAAATACGCAAATGCTACTCTTCTCTTCTAAAACACCTCAGATATCGGAGAGGTGCATAACTGGTAAAAGAAACAAGCATTTCCCTCTGATCAACAGTTAATCCTTTCTTCTCTCTGTGAGCAATTTATGGTTTCGATGATCACTGATAAGGCTTCTGACGTTACAACTGCAGAGTGAGAGTGTTGGGAGATGATTAATGGGACAGTTTCGCCCAGTTATGTCACTTTGTCATAGTTTACGTTCTCCAAGCACTTCCTTAAAAAGCCACTTTAGAATCCAAACCATCTGGAGGAGGAGTGCAAAACATCTGACTAGAGAGAAACACTCTTGCATTAATATTTATTTAAAGGAGACTGCAGGGACTTGATGTTTAAATAACCTCACACTTCATTTTTTTTGGATATGTATTAATTTCTCTAGTTAAAATTAGATCTGTTAGCATTCGCACGTCATATAAAATCCTGTATTGCATATACTGTGGCTTTAAACATGCACAATACTGAACATTTTTGAGTTATAACAATGTTATACAGTATTTTTGTCTTGTTTATTTCACTAACTTGCAAATAAACGTCCAACTAAAATGCATATGAAAATCTGAGAGAGCCCAGAGCCGCTCGGTCTATTTGACGAATGTTTCTGAGTCAAAGTAGGGGTAAACATGTTTTCATCAGAGAGGAAATGAACTGAGGAAGTCCACTGCTTGTCCTGCTGTAATTCCATTACTCCATGAAGCGAGTAAATTATAGCAAATTACATGTTGAGTCTGAACAAGCAGAAGTGGTCGAAATCCCAACAAAATGTGCCGGAATGATGATATCTGCAGCTCTATGTGCTCTATGTGTGAAATGACATTTGGCATTGCTGCTCTGTGTATGGAAATTATAACCAGGAAGGATAATGCAATGTTTAATTTGGCTGTTTGACCATTGGAACAAGCCTGTTTGTTCAGAGAGAGGTCCAACCCGCAGCATTACTACCAGTATCCTGAACAATTTGTTAGTATAAACTTATGATCATCAATATGATTATAAAAACCTCCTGCATTTAGCCTTTTGTACAGATATATCCACAAAAACTTAATAATTTGTTTGGAATAATTCATCATCTGTTCGGAAATGGAGACATCACAGGTAAAAAGTAACTTTGTTGTGAATTGGGAGAAAACTAAATTCTTCTCCCTTTATCCCAAAATGCATGGAGTATTCCAAAGTGGAGATTCACAAATAACCCTGGCAGACCTGAAAGGGCAAAATGCATTGAAAATGAAAGTAAGTACTTCCTGTTTAGACTCGTATTATAGATGTTTTTTTTTTTTTTTTACACGTGTCATCATTACATAAAGCAAAAGTGAGTCAGTAAGTTTGGAATGCAAAAACTGCAAGGAATACAAAAATCTATTTTTTATTTTTTTACAAATGGAAACAACATAACTGAAACACTTCCAGAGATAAGTATTTGAACTTCAACTCACTGATTAAAACAACGACCATTTTGCTGTTTTTAAAAATAAAATTTCATACATCAAAACAACTTTAAAGAGCTTTTAGTGAACATCTTGGACATGTTCTAGTTTCTGTGTACACGTTGTGTTCATTTAGCAGAACTGACTGACGTCTTGAGGTTTCAAACTCCCATTTCATTCTGGTTGTTACTATGAGCAGCAGTTTCCAGTTTATGGGCACGTTTTATTCTAATATCAAGGAAATCTTGTTGTTTAGCCACTAGTCGGTCACCAGATGGCTGTGGGAAGCAGGGTTAGGAAAGTATGATAATTGTTTATTTATTGTCTTTGAAACACACAGCAGAGTGCAGAGAAACGCTGCGTCCGTCAGGCAGTGGCTGGTTTCTTCTTGATCCAAAACCTCAAAGATGATGGATTAGAAAGAGTGAGCCTCACGGTTGAACCACATGCATTTATCTCCTGTACATATCATTTTCATTATTGTTTTTGAATGTTTCAGATTCTTCCAGCTAAAAATAAATCACAGATAGTCCGTGGAAACAACATAATTCAACAATTCTGTCTTTTTTTTTTTTTTCCTGATATTTTTAAACCTGTTTTACTTGATCTGAAACCTTCAAGTACTGAAAAGTTCTGGATTTTATCTGCATGCATTCTCCTATATATCACCACATCCAATAAGCTACAGTTTACAGGGTGAAGTAGAGGCCACTATTCAGAGCCCCACAGACTCCCGATCGCCTTAGTCAGATGTATACTGGCAGCTGAAAGTAAAGCAAAGAGGAAAAAAACAAAAAAAACAATGGGGGGCTTCGGGCATTATTTGAACAGATATGAGACTCTGCAGCTTAAGACAAAAAAGTACATGACAGGAGTTATCGTGCTCTCATGCACAACGAGGCACAAAGAAATGGCAGACGGTGAACTCCTTCCGTCAGGATAGTGCCTGGGACTGCTGATATGAAAGGCACAGTGCTTCTGTTTGATATGTTTACACAATCGCTAAACATGCAGACAGGATGAAAAGTGTGTTTGCGATGTATCCAGGCAACCGACAGCAACAGAAAGCAGCGCTGCTGCTCAGTGTTTACTGTGGTGCACCATGGCATGTTTCTGTCATCGCTGGCATGCTGACGGTTGATTGGAGGTTTCTAGCACTTCTTTAAAACATTTAGACAGTGAGCTTGACTGATGATGGCTCAAAATAGAATGTAAAAAATGAACAAAAATGTTAAACACGTGTTAAGCAAATTGCTAATTCCAATCATTTAAAATATTAGGCAAGTTTTCCTCTTGCCGATAAAAGTTATGCTGAATTCTAAAAGTCGGCCCAAATGAATTTTGTCACGTTATTTAGTTCCAGACGGAAAGTAAGTTTTGTGTATATAGATTCCCTTCAATGTTTTAACTGATAAAATTAGAGCAAAATCTTCATTCAATTCTAGTTTTAAAACAGATTTACCTTAAAGACATTTTTGAAAAAGTTATTTTTAAAGCCTAATTATACCTTGATGCTAGTTACCGTGCCATCCTTTTTTTTGTAGAGAGTTTTTCACACTAACAAAGAATGTAGAAGAGACCTTGTGCATAAATTGGATGCATTAAATAAATGTATATTTATTGGAGAAACCAGATTTTAAGGCAAAGCAAGTTCATTTGTATAGCATGTTTTATTAACGGGGTACTGAAGTTGCCTTACATGATTTAGAAAGAACAAGCAAGCAACAAATCTCACATTTTCTCAAGAACACCATTGTAATGAAAACTAGAATTAATTTGTGTTCCAGTTGTCTTTAATCAGAGAACTCTCTAAACAAATGGGGTTCAGTCTTGATTTAAAGGAACTGTGTTTCAGCTGTTTTGCAGTTTTCTGGAAGTTTGTTCCTGATTAGTGGAGCACACAAACTGTATGCTGCTTTTTTTTGTTTGGATCTGGTTGTGGGGATGCAGGGAAGACTTTTGTCAGAAGACACAAGTCTTTTGGAAGGTTGATACAACTACAGCACATGTTTAATGTATTTGGATGCAAAACCATTGTGTGATTATAAACTAATATGCTTTTTTAAAGTCTATTCTTTGAGCTACAGGAAGTTGGTGTAAGGACTTTAGAACTGGGGTGATTTATTTTCCTAGTTTTCGTGATAACATGAGCAGCAGCTGCTGACTGTTTAGGGAAACGTGAGGACATTGTTGCAGTAATCTATGCGACTAGATATAAACTTATTGGGATATTAGTTTTTTAATCCTAGAAATGTGCTTCAGGTGATGGGTCAACTTTTTTTTTTTTTTTTTAAAGAGAACATTCTTGGTCCACAGTGGTTTGGAGTAAATAACGATTGCTTGGATTCTACAATCAGAAATGTTTTCCTGCATATTTCATAACCCTGTCAAGCTCCAAGTCTCAATCTGCTCCAGTTTAAAAATAGTAAACAAAACTGTAACCAGAGATCATGGCACAAGACGGAGACGGATGCCTGGAGTCACAGGATTATCGCGGGTCATTTAATTACGTTTATGGAGCCGTTTCACTCATGTTTGCTACCAAAACTTTTCGAAATTAAAGGAAAACGAGAGGCTCCTCGTATATGCCCAATTTGACTTTTGTAAAAAAAAGAAAAAAAAAAGAAATGCAAGTTGTTGATCCACAAGCCTGTACTGAGAAAGTTGTCAATTAGACACTCCATCATTCAGTCAACTGCCATATGCCAGACTGTTTCTCTTGGCCCTCAAAGAGACACAGGCAGGATGGAAATGCGTCAGTGTGCTCTGCCCTCAGGCTTTACTGCTCTTGTTAACCTCCTTATTCTTGGAAGCTGCAGCTGTGTGTCAGGGTGTGTACACAAAGAAACATGCATTGATGAACATCATGAGATGCATCATCTTTTTTTTTCTCTCACATTTACTTGTACCAGACAAATATTAGCTTTTCCGGTAAAAGAATTTCGAAAATGCGAAGCGTTCTTTCAGATTGAGACTTGTTCTCTGACTAAACAATTTCTGCACCGGGGGCCAGGTTACTCAACTCATTAAACTTATTCTGAAATACCTTACATGTTAACGGATGAAAGCAACCTTTTTCTTCGGGGAAGCGTGAAGCTAATCTTAATGAATGTAAGCCAAACAAAGCAACATGTTGCTCAATAATGGCTCAGTTTGAAGGCATTAAAAATGCAATGAACCTTTCTGGTTATACATACATTTTTTTACAATGTCTTGTAAAAACACTAAATGTAACTTGAGGTTTTACATGACGGACCAACTCAAAATAGCTCAAAATGTAATTAAAGGATAAGAATATAGGCTATATTTTATATATATATATATATATATATATATACTTTGTTCATTTGAGACCAAAATTTAACTTTTTGCCCTAACTTGGCAAAACGGTGTGTGGCAGAATAACACTGCACATCAACCTGCAAACAATATGTCCTCTGTGATTTCTTAGAATGGCCTAGTCAAAGCCTAAGTCTAAGGGCAAATTTATGCCAAGACTGAAACACTGATGGTGACCGATGCTTACGGTCCAGTCTCACACAGCTTGATCTGCATTGCATGAAATTACATTTTAGTCGCTTAATTCTCTGGTGCTGGTAGAAACATTTAATCAAAGCTGCTAAAGTTTTATATTCAGTGAAAGTTGGTGCAAAAAAACGTATGTACTCGGAGAGGATGCTTCGAAATGAGCAACTCCATTAGGTATTGTGAAGGATAATGTATTAACTGAAGTCTGAAAGCGAATTGCTGAACTACGGGGTTGCCGTTTAAAAATAAATGCTCGACGTGACATGCTCTTTAGATGTCTACTTTTAGACACATTAACCAACATTTATGCTGCGTAAAGTCACTTGAACGCATGTTTGAGTGCCCTTAGTGTTGTCTTTCTGACAGCACTACAAGAGCAGGTTTGATTACACAAAGTGCAGGACTCCCACAGGTCTGAATTAAACAGATGTGCAGGGGACCACCCTGTCGAGTGTTTGTTCAGTTTGCTTTGGGAATAGACAGACTCGGAGAGAATCCGCCCAGCTGCCCCATTCTGGGACCCTGATAGCAGATACATAGTGCCTTATTATTATTATAGACTGGGTTCTGTTCAAAACAGTCTGTGCTGTTTGATCTTTAGACCTCTGACTGTTTTCCCTGGCGAGGCAATGTGTTGCTCCATAAGCAATTACAATAATACATCGGTGCAGCTCATTGGAAAATAAGCAGGCTGGGTATTAACCGTTAAGTGGAAAATTGTAAGTGGAAGCATGGCCGCAGATGACGTTTGATTCTGCAGGGTGGGGCTGTTTAACAAGCTGGTACCAGGCTCTGTTAATGCGCACCAGCTCAGTTGGAAAGGAAATGTGTGAGTTTGTTGTCTGTTGTCCCGATAGACAGGAAGGGAGGCAGGAGACGTACCACAGTTCCTGGTCCAGGACCAGCCTCTCTACCTCATGTCTGTTTTTTCGCTTTTGTTCCCTCTTGTTTTTTTTTTTTTTTGTTTTTTTTCTTTACATAGGGGGAAAAAAAAGGGCTGCATTATCTGGAGCTCAGACCAAATATTGTAAAATGTTATTACAACCTGTCATCATTCAAAGTAGCCAACATTTTAAGTGTTTTAAACCGCTGATTCTGACTTATTTTTAACATAAAACAGAATGCGTTGTACATTAACAGGAAAAAGTCCAAAACACTGATAGAATAGTAACACTGCGCACTTATCAACAATAAATCAAAAGTGGGTTGAAAGGTTTGTTGGGTGTTCTTCAGTTTCCAGAACATCTCCTCCAGAGTGAGATAAGAAGGAAGAAGAAACGAGCAGACCACCCTGAACCTCCTTCACGGGTTTAAAATGTAGCAGCTGCTTCAGCTGTTGTGAAAATCAAATGCATACTGGACCTTTTAATGATCACAGGATCTAGTACAAGAATCAAAGTATAATGTTTTATGTATGTTTGCTTGAATTTGTGCCTATTTGACTGCTTTTGTTCCCTCTGCAAACCAGCCTTTAAAATAAGTTGGGCAAAGTAAAAACAAAAAAAACAAAAAAAAAAACTTTAATATTTTTCCAAACACTTTAGATTTAACAAACTGTACGAGCTTCAAGTGGAGTAACTCATATTTTCTTTTGTCTTTTCAGAGCCTCCGCTGTCTCGAAAGAGGAATCACACAAGGTAAGGGATACATTCATTTAGCTCTGCATCAGAGTTGAATAACACGCATTATAAAACCCTTCTGAGATTATGTGGAAAACAAATGAGATGGCTTTGCATGTACGCATTGCCTTGCAAAAGTATTCACACCCTTTGAAATTTTTTTTTTTTGTCACTTTACAACTTCAGATGCCTATGTAAATAACTAGAATAGATGTGATTGATTAAGACAAATTATTTCATAAATGTAAAGTGCAAAGACATTTATAAATGGTTTTCAAAATATTTACACCCCAAAAAACCTGAAAAGTTTGAAGATCATATATATATATATATATATATATATATATATATATATATATGATCTTCAAACACCAATTTGTAGTTATAACGTGGCAAACTTGTAAAAACAGGTATGAATAATTTTGCAGGGCACTGCTTGAGTTAGCTTGTATGGCAGAGATGTAACTTGATTCGTCCACCAGCGTGAGAGCACAGTTCATTTTTATTATGTTTGTGCTGTGAGTTCTGGCTTCAGTGCATGGGATTTTTGTGGATTTGCTTTTTGTGCATGTCTGTCTTCACCTTCATCCAGGAAGAGCCTCAGGAAATCATTAAGCCTGTGCCGATCACTCACCCTGCGCCGAGCACCACATACACCAAACCACCAAGCCAGCCCACTCCTTTGTACAACAAGACAGCTCGGCCATTTGGGGGCGGCGGCAGTGGGGTTGCTGCTTCTTCCTCCCAGACTGCTCCAAAAGTTGCCTCTATTCCTTCCGAATCATCAGCTTTCACCCCAGCCGCTCCCTCTCAGCCTCCACAGCCTCCCTTCGCATTGAAGTCGAGCCTCCCCGCCTCAGATTCGGCCGTAGTAAACTCTGCCCCCAAAATCGGCCCCGGCCGTTCTGCCTTCACCTCCCCCTCTGCCTCATCCACTTCCTCTAACTCCTCATCTTCACCCAGAGTGACGGCCCCCACTTCCCATCCTAATGTCCCGCAGCCCTCCGTCTATAACACACCTATCAACCTGTACTCCAACGCCAATGCTTGTGAAGTTGCTATTGGACAAAGGCGAGGCCTTTTGGAGAGCCAGGGTCTCTCAGAGCATGTAAATGGGTAGGTTCAAGGTTTTCATGTTTTATTTCTGTTTCACATCTTTCTTAAAATAAATGAATAAATAATTAAGTGATCCATTTCCAGCTACTGTTTGCATTAGTCAAGCAGGCCTGGTATTTTTGTAGCTCAAGACTTGGTGTTGTTGGACATTTTTGTGGTTTCCCTGACTGAAAAATTCATTAAAGCCAATATAACTCTTTATGATCTCCACCATATGAAACTCTGTACTCCACTACACTTCACCTCAAAATATTTATCTAATTTAAAAAGTAAACGGTGAAACCACACATCATCATTTGTATGCACTTGATTGCAAGAAAAAAAATAAAATAAAAGACTTGGCATAGGTTGAAGTCACACTCTTTGTATCTGTTTTGAATCATCTCAATCCCAGCAAGAGACAGAGTGGCTTGTTTCAGTTCTACCGTTGGAGGAAGTTTTCTGAGTGGATTGTGAACCGTTTGGTAGCATAGTTTCCATTATTATGTCACAGTCAGATGAAACGGGAAGATATGTCCTATTTGCTTTACTACTTCCTCTCATGCTTATGTAGATTCGCAGTCATCCAGGACAGGAAAGTCATAGGTGCTAGATTTGCCTTCTATTGAAGCACTTCATCCTATTTTCTCACAGTTTCCCACCCCCTCTTTGCACAAGATTTAATGGAGCCAATGGCAGAAAGCAAAGGGCCAATGTTGTGACATTTAGCAAAATTAAGTTTTGGATGTAAACCACACAGCTGCAGCATTACTGTGGGCACACTTTGATTTTTCAGCCGCATGAACCAAAAAAGGGAACTGGCAACAACATTGAGGACATTTTTTATTGTGTTTGGAGCAAAGAATCTGATTGTGGTGTAATAAAACAGAAGATCTATTATTTACTTTCATATTTAATTGTCAACAGTTTTTTTTTGTATATTGTTAACCAGGCATTAGATATTTATGTTACAATCTTGACTAAAATTTTACAGTTTCACTATATCAAGGCTTCAGTCATCTTAAACAGGAGTGCATGTGGTTTATTTGGCTTTGCTCTTGAAGTTTCCACACCATGACTGTTGTTTCTAATCTCTGAAAAATATTTCTAAAGCCACAAATTTGTCTTTATTGTCATATTTCAGCAACCAGACAGGCAATGTCCTCAAAGTGATGGAATAATTATTAGAAGGACTTTACAGTTGGATATCAAATTGATTCATAATGTCAACACCAACAGTTTAGCAAAGCTTAGGAGGACTGGACCTCATCTGGAACCTTTTGGCTCACTAACTTTCACTTCACTGGGCTAAAGCGAGTTAAAATGTCCGGATGTTAAAAATAAAAGACCAAACTAAAACAGTTTCAAACTCTGAGTCTAATAAAATCTAGTTTTACTTTTGCTTAAAACAGCTAGATAGATGTAGAGTCTAGTTTTTGTGTTTGTGTCCTAACCTGCATGCTTTGTTCTTTGTTTTTCTGATTTGTTTTTCTTGATGTACATTCTCTCAGGGTGTTCCTTTTCCTTCTTGGCTTTAATTCTTTTCCATGCACAATTTTTTTTTCCCTCCACAGGATGAGGATGAGACAAACACCAAGTTAGTGCTATGATTGATAATGTGGTTGTTGCAGTAGCTTGTGATTACAGCCTCCACTTCTTTCGGGGTTATGATTATATTAAAGCATGCTTACACCTCACAAACCTCAACGGCTAACATGAGAACCTCGCTTTAAAGTAAAAACAACCCAGTAAATATTCATTATCTAAAACCTCCCTGGACACCAATTGGTGGAACAGCCTTAGATCTTTATTTATGCACTTTATAAGCATCTGTGTTTGGCATTTGCTTCTGCACCTGATTGGCTTAGCTGTAACGACTATCAGTTTATTGAAGGCTGGTGTTGCATCTGTATGTTTGCATTAGACTAAGGATAACGCAACATGTCTTTCCGATTGCATTCGTGAGGAAAATGGCGCACATGTTTGATCTCTTGATGATAAATTTGTTCACAGTTTGAAAGGGCCTCTGGATAATATACAGTGCATGTAAACATTCAAGTAAAGAGCACAGCATTATTGTATAAAAGTAAAAGATCATATTTAAAATTGAAAGCCCATTACTGCCACCTGGTGGTACAGCACTGACTCCCATTTACTGCTTGTTATTAGATTTTCCCTTTCAGTTTTCACTAGCTCTCGGCTTTGCTAAAGATTATGTTTGTTGTTTTTTGTTTTGTTTTTTTTGGAGATTCACTTTATGAAATTTTATCAAGATAACATTGAGTTTCTTTCTAATGGTATCCCTAATTTCCCATTCTTTCTTCATTTTTTCTGTCTGTAAATGTTGGATTCTATCCGTTTTTTCTTTCCTCAATTGTCTTTTCACTCTTCACCTGCAGAACTCCACCTGCAACCACACCTAGGAGGTAACTGTGGTTTGATTGTTATTTATATATATATATATATATATATATGTGTCAAACAGAAACAATGAAGTGTTAGTAGTATTGAACTCAACAGAAAACAAAAAAACATCTCTGCTTATGCATCAAACCATAAACTTATTGGTTTTTATTTCTTTTGGTACTGAAGTCTAAAAACTACCTAACGACGCATGCTGTATTTGATGAACAGGAAACAGAAAGTTGTATTCATCTGCTTTTGACGCATTTATCACCAGTCAGAACCAAGCTAGCAGAAACTGATTCCAGTTTCTGGCCAGTCTGTGTTGTACTTTATGTGACATCTGGAACTGCTGGCAGGAAAAATATATAGCATTAGTTATATATTTTAAATAAAACAACTATATGCAGTTGTTTTATTTTAAGGGGAGGGGGGCAGTTTAAATGGCACACATCTATTTATTTAAAAAAATATGTGTGCTTTTTCTATTTATTTAATGAACAAACTGGTCTATTTTAGAGCATATTCAAAAAGTATACAACTGTGACACAAACCCAGTTAACAGAAAACACAATTACTACTATGCCACTCTCAGAACTTAAAGTTGAGAGCAATATTCTCTCTGAATCTGCTTCCAATGTTCTCCTGCTGCAGATTACATTTCCTTGTATTTCTCTAATTTTTTTGAAGCAATAATTGATCTGAAAAGTATAAATTCCAGTAATGTAGCATTTTTTTTGTTACAAACTGAGCAAGTAATTAGACACCAAGAATGAAGACTTTATACCTTCAGCCTGTTCCTTTTACATTGACCATGTTATTCATGTCCTGCATCTTTCTAACGTGGCCCAGGTCCAACAAATCCGAATCAAAGGACTGAATTATCACCGCATACTCTCAAGTTTTATAGAGTCGTGATAACAACTGGGTATTGTGATTTTTGACATGCAGAGACGCATCTAAAAGGGGCAGGATGCCAGCCCTCGGATCTGGAGTTTGAGACCTGTAATCTAGATGATGGCCATTCAAATCAAAATTCCAAGTTACTTATTTTATGTCCCGTTTTGCTGCACAGGAAAGCTGGTGTGGAGCTTGAAAAGCGCGCGTCCCCTCTGAGTGACGCCAGCAAAAAGCGTCTTATTGAAGACACGGAGGACTGGCACCCACGGACCGGTACCTCCCAGTCTCGCTCCTTCCGGATCCTCGCACAAATGACTGGCACTGAGAACGGTGAGCACTGACCTCAGCGCAAAGAAGTAAAGGGCCATTTTTAAATGGGTATTTGTAAGACAACCTTATGGTAAGACTGTGGGATAGTTTCAAAACATTTCTGAAATAACTTCTAGCTACTTTTTCTGTTAGGGTCATTATAACTCCACAGTAAATGTAGATTGCACTCGATGAAAGATAAGATGTATTTCTATATAAATGAAGCTATTTGTATTTTAACTGCGAATGAAAAGTGGTTGGTACCCATACTGTTATTTTCAAAATGATAGATATCCAATATCATTAAGTAGACTGATCACTGTTTTTGGTTATGTGAAATAAAATTATTCTTTTGTTTTGTTTAAATTCCCCAATGTTCAGCTTTTGGACATGTAAAGTTATGCTCTTGCCAAGAAGCACTAGCAAACTCCCATTGCTGAAGAAATTGCATCTCTTTGGTGAAATGTAACTTTTTCAGCAAGTGTCAGACTTGACCCACAAACTTTAAATACAAGCCAAGTTTCTTTGTCTGACCCAACAGACCCAACACTATATCATGATGTTGTGTCTTATTCTGAAGAGAATAAACAGTTTGCAATGGGAGTTTTTAAAAACTTATAGCAGTTCTTTAAAATGGCAACAAATTCTCTGTAGTAGATGTTTATCAAAAACAATAAGATGTCTTTTTCAAAAGATCACATGACACTTGCAGCTCTTAATGAGTTTTATTTAACAGGACTGGGGGCAAAAGAAAAGTCTCTTTAAGTTGCAAAGTTTGCAGACCCCTGGACTAGACCAAAGAGTTTAATATTATGGAGTGGCTAACCCAATCCCAATGCCTAATCTAATAGAAACCTTGTGTGGCGACTTCAACCATAATGTTTGAGGTAAAACCAATTGTGGGCTGGACTGTTTACCGTGCATGAAGTTGGTTCACTTCACATAACACTAATGTGAAGCAGTTCTCTGCAGACCTCAGTGACAGTTCTCAGAGAAATGCAGACTGCATAATATTCTCTTTCTCTTTTGCCATTCCTTAAGTTAATGTGAGATTCCAATGTGTGTAAATGTGTCCAGAAAAACATGTGATGTGCTCTTAGTCTTAGAAATATTAAATGTTTTGATATTGTAGATGCTTGCATAGATTAAAAAATAAAATTAAATAGATTGCAATATCAATTGCAATGTTTCCAAATAACCAACAAAGCTAGGGTTGTTTTTTTGTGTGTGTATGTTTTTGTATGTACGCATCTTTCACGTAAGCTTGGCGCTAATTTTCCATGTGTTGTTAAATTTATTGGTGCTTTTTTTTTCTTTCCTCTTGTAGAACAATTGCCAGAAAATGGAAAAAAGTAAGTAGTGCTTTTTCTTAAGTCTAATAAATGTGGTTCTTTCACTTTTACTTCTTTTAAAAACAGATAATATTGTGCAAAAGAATAAGATCTATTTAGCAAAAACACTTGTTGAAATTTGATCTAGATTTGTTTCATTTATTATTTGGCTGGTAAATGCTCACAAAGAAAATGTCCAAGATGTCCTGATCCAGGCTGGTGTTTTATTGTTTAAAAGACTTTTTAATAGAAAACATTTCAATTAAAGAGTGCAAAGGAAGGTGGTGTTGACCATCTTTTTGGTTCCCATTGCTGTTCACAGTGTAAACGTTTATTAAATCAGAATCTAAGCTCTTCAAGCATTGCCAACCAGTCACTTGATTAGTTTCTTGAATTTCTCTATTAGAGACTATAAAAAAATAACATTCTCTAAGCCTATTGTTTTTCGTCAATTTACTACTCCTGTAAAATCTTTGACTTCTCCTCTGCCACCTTAACTGTCCAACTGTTTTCCTCTGTTCTTTTCTTCTTTCTTTATTCTGTCCTTTTGTGCAAATCAGAGTGAGCAAGGTGGATCCAGAAGTTGTAGGACACAAGTACAACAAGCTGAGAGACTGGCACCATGGTGTTTCAGCACGAGTGCTAAATGTACAGTAGTACAGTGCTCGTTTTATCTATTGTTTAATTAGATTTTTTGACAAGAACTGACTTCCGTAGTCTCTTTTTGTACATAAGTGCAAACTGGATAAAACGACAAACCACAATGCTCCCAATGATGCATGCTTAAAATAAAAGTCTACATTTAGATAAATGGCAGTAAATTATTTTTGCAGTGTGTATATTTGCAGAGTTTGCACATTCTGTAAATCTGTGCTTTCGTTGTTTTCTGTTTTATACTCCTGAATTTTCTGAACATATCTGTCATTTTTTTTCCTTCTAATCTTTCATTTGCCATCTATTTTCTGAATAAACAACTTCTTTTCTGCTTTCTTCTCATCTCCTTGGCTTTTTTTCCTCCTCCTTTAACATTGTCCAGAGGGACCTATTTAAGTAGATGCAAAGATCAGTTGATGTGCTTTTATGAAACATCACTGAACCATATTATCAAACGATAATACAAAAAAAAAAAACATGGTCAAAGTTTAAAGTTGTCAAATGTCATATCACAGAATTACTCTTTATTTAAAATGTATTTTCTACTTTACCAGCATTAGAAATTTGTAAAAAAAAAAAAAAAAAAAAAAAAAATATATATATAGACAAAGAAAGAAACATACAGAGGGGGATTTGTATTCACAACATATATTAATCTGCATCTCCTTTTGTAAATGCTCTTTGCTCATGAACTTTAGCAACATGACAACAGCATGCCCCAAAAATTTGCATCAGTCTCCATCTGGTTACTATTTTGAGAACGTTATAGGGGATAAGCATCAATGTATGTAAAAGTAATTTGAATTTTATTGTTGAAGACCAGCACAACATAGTGCATAAATAGGAACAAGAAGATAAATTATGTAGTTTACAAAGGCAAATGCGAAAGATGTGGTTTTATTTTGAATTCAACAATTTACACAGCCTCTTTTTGTTGCATCTGCAGCTGTTTTGCAGATGTTTCCACCAGCTTTTTATTTCCTTTCCTTTTTTTTTCGGCTCATTCTTCTTGGTAAAGTAGTCAGATTATATGGAGGGTGTCATTCTTGATATTTTGACACATGTTGGATTGGGTTTACATCTGTGCTTTGACTGAGCTGCTGTAGCACATGGATATTCTTTAATCTAAAATGATTAATTCCAGCTCCGCCTGTAAATTTGTGGTCATTGTGCATCCAGAAGGTGAACCTCAAGCTCAGTCTCAAGTCTTTTGGAGCCTCTAACAAAATGTCTACATTAGATCTCTTTATCTTAACCATAAACTCTGTCCCTGCTGGAGAAAAGTATTCCCACAGCATGATGCTGCCAATACACTGTTTCACAATGGTGATGAACAACTGTATTGTGATGTCTAAGATTAAATTGCACACAGATGGACTAGGTTTACAAATTTACAGAGTCTGTTGGTTGCATTGAGTTTTATTTAGGGGTAAATGGTCTGAGTGTAACTATATGCCATGCTTCAGATGTTTAAATGGTGAAAAAATTAGTTAAAACCATGTTTTTTGTACATCACAAAATGTGGGAAAACTTTTGCAAGGCTCTGTATCCATGTGCAATATGATTAACATTTTTTAAAGCATTTTTTTCTACATTTAAAGAATCCACCCAGGTCACAGTAACATGTCTCTATTAAAATTTATTCCTGTTGGCTAATATTAATATTGCTAGTCTTTATTTTATGAGCAACTTCAACACAAAAGGCCACACGTATCCGTTTGCTGCTCTATTGCGCTCAGTTTTTCAGAAAAAAAATACACAAGCATTGAAAATGCGTATGGAGTTGAGTGTTTTTGTACCGTCAAACTGAGTGTGTCTTCATATGAAGTGTGTATCTGTTTTGTAGAGAAGCAGTAAACCAAACCGCTCCCAGTGTTCACACATCACCTGCTGCAAAAACATATTCCAATTCTGCAGCAGCACCCAGGAATGGCAGCGTAGTCCCTGGATCTACATTTAAGACTCCTGCTCAGAACAAAGCCTCCTTCCAAGCTGGAGGTTCTGCAGGTACAGCAATACACACACCGTCCTCACCACTCTACTTCTGTATCCACACACAGCAAGATGGATTTTGCTTCTTTCAGCCTGTAGAGGGCAGCCTCATTCTTTTACACCGCCGCCGCTATTTAGCTATAACATTTATAGTGGGTTTAATACCTGACACTAAGCCATTTAAGATTATGGGCTCTATAAAAACTGGAGGTATTCACTTAATGAGCTCAGATTATTGGCTTTTCCCAAGATTCCCTCAGTCAAATAGATTGTTAATGTGAGAATTATGGATTTTATTTTGTGTGAAAGTGGCTCATGAAATGCTGCGATCCCTGCCACGAGACCTGGAGCCAGCCAGTGCAAATATTTGCTCGGAGGCATCCATCATTATTAGTAATACTAATAACAAGTGCACCCTCATACGTGAACAGATGTGCTGTGTTTCCCCACCATGTTTTCCTCAAGAAATGCCACACAGAGAGAGGGAGAGAGGCTGAGGACACAGTGATCGTCTGTTGGCTTTTATTTATCAGATTAGCACACAGGCATGAATCTCGTTCGCTTAAGTGGATCGCTCAAGGCTTCAACTTGTTCATTTACTCAACGTGAATGAAGTAATTTTCACAAGCTAGCCATCCGTGTCCATT
Organism: Poecilia formosa; assembly: GCF_000485575.1. NCBI lineage: Eukaryota > Metazoa > Chordata > Actinopteri > Cyprinodontiformes > Poeciliidae > Poecilia > Poecilia formosa. Next base: position 3,912,905 of record NW_006799945.1, read on the forward strand.
TAAAAGTGTGACTTTGTCCTAAGTCTAAGAGTTGTGAGAAGAGATGTTTGGAACTGTTTGTACTTGAGGAGTTAAGGAGGCTAAAGACTACAGAGAGCAGAGCTTAAACTCAGTTAGTTGTTTTTTTTCCCAACAAAAACCGAAAACCTTTTTAGACATGTTTTGCATTATCTTAAACCCATTTATGAACATCTTTTATAATGCAGTTGATGCAGAAATAAAATTAAAAAAATGTTAAGTCCAGTTTTAACCCTTCATAAAATAATAGAAAAAAAAAAACACTTTCAAATGACTGTGCTCAAATTCCTCACATTCCAATACTTGTTTTATGTAAAAGTTGGAATTGATGTAATTAGTTCTATGTTTTATATGTTCAAATTTGAGTTGGAAGAAAACCTCAAAATCCCAAAAGGAGGACATTTTATTTCCCTTTGGCTGTATGTTGAGCACTAATGGACACGAAGCAAATAGAAGCAAACATCATCTTATTTTATTGTTACGGTTTTTCATGATCCCACTTTCTACCTTGATTAAATGTAAACTTTTTTTTTTTACAGATATTAGGAAAGCTGTATATACTGAACCCATGGCAAAGATGTGCAAAAAGTCACAAAATGCTAAATGCTTGGTTTATCACTGCGAAATCTCACTTTAAACATTTTTGCTGCAGTTCTTACAATGAGCTCTACAGAGTTCGTCCTGCTTTCTAAACAGCCTCCTCTTTGTGCCTGATGGCAAGATATTTGAGTGTTAAACATTTTCAGTAATTCCTCTAAATTTAGATGTGGACAATATTAGGAAAGTAGTACATTTTTGGACTTTTGACATGTGGAAAAAAATAATAGGCTTCTGTGTCACATCATATTTACTCTCCAGGAAAACAGGATGTCTAGATGGCAAATTGAACATTTCTTTACTAAAATATCCATTTGAGATGTTAAATGTTTAGGTATTTTTGAGAGTACAGCAGATTTCGGTAACGGTGATTTTGATTTGATTTAATTTATGAATATAGTCCCTAAATAAAGGTAATATTTTTTTTAAATATAAAGACTTTTAGACATGTTTAAAACGAATAATGTGGCAATCATTATATTTTATGCATATGTAATTGGATAAAACCCAACAATCCTACAGAACTTTGTATTCATTTATTAAAAGCATGTTCAACTTTCTCACATTAGTACAGTTTGTTTTCAGTTCATTGTTTCTTTCTTTGTAAAACAAAACAAACAAAAAAAAAAATTCAGTTCACTTGACTATTTTTGCTCAGGCACAATAATATATTAAAATAGTTTAACTTTTTATAGCTGTGTTTCTTTTTCTCCTCTTTTATCTGGAACCTCACCCTTTTTCTTCTCTGCTTCAGGCTTTTCTAAAGTGGGAGCAGGTCCCTCATTTGGGAAAATAGTCAGTCCTGCTCAGAAAGAACTGGACCGCCCCACTCCACAGCCACATCCTGAGGATCTGAACTCTTTGGTGCAACGTGCTGAGCATATACCTGCTGGTACCCGCACCCCAATGTGCTGCAAGTGCAACAAAGTCATAAGGTACATAAAGGCAGCTCTATAATGCACATGTGATGTTTAAAGAGATTTTGAATAAATGCTTTTAAGTCATTTACGTCTCACCTCTGCTCCCATCAGAGGCCCGTTCCTCGTGGCCATGGGCATGTCCTGGCACCCCGAGGAATTCAACTGCGCTCACTGCCACTCCTCCCTGGCAGAACGGGGATTTGTTGAAGAGAAGAACCAGGTGTACTGTGTGCATTGCTACGAGCAGTTCTTTGCTCCCACCTGTGCCAGCTGCAACCAGAAGATCCTCGGGGTGGGTATTTAAAAAAAAAAAAAAAAAAAGTTTAGTACGCCGAAAATATATAAAAATGTAAACTGTTGATTCTGTCTTGGTGCGTATTTGGTTCTATTCCATATACTATAAACTGGGATATGTTTTTAGAAAATCTGAAAGGATAAAAAGTTATTATGATTCTTAGTGTCAAACTTTTTTTTTTCATCATGGTAACGTACTCGTAAAGAGGTGTAAATTATGCACTATTGGAGTATTATAATCTCAACCTAAAATGTTCTAAAAATGCAGTCTTTAACTCATGTACGTAAATTCAGTGGTGTGGGGATCCCACTCATCGAAATAGTTGTTTAATAAACAGAATTTAACGGAACAAGGTCTTCAGAGTTTGATCAGAGACAGACGATACTTGACCGTTCCTCCACGTACATTTACTCTACGTCCTTCAGAGCCCGGGGTCTTCTGTGTTGTTTTGATTTTTCTGGGAAGTTTTATACCCAGAACAATTTTATGCCATTTTTCCAGATTCACATTTCTGAGGTCAGAAACCAATTCAGTCAGTACCAGTACATTCGCAAGGGCTCTCTTGTTTTGCCGTCAGTATTCTGTACAGTACATGCAGGTAAATTGGAAGTTCAAATTTGTGTTGACCTTAAAAGTTAAGTGTACATAATAACAAAACTTGCTTGTGCTTGTTGGAAGTACCATCAGTTGTGCTACCAATCAGTTTTGAAGAAAAAAAAAAGACTATTTCGTCCTTAAACCTTTTCCTCATTGAATAAATGTGGAAAAGAGTCACACATTCAAGTTGTATGCATTTGGGCAGATTTCTAAATTAATTCCAGGAACTAAACAGAACTTTTCTTCTCTTGTGTTTTGAACATTGCTTATAAAATTTAGCAACTAGTAAATGTTCACATTGCTCTTAATAAAGATCTGAATATATTCACTTTAATGTAGTACAAACTTGGCTTCTCTGGCTTTTTCATTCCCCCTGCAGGAAGTCATGAATGCCCTGAAGCAGACCTGGCATGTGTCCTGCTTTGTCTGCGCTGCCTGCCACCAGCCAATCAGAGGCAACACATTTCACATGGAGGACGGACAGCCGTACTGTGAAAGAGGTACAGAAAACGCCTCCTAATGCAAAACCAGGAAAATCCTTATGTATTTCAAACAGACTAATATTGTGTTAATGCAATAATCAAACAGACTACTACACCATGTTTGGGACCAACTGCCACGGCTGCGACTTCCCCATCGAGGCCGGAGACAAGTTCCTGGAGGCGCTGGGTTTCACCTGGCATGACACATGTTTTGTGTGTGTGGTAAGTCAGGGAAGACTCCTTTCAGCCAGTGACAAACTGGTAATCCTTAGTTTTTCTGTGTAAATATCACATCTGTGTAAATGTTTGATTGTCTTTGCAGGTTTGCTCCACCAGCCTGGAAGGCCAACCTTTCTTCTCCAAGAAGGACAAGCCTTTGTGCAAGAAACATGCTCACTCTGTCAACATCTGATCTTGTCCCATGGCTGCAGAATTTTACGAGATGCAGTTTTGGATTTTATGAGATTTTGGATTAATACCTGAACAAGAAACAATCTGGTCTACCAGTTTGTGGATTTTGGCAACATAACAGTTGGTGAAACAAATCACCAAGTTTAGTTTTAAATCCTTTCTAGTATATTTTTTGGTTTGCTGTTCTTATTGCTTAAAACTCTTTAGCTAAATATTCCAACTTCATTTCAGTTCACTGTTAGCATTTGGGCGAGAGAGAGAGCTAGTTGTGGTCCATTTGTTTTACCTAGAACTCATGCAGTGACCTACTGAGCCCACTAGGGTGTCATTAAAATACACTTTTGTATGAAAGCTACATCTGGTAAAAGTACAGCTATTGCAAGATTTGAAAGTGAAAGCTATTTAATGTTGAGTGAAAAACGTATTTATGTGCAAGTCGACGTGTTCTGCAGATTTAGCAGGAAGTGTCATGGTTGCAACATGGTATATATGTATTTCTTAAAGTTATTAATTACCACTAGACAGTTTTTAGTATCATGCATATTGAATTCAGGAGTATTTTTTAAGCCTTCATCAGCAGATCACTTGGATGATTGTAATGTTTTGTGTTCAAATAACTTTTGTTTTCAGCTAGTGCCCTTCATTAAAATGCGTGGTAACACTTTATTTGAAGGGGTGTGCATAAGACTGACATGACACCGTCATAAACATGACATAACATCTGTCATGAACATGAACGAGTCCTTATGAATATCTATGAATGTTGTCATGAAGTCTCATTCTGTAAATAGACACTTTTAATGCAAAGTTGCATTAAAAGTCCATTAAAGGTGCCAACATTGCATGATTTTGTAAATAATGACAATTTAATGCAACGTTGGCACTTTTAATGGACTTTCAATGCAACTTTTAGAGCAACTTTACATTAAAAGTGTCATTATTTACCGAATGACACTTCATGACAACAGTCATAGTCATTCATAAAGACTCGTTCATGTTCATGACAGGTGTTATGTCAGTCTTATTCACACCCCATCAAATAAAGTGTTACCAAATGCATTTTTCCAAATGTAATTTTATCAATAATTGTGCCATTTCAAGCAAGAATTTGATTTAGGGGATGGATTTTGCTTCATTAAAATAAAGTATTTTGTAACGGGTACCTCAGATGGTGGACTCGTTATTTAACTTGTTGTGTCATTTACTTTACAGCAATCCCTCATGTAGAGGATGCATGTAGCAATAGTAAGAGACAAATAACTACCTATTGGCAGGAAAAACTGGCTCAGCAAGCAGCCATTTGCCATGACCAATTGAGCAGTCTTTGAGAAGACAGAGCAGACAGAAAAAAACAAAAAAAAAAAAAAACAGATGAACTGATGTAGGATTATTTCTGATGTTCAACGAACGGTTAGTATCAGAAGAGGGAAAACAATTAGTCCCCCTCCAGAAATGTACCTTTGCCAAACGGAACAAAATAACAGAATAATATTTACCTAAAACGCCACTAATATTTACCTAAAATATAATGAAGAACCTAATGAATATGTGCACATGCCCCAGGCTACAGCACAGTAAAGCTCTGCAGTTATGATGGAAATTAAATGCTTGAAATACTAACATGTTTTTTTAAATAAGAAGGGCTATTTTAAAGTATAATATATTATTTTAAATAAAATCATGTGCAACTGTCAAGCAAAACGCATTGACATTCAGTCATTATTAATGTATTCTTGACAAGCCAACTCTAAAGGCAGTGGTGTAAATTAAAAGTGGAAATATGTTAATTTTGTCTTATTTTATTCAACTGTATGGATGATTTAAAAATGGAGCATATAGTGATTAAGTCTTGATGGTGTGGTTTCTCTTTTTTTTATCGTACTACAAAAATATACAACAATCAAATTTCAGTGAAAATATGAAATCAGTAAATTTGAATATAATTTAAAAGTTGATTTGAGTGGTAAATAAGAAAATGTATATTATCACAAAACATATTTTTTGACCACAAACAACCAGTAAATGTACGTCGTTAGAATCAAGGCAGGTTGGTGTGTGAAGAAAAGAATTACTATAACATCTTTTTTTATTATTTTTTAAATGCACCAGTAGCTATATATATAAAAAAAGGGAAATTGGTAATCCTGGTAGGTAAACTTGAAAGGGGGCCCCAGATTGAAAGCTGGTTAGGCCCTCAGACAACTTTGTATCGTCTCTGTTAAACAACTTAAAATGTTTGCTAGCATTATGGACATGCGATGCTTTGCTTTAATATTTTCGCTATCCTGTTTTAAAAACCCGCCGCTTCAAGAGGTGCAGCTGAATCACAGAGCCCCGCTCACGTGAGCTGAGTTTGCGAGCGCGCACTACTCAAAGACGTGTGCGCGTGCGGGCAGAGGGTAAAGACACGAGATTCTAACCCGTGCTATCCCACACTTGGAAAACTGTGTCGCGAGAAAGGAAAGCACGCGCAAATGAAAGGAAACCGAGGAGGATTTATAGACGAAGAGAAGCTGGGTCTGACTGAGCGGAACTTTAAGCAAAGGGGAGAAGGTAAGGAGCGCGGCTCTCTTTATAGCTTTCTCTGGTGAAAATAGAAAGCTGGCTGGAGTTTGGTTTCGGTGCTGCTCATTAGGATTCAGCTGAGGAACTGGCAGCAGCTGATCAGTGGGATTCCGCACGCTGTTATCAATCTGCGAGGAAGAAGAGGATGCTTATCACTCTGGTGTTCTGATCTTGTTGCGCAGAATTATGCCAAATTAGAGCGTTGGAGTCATAATTAAGATAACTTAAACTTGCTATTAATTGGATCTTTCAACGTGTTCATGTTAAATCTTGAGTCGATGACTAGAAACGCTGCATAAGGTCCTTTTTAAATGTATTTAACTTAAATTTTGTCCATTTATAGTTTCAACTCTATTGAGAGATGGGATGAACTGTACCTGCAGATGAGTTAATTTGATCTAAAGCTGGTTTATTGCCTCTGAGATTCGAATTTGACTGTGCTCTCTTGTCACTTTTGCTTAATTTCACCAAGTCAGTGAAAAACAATTCGTCAAAATGCAGGACATAAAATCTGTTTTCTGCAAGGCAGCAAACCAAACTCGATGCATGGTGTTTTAACATCAGCTTCTCTGATCCCAGAAGAGGCAACATGTAACCTGCTTCCACCTCCAATGTGTGAGGTGTTGACTGAATCCATCAGCAGCAGCAGTCAAACCCCAAAGCTTGGGGAAGCTTGTTGAATCGCAGCTTAGTATTTTGGAAACAATATTAATAAAACACTGAGAAAGTGAGCACACCTCCGCCCAGCTCTTGGCTCGGTGCTTGTAATGCTTGGGGTAACACCCATGCTTTTGGCTTACACTATTAGGATGGCACATCAAGCGAGGGTGCCTGGCAAGGAAACTCTTTGTGGTCTACCGCAGACTCCTAACCTCAAATGCTTCAGTGTGCTTGGCTCTCCAGCACTGAACAGGTCCACTTGTAGGCATGGTCCTCAGTTGCTTTCCCTAAAAACCACCGGAAGCTGAAACATAACGGTTCTGCGTCTCGTGTTGAATAAGTTGTTCACAGTTGGTCGCATTACAACTGCAAACTTCATTATGTTTTTTTTATTTTGATTTTACGTAATAGACACTAAGTAGTTAAGTCTAATGATAGTTTGAATTTTATTTAATAGATATTGTGTAACATATGCCTTCGTATTTAGCCTCCTTTACTCCAGTACTACTCAATATATTCCGGTTCAACTGCAACATGACAGAAAACTTACATTACATATCACTCTGGACACCATCCTGATGGTGAAACATGTTGGTGGCAGCATCATAGAGGGTGATCCTGGAAAAAAGCTGCTATTAGAGCCTTGAAAACCCTTGAGGCTGGGAATGAAATTCACCTTCCAGCAGGACGAGCCATGAACATTATACAACTAGCACTACAGCCAAACTGATCAAATTATTCTGGGGTGATAAACTGGCCTAGTTAAAGTCCAGATTTGCCTCTACTTGAGAATCTGTGTCCAGATGTAAAAAGAAAAAAAAAAAACTTAAAGAAAATTGTGTAAAAACTCTTTAAATCTGCAAAGCTGACCGAGACATACCACTCAAAACACTTGCAGTTGTAATTGCAGCTAAAAGTGACTCTTAGAAGTTTTTTCTCAAGAGCACAGAATATAAATGCATTGCACACTTCTCATTATTTGTAAATAAGACAAAAGTACTTGTGTTTATTCTTTGTAACATTGTCTTGGTCTATCAAATGCAATACGAATAAAATACTTTGGAGTTTGTGACTCTAACCTAAAAAAAAATGCGATAAAGTTCAAGACATTGTTGGTTTTCAGTTAAACTGCACCTGTAGAAAAGTACCTGCTCCTCTTTGGGCTATTCCTTAGGGCCTCTTACTCACATAAACACCCTCACAAAGACTCACTTCCTGATGTGCAGAAATGCTTAAAAACAACTACTCTTTATCTTGGAAGATAACCCGCCTGTGTCTGGGCTTGTCCACAGGGCTAAACTTAGCATGCTCTGACCTCTCACCCCGGTTTCCTCCCCTATAATTGCAGGAAGCACCTTCAGCCAATCCAGGCGGAGATGATTTGCTGCATATTAACAAACTGGAAAAAAGCAGTTTTTAAGGTCTTTACAAGGGTTGATCACATGTGTAAATGTGATGCTTTTTAACTAAGAAGAGGGTTAAAACTCCATGAGGATTCCCTAAAAAGTTAAGTTTGTAAAATCATTCTCATGTAATGCGATCATGGTGATAATGGACAGAAACATTAGTGTGGCGAGACACAGACGGACAAGAGTTCAGTACCAGACATATTACTTAATGTCTTTTCCAGCTGGCAGAACATTATAGCCTTTCATATACTGTACTTCCTTTGGTTTATCCTCTTCCATCAGCACACCCTGATAGATCATTTCATACTGAGGTATACTGAGAGTTCAGCACCTTAAAGGGCCTCTTGCCATGTGTCTGCCACTTTGCATTCGGTCCTAATATCATTCATTGAGAAGCAGTGAGTAATTAGCCGAAATCGGCAGATTTTCAGCAAATGATTTTCAAACCATAAGTGCTGTCAGAAAATAACAATAATGGCAGGGAAGCTGCTGTTTCCTTTTATTACTTGGATGTTTTTACTTGTTTTCTTTTAAGGAAAATTGAAATAGGTGAAAGTTGACTATCACACAGATTGGGGAAAAATCGGATAAGAAATCGGCAGCACAAACTGATCTGTGTTGCTCTTGTCAGTAAATGGTATTCTGTGTGGCAGTGATGCGTTTTTAAGGACAACCATACAAAGAAATGGACATGATGTTATCCCCAGTCTGATCCTATTCAAGAAGAAGATTAATTTCAAGAACATAATGCTAAATAGTTTTTTTTTTTGTTGTAACAACCAAAATCCCATCAGCAAAGGCAGTGAAATACAGCTGATCTTGTTCCACTTACATTTAATCGTCTTACTTCTGTGCCTCTCTAATTCAACAAACACATGTAAGGAGAGAGACCCCACTCGCTGTTTCATCTGCCGATGAGAGACAAGTGCGGGCAGCGGGAATTGCTTAAAGCTGTGAGCTGCTCGGCTCTTTGCCACTGGGGTCAGCGACCGTTTGAGAGAAAGCAGGCATCCTGTTATTAAAGAAAGAGAGGAGAGAAGGATACAGGATGAGTTTTCTGTACTTTGATGGAAGATCCAAGTACAGAAAAGGAAAAAAGGGTACATTGCATGATTGCCTTAATGTCCAAATGGAGGAAATAGACCTTAGTTTGAAATTTAGTCTCCATACTTCTCAGATATGGACAGTGGACACATAAGCCTCTTCCAAATCAATTTCTTCTTTCCTTCTTTTGGAGAAAACACCAAAAAAAACTTCAGATGCTGCTTTTTGGTGTTTTTTTTTCTTGCCTCACCCTCTGAGTGAAATCCATTTGTTTAAGTTCAACTGTGTAAAATGTATAAATACACAGATGCTTAGTGATGGCATGAACTGAAACGTATTGATAAAGGTTGTAATGTGTACTTTCACTTGATTCTGCACACCAATAATATTGTGAAGAACGTGAAACCCAAAGCTAAAAGCTGTATCGACCAGCCCAGACTGTGTTGATTCTCCATCACTGGAGGTATTATAAGGAAGCGTGTGTGTTTTTGTGTTTATTCTGAGATTGTAATGCTGTAGTTGCATCAATTTGTCCCGTAAGTGGTGTACTAATTGACTTTGTGCCGAGTGCCTTGATAAGCTATGTAAAATAAACCACGACGACTTTAATAAAATCCTGTGCTCCCCTCTAGTGTTTCTGTCGAGACGGAGAGTCTGTCTGCTGACTGGAGCGCCGAAAATTAGCAAGATTCTGACAGAGTGGGGTACATTTTATAGAGACTCGGAAGATTTAGTTGCACCTGAGTAGCTCCAGAGATCTTCATTTTTGACAGGTTAACCATTTTATCTGACTAACAGAGTTCCTATGCATGCTTGAAGAGTCTGGTTATTGATTCCAAGTCCGGATAAGAATGGAAAAAGAAAATGGTTTCCAGACTTTTTTTCTCATTCCATTGTCTAAGGTTGTGTCCTTAGTTCTGCTCTTCTTTCTATCCTCCCTTGTGTAATTCCTCTTTTTCTCAATTATACCCAGCCTTCTTTCCTTCTTTCTTTCTTGTTTTCTTCCTTATATCTACAGCTTTCTGTCTTTCCTCACTTGTGTCCTACCTTTGTTCCTTCCTCCTGCCTTTCTCTTCTCGTTTCTCTTCTTGTTGTATTTCCTCCTTTTTCATACTTTGACCTTTCTTCCTTCCTTTCTCATGTTCTTTGTCCCTCCATCATTTTCTTCTTCTTTCATTTCCTTTCTTATTTGTCATCATTTTCCCTCCTTGCATTTCTTTCATTTGGATCTTTGACCCTGCTAAACTTGTTTCTATCCTTTCTTCTTTCTTTTCACTGTCACTTCCTTCCTGCTTTCTCTTTTCACATTTCATAAGTAACTTGACCTAACAATTAACACGACTTTTAAAATTAAAAAAAGCATAAAAAAGTGTTATGACACGTGTATGCTAAATCTTAAATTGAGGTCACTCTTCTACTTTAGCCTGTCAGAAAATAGTTCCACAATAAAAACGGAGCCATGAGCACCTCGTAATGGATCACTTTGTTCTTTCACTTCATACAAGTCAATACTTCTAAATCAAGGAGCCCTGTGGGATTCCAGAGGTGGACATGGAGTACCCGATTACCGCCCATCTCCACCCTTTATTTCAACAGGTACCTGCCGCACTCGCTTGTTTAATTAGAATTCCTTCTCCATTAAGCAATGAGCTTGCTGCTACAGGAACCTCCATAAACGTATAAATATGCTGACTCGGATCTGAGAAGAATGGTTTTTTTTTTTTACCCGGTGCCCTCTCAGGGATCCGAACAAACGCAGAGCTTGAACTAACAGAACTCCTGTACTTTTGACGGAAAACGATGCTTGTGAGAGGCTCACGTGGACTCCTTCTGCGACAGCAACCTGCTGGCCGCAGAGCAAAGAGAGATGAAGCCAAGCATCAGTTTCTGTTGGAGAGTAACTCATACCCAGCAGGAATGTTAAGAATCTGTGTGCTAAAAGTTTGCACTGTATCGCCATCTGCGCTCCTGGAAAATAAAAGGCAGCTGGGAAGTGTGTCTGTCCAAGTGAAAACGGAGATAAATGGAGAAATGCATTATTCCATCAAGTGTGGGTGAATCTGTATTGCATTTGCGTGCTTTTTCTCCCCGATGCACACAAGGTTCAGGCAGAATGGCAGCTCATAATTATGTTCTTTACTTAAAAAAAAAAAAAGAAAAAAAAGAGACTGGTCTGGAAGACCACCTGGAATTACAGAACAAATCAGCTGGTTTGGAAAAAAGGGAAAGTCCAGGATTCAACACTTTCCAATAATCTGGCCAAGTTAGCATTCTTTAATTCTGTCTGTTAAGTTTAACAATACTTCCTTATACTGAATTTTACAAATTCTCTATTTGGGTATGAACAAGAGGTTCTTTGTTTCACTTTAATCAAAATATATAGCAAACTCTATTTAACAGTTTATTTTTTTCACATAGAAAAAACCTTTTAAAAAGTTTGTTCTGTAGTTTTCAGCGTGTCGGTTCTACTGTAAATCATTAGTGGGCTGTGTCTGATCCCACAGGGGAACCTCACACTCGTCCAGTAAATAGCAAGTGACAACGAGTGCCACTCAGACCACGAGAAAAGAGAGGGAAACAGATGAAATCAATTTCTGTCCTCTTTTTTTTAATCCCTGCTTCTCAGCTCCACGATGACAGACCATAAAATGACTTTCACATGTTTCTTTCTTTTTCTTTATAGGTACAACACGGGGCGTTTAGAGCCGTAGCTGTGACATATCCAGCTAATGTTGATGCTTTGCATTTTACACCCTGCAGACAAAAGGAAGTGATTGAGAGAGAATACAGTGAGTATCTCTTCTTGATCGCTATTACAGTGCCTTGTAAAAAAGTTCTTCTGTGTATTTTAAACTGACTAGCTGGGCTAGAAAATAAATAATCAGAGAAGCACCTAAGAGACTAACGCTAACTTTGGAAAAACTGCAGAGATTCCTAGCTCAGGTGGGCGTATCAGAACAACTTAGTTTTAATCTCCAGTTTTCTGACCTTTTATTGAAGACTGGTAAGAAGAAAACTGTGTTGGAAAGTGGACTATTATAGGTCCAGTTTAAAGTTTGTCGCAAGTCATGTAGGGGACGCAGAAAACACATGGAAGTATGTGCTCTAGACAAATCAATTGGACCGTTTAAAACATTATATTTAACTTTTGGCCCACATTCAAACGCTGTGAGTAGCAGAAAACTAACAATGGGCAGCTAAAGACTTGAGACTGGGGTTAATGGCCCAGTCTAAGTCCAGACCAAAATCCAGTTAAGAATCTTTGACTTCAAAATTGATGTCTAGGGTTTTTCTTCCAGCCATTAAACTAAATTGGTCAAATTTTCTGTGTCTATAAATTTTTGCAGCCAAAGGTGATTCTACAAAAAGGTCTGAATACAATTTCCATAGAAATGTGAAAATACATTCATTGTTCTACACCTCTTTTTATTCATCTGTTACATGAAATTCCACTGGAATACTTTGAAGTTTGAGGTTATGATGTGAGAGAACGTATAAGGGGGTTTGAATACGTTCCTGAAAAAAGTGTGTGCAATGTGCGTGGACTATTTTAAACAATGTTCTCTAAATAGTTTTTTCTTGCCAAGACTCAGTGAGATATTTCTGCATATTTGCCAGCTCTACAGTTGCTCTGCGGTGCTTTTGAGAATAATTACTCCACTGTGCGTCTGAATAGCACACTGCTTTGTACAGTAACAAGCTGAACATGTTCTCTCTCTCGTTCATGCACGCCGCACACACACACACGCACACACGCGCGCACACGCACACACACACACACACTCTCAACACACACTGCAGTTCCTGAACAGGCTCTGGCATCAGTTGGAGGATTAAGGAGCCGGCCAAAAACAGGTGGCAGGTGACAAACTAATGTCAACACTCGACAAAAAAGAGGCTTCAACACAGAATTAACCCAGCCACCTGCAAACAAAAAGGTGAATCATGTTGTTGGAGAAGTCGCCAACCTCTGTATGCTGTGTATATCGATCATATCCTTTGACAATTGCTGCTACATGTTTTCCTGATTTACTAAACTTTCCAAACTGCGTCACAGAAGTAATTTCCCTTTGAGGTATTGCATGTAACTTTGAATCCTCTGATACGTCCAAACCTCGCACAGCTATACGACCCTCTGGCACGCAGCCTAATGTACGTCTGGGTAGCTCTTTAAAGGTGATTAGGGTTCCTTGTTTTTCTTTGTAAGTGGCACAGATTAGTGGTGACATCACTGAAAGGAAAGTTATACGCTTGCTTTAGTAAATTAGTTAGGGTTGGGTTGGGTCTAGTCTCTACAAACCATGTGGGGAAAAAACTCTGCCATTTGCTTTTGTTGGCTTGCAGGACTGTAGTGTTGCATTGCTTGGTACACAAACTTACTGATAGCTGGACTTTAACATCATAAACCATATTCTTTTTAACAGACATAATTAACTTGAGATCACTAACCCCATACAGACATGTTGAGGGCTCTCAGCGCTTCAAATGAACTTTAAAGGGAAAAATGAGTTGGCTAAACCAGTCGTTTGTCCTTCATCCTTAGTTACGGTTTTGTCCAGTCTAAGAAGTGAGCAGCTTCTCACTGTGTCTTTTCCACGCCTCCGCTGCGGCTCTGAGAATTCAGAGCAGAGGCTGGATCGGATTACAAGAAAGAAAGAGAGGAACTGCTTGCTAACCTGCTACACCCTGGATTGTTTTTGCAGGTGTTTGAGAGCAGTTACTGCTGTTAATTTATTCTGCTCAGTGACACATGTGGAGCGGGAGTCACCCAGGAACGGCCAGTCCAAGCGCTTGTTTTCAAGCCAAAGATCACAGATGAACGTTTTAAAGATTAGAAGATGGCTTTTCAAGATAAAAAAAAAAAAGCCTGGGGAAGGGGGAATTCTGGCGTTTGCTCATTTTTGTCATCTTCTGTGTTCCAGACCGTTACAGTTGTTGTGTGTGTTTAATATGTACAACACGATTTAAGTAGATTACTGTGTGTGTTGTTTTTAATTTTCCTGTAGATTTTTGTCATTTGGGGATTTTGTGGCCAGAATTTATACATAAAAGATTGAACTGACATTGAGAAGTGAGGTCACTTAAAGTTTTCTTTTCCTAGTGAAGCACAAATTCACATATTTGTAATGAGAAAAGGATCTAATCTATTAAAAATCCAATCAAATGATGAGTCTCCTGGAGAAGAGTGGAGATCTAGGTATAAGGCTATTTACAATTATTCAAGGAATTCGCTCTCTCTCTCTCTCTCTCTCTCTCCCCGTCCCTCCCTTTCTCTCTATAAGCTGAAAGCTGGGATAAGGTGTTCCTTTTATTAGGATGCACTAGAAATGCACTTCAACTTTAATTTTGATGTCAGACATTTTAAGCTATAAGGAGTTGGAGGAAGCGAAAAAGCAGCAGCATTTAGGGTTTATGATCTAATCACGATTCTTTATTTTTATTGTATAATAAAAATAAAGTTATTGAGAAAACAATGTTGGACCTGAGTCTTTATGTGATCAGCTCAGAGTGCCCATTTTAAAAAAGCATGCAGACTCTTGGAGCATAAATAAATGTGTGGAAACCTCTTATTTTTGTAGTAAAGTTCAACAGATTGCTGGGATTACATGATACCCATGGCTCCAGCATTTTCATATGATTGCAATACACTAGTTAATAGCATGGTTCTTATCCCTGCTACTTTTCTGGCAGTGTCATACTTTCCTTGTTACCTGTAATGAGTTTTGAAAACTTCCTGCAATAAGGTTGTGGAGAAATAAAAGAAAAAAAGGGCCCTCTCTCTCTCTCTTTTTTTTTTTTTTAAATGCCTAAACAGATTCACTTCCCAACTTGATTCACACAATAAAAATAACCGTATTGCAAAATGTTTGTGTCTGCTCAAAGGTAACCACGTTTCACCAGAAATTCCTCAAGTTTGAGAATATACGAGACATTTGCTTTGCAGATGGTGCATATCTGACTCAAAAACCGTTCTGGGCAGAGATCATCAGTCTTTACTAGAGCGAGATACAGTTTTCTGCATCATTCTCTGCAAAATGAAGTTAGAAAAATAACATGATGTAGCTAAACAGATGAAACAAACAAACATCAATTGCACAATACAAATTACATTAATCTTTGAGGAAAAAGAAATAAACCATTGGAAACCTTTCACAGTTGAATCCCAAGTACATAACCTTTTATTTTGGTTATAATGTGGACCTCAGCTTTATTTTATATGGTTAGGTATTTGAGTCTTTGGAGCAGTGGGGCTATATTTCTGATGTTTAACCTGTTCTTCTTTGCACGCCTGCACTGTGGCTGTGAACAACATATTAGCAGTTCTCTTCTGTTTTCCCTAAAGCTCAACTTTAATAAATGCCTGTGCATATTTATTGCTGAGATCTTCCAGCGGCAATGACGGTGGAAAAATAAATGCCTTTGTCCGATGCCGATATTTTTTTAGATATATTTGTTAAACTGATTTAAAACATGTTTTAAAAAAAACACTGGCTATAGACACATAGGTAAGCACAATTCTTTTCCTTTTTTACATAACGTGGTAAAGTTGCTGGGTGTTCCCTACCTTTTCAAACATGTTTATTTTGCTTTATGAATGGTCTGGAAATTAAACTAGGCAGCCTTGGGTAGACTGTTCTGTACACTGGAGTGCAAAAATCTGAGAGAGAGAGGGGAGCAGGGAGGAAAACCTCAAATGTGAAAATGACTGGAACTCCCAGGGTTTTCAAAACAGAAAGCAGGATTTTATTACACATACCTGGACAACTGAGAGCATGGAAAAACCCTGCCCATGCTCTACTTGAACCCGGCTGTTGGGTTGGTCAGAGAAATCATAGGAATAATGTAAATCAAATAAAACAGATGACTCCCAGTACATGGAGCCAGCACGTGTCAATACCAAGCCATGTACATCGGTCACACGCAGAAGGACTTTAGTCATGAGGGAAATATAAACCTCTGTCTGTGTGGATTGACCAGTGGAGGTTGTTTCCCAGACCTGACTACAGCCTCTTGAGTCAGTTTAGATTGAGACTTATCCAAAGCACTCAAGTGAATGACGAATGATGGAGCCTCAATCAAAGCCAGAGTAAGGCTAATGCTCTTTATTTGTCAATAAAGTCAGGCGGTTGTGCTTACTCCATCCTGCTCTTTCATTAGGTTTCTGTAAAGGTGTAGAGTGCAGCTCATGAATACCATCAATTTGACTGTCTTATTTGAATGTTTGCTTTGTGGCTTGACAGTCTGCTTTACTGCCTGCAGCTATCTTTCCAGCTAAGCAAAACAAGAGCAAAGGAGATAGACAGTCCTGAGAGGCCAAGCTGGAATTTGGCCCCTAAAACTGAACCTTCCCCAGGGGTCAGCCAGAAGGATGAGAAGG
This sequence comes from Poecilia formosa, assembly GCF_000485575.1. Lineage (NCBI taxonomy): Eukaryota > Metazoa > Chordata > Actinopteri > Cyprinodontiformes > Poeciliidae > Poecilia > Poecilia formosa. The sequence continues at coordinate 3,929,281 of NW_006799945.1, forward strand.
GTGGGGGGGATGTAGGGACAGAAGAAGGAGGTCAGGCGATCTTCCAGCAAAGAGAAAGCCCCCTGGGTTTCTACTGGGATATCTGACTTTGTCTGTGCAAACAATGTCTAGAAAGGCGCATGTTTGTTTTGGTGCTTTCATCAAGTTTATCATATGTGAAGCCCACCTAAAGTATGAGAATAACCGAGTAGACTAATTTCCAACATCAGAAAGCTGTTTATATTTGAACGATTTCCAACCTTTGGGAATACATCCCTCGAGGGAGCTTTACAGTTGAATTTAATGTCATTTTTAATTTTTTTACCCTTCATGTTGCCTTTTATTTTTGACAGACTGAATATTTTCAGTCCCTTTAGTGTTCCTGCAGTAGAAGCAAGCTGGGTTCAGGCCCAGATAACAACATGAGCCGTTTGCATGAACATTTTATCCCAGGAAAGATACAAAATAGCAGTTCTAAAAGGGTTGAGCAATGATTTCAAAACTCAAATTCAAAAATACTTTATTGATCCCAAAGAGAAATAAAATGTTGTTGTAACTCATATTAAAATTCTTATAGTTATTGTAGATGGTGTTGATAGTTGGCAGGAAAGGTCACCCTTTCCTGCCAAATTTGCTGGAAAGGTCACCCTTTGCAGGAAAGGTCACCCTTTCCTGCCAAATTTGCTGTATTACAGCAAATTTGAAGAAACCTCTGACTGAAAAAACTCGGTCTCATGAAGAAGTTGGTCATGATTGTCCATCATTTTCGTGATTTTACGAAAAATCCTTCTTTCCACTATCATCTCCAGAGGTTCCACAGTCATTTCCAGAACAGAACCAGCATTTTTTATGAGGTTGTTGGGCCTTTTTAGGTTCCTGGCTCTGATGCTGCTGCCACCATAGATGATGGCAGAAGAGAAGATCTGCAGCAGCTTACCGCAAAACCTGAAGAATCTAAGAAGTACAGTTTACTCTGTCCCTTATGCTTCACTGTTGCATCTCCAATCCAGTCTTGTCCAAGTACACAAGATATTTATATTCCTCAACCACCTCCATTTCGTCTCCCCTGATGAAAATTTGATTTGATCATACCCCGTGTTAAATGCACTGGAGAAATCAAAGAACATGATCCTCAGTGCTGTCTGCTTTGTCCAGATGATGGTGTGTTTGTTGAAGCAGATGTATGATTCCGTCTTCAACTCCAACTCTACATGGCTTTATTACTGTGAGTCTCATAGGAATACCAATGTTTAGCTAAACATCAAGAAGCTAAAGCTAGCCACAATTAGCTGAGCTCAGCTGAGCTACTGCAACACCTTAGTGGAAAGGCCTGGTTTAACTTTCGTCTCAAGCTAAGCTCACATCTTAACTTATTCTAACTTTATTGAACCTGTGAATATATTTCTTGGATCAAAGCATAAATTCATTTATAAAACAGAATAGCAACCTCATCCTGTCTTGAAATTATAAATTGGACTCCAAGGCCTTCGTTTCTGGATGTCTTGTTTAATTTGACGTGCTTCTGCTGTAACTAAAGCAGGCCGTATTTCTACTGTGTTTTGACTGTCTGTGCTATAAACCCTCTGTAAACCGTGTCCATCCTCATTCATATATCCACAGTCACTTTTGAGTTGAATTGATATCTTACTGCATCCAATCAGTTATTCACCCCCTCTCTGTCTAGATTAGACACAGAATGACAGAACATCAATTTTCTGCCTTGCCTTTGTGCATGTATCCCAGCACATGTGCGCCCTTGTAATAGGCCTGCCTGACAAAGCAGATTAATGTCCTATTTCAGTATTGTAGGATTCTGTGCTAAGTGAATATGGCAAACTTTTACACATGTACAGTGGTGTGAAAAAGTGGTTGTCCCTTTCATGATTTCCTATTTTTTTTCTGCGTATTTGTCATACTTAAGAATTCAGAACATTAAATTAAAAGTATGTTAGTCAAAGACAATACAAGAAACACAAAATGGAGTTTTTAAATGAAGGTGTTTATTAAGGAAGACAACAATCCAACACTTGATGTACACACTTCTATTAAAATTATAAGGTAAACGACACCGATCAAATGAAGTGCACTTTTCTTACAAAGAAGGTAGCACTTGAAGCTACAGGAAAAGGAGGGGAAAAACTGATGAGTCTGCATAGGAGTGAATAACAAGAACAGACAGAATTTACCCTGTAGGCAATATCATAATCTCTTTCACTGCAGACAGCCAAGCTGAACAGAACCAGAGTTCCTCTGTGTACATGTGGAAATGTAGGAAATCAACTTACATTATGAGCAGCGACTGATGACAAGCTTTTGTTTTTCTTTTTAACTCACAGACCTACAAAGAAACAGAAGATATTTGAGGGTGAAAGTACTTTCATCGCACCGTATGTCTCAAGGCTCCCACATACTTAATCAGAAGCCGAACTGTTGATGCTCAGTCATGTGGTTGTGGACCGTTCTTTGTCACACACACCTTTCACACAATGACCGCCTTGGGGAGACTCTTGCCTCTTTAGTGTACGTCACGCCCCTCTCCACAGAGGTTCCCACCCCCACCTTGGATCCTGATGTCTTTTGGTTTTACGAAACGGTCACACAGAGAGCACCACACTTTTCTATAGGCAGCCTCCTTTTGGACAACCAAGTTGAAATTCAAAAACCGGATTGTGGAAGCAGACTATTTGAAGATAAATGTCAACATTGCTGTCCGAGCGCATTTATGAATAACACACATTAACAAACTGACCAATCACACCACTCTTTGACAGAACTCTGTTGAAATATTTCAGCCTGGGCCTGGTGTAGAGTCTTTCAGTGAACAAAATGATACAATTTTCATCACATATCCCTCTTGTTATGTTTGTTTCTGAGGCACAGCATTAATGTTCTTGGGTCAATTTGACCCTTGGAGTGTTTAATCATGCAATAGTGTCTGAAACTAAAAAAATCCTCCAAAACATTTTTGTAACTGATTATTAACTCCAATAATAACAATTTCAACCAATATTTGTGCCATTATATTTTTTTTATTTCTCACAAATAAAGGATCTATTACATTTTGATTATTTTGAGACGACTTGAGACACGTATTCTGTTCTGGGTCATATTGACCCGCTGATTAAAATCAAGACAAATGACTCATGCAGTGAGTATTTATGTTTCCCCCCACTTCTGCTGAGTGTCCACTCAGTGTGGGTGGAGTTTGCTCACAGGAACAGAAAGGTTCCCGTCAAAAGTTGCATGAACACCTGCTTTCTCGCCATCTTCATGCACTGAAGTAAAAAGAATAGTGAGAAAGTGGGCTTGTGTGTGTGTGTGCACATGTGCGTGTGGTGTGGTGTGTGTGATGAAATATGTCCTAGAGGTGCAAGGAAACGTATAGAATTGAACTTTTTGTTTTTTAATCTTTTTACCCTTCAACTTGACTGCTGGGTCAAATTGACCCAAACAGTATCTATGTAAAATGTAGAAGTTGAGGGGGTTGCAAATGTGTAAAATGAATACATTTTAAATTTATATTTAGAGTCTACCTAATAAGACAAATAGAAAAAGTTTCATGCAAAAAATACTTTCAAATATTAAAAAAATAATAATAATAACATTATCAGGTTTTCCTTCACAAATTAATTTATTTCTGCAAGTTTATGTAGTTTTACCACCCTCCACATAACCACCTTTCTACAATGCTCACTTTACCTTTTTAGTGTAATAAAATATAACGGAATTGAACCAAACAGGCTAAATAAGTTTTAGTTAGATTACAACATAAATCAGTCAGATTTCAGTCAAAATATTCTAGCTTACAGAGCAGCATGTCCTCTTTTAGCACCTTTGTTAATATCGTTTAAAACAACAGAACTTAAAAATTAGATTCACAACATTACATTTTCTTCAAGCCTGGTGAAAACTTTTTGCATGACTTCCCTGAAGTACTGCTCTTCATTTGGGAACCCCTTAATCCACCACAGCTGCTCAAATCCAAGTACAATTCAGCGCATTAACTGTGCAACCGTTGACATCGCGTTTGTACGTTTTCTCACTGGGTCCTGATGGTGTGTGCCCTCTGAAGCTGACATCATGGGTTTCAGGTTGCCCGCTGTGGCTTTGGTTCCCAGAGGGACTGAGGGCTGGAGTGTACACCAGAAGAACAGATCCATGCTGAGAATCGACATTTATTCTGCTCTCTCTCTCTCTCTCCCTCCTGCTCAGACACTCGCATGTGCAGCTGACTGAACTCTGTCCCTCCCCACACGAGGTTGTTATTAGCTTGGTTAGGATTTGCTGACAGATGAAGCAGATGTGTGTTCCCTTCTTGTAGATGGTCTGTTTGTTGTGTGTACAGTGTTTAAAAATTGTTGGAGTTAACTGAATAATGGCAGTAATTCTACTATTAGAATGGCTTTGTTTGGAATACGTCTCATCAATTAGGAAATGTTATTTCGTCTGTCCATTTCCTGAGTGTGTTTGTCTTACTGGGGATATGCATTGTGAAGGGTCTAGCAGCTATTTCATAAAGTCAGATGGCATGTAACTTTGATTGTTATGATTGAATTGTAATTTGGATTTTTGTTTGAAAAGTGCCACACTTGAAAGCTTTTTTTGTTTTTGTAAAAAAAAAAAAAAAACAATCAACGCATAAACTAAACAGCAGAAGGAAATAAAAAAAAAATAATACAGAATACATGCCACCCCACCCAAATTAAATAAAAGATTAGTTCTGTTCTGTTCTTTTATAAGAGGGTTTTTTTTCCCCGTCATAGTAAAACAGCTTTAAGCACCCTTAAAAGCTTTGGCCATTAGATGGAATAGGAAATTTTAGGCACAATTGGAACAGTTTTCAGTTACAAGTAGATGTCGACGAGCTTTGCTGCTTTTGCAAGATTATATGCAAACATTCTTATGTCAGCCAAAGTGCTGAATAATCTATAAAATTCCTCTCGATCTTGGGCTGCCAGGGAGGAAGCAGTGCTCAGGTGTGCTGCCAAAGGCAGCTATCAGCACCTCATTCACAGAGTGTCAAAACTCATTGAAGGATCTGTGAATGAGAATTTGGCTGAGTGAAGGTGAAGTCTTTGGTTGTAAAGTCTCAGACACCAGTGCTGTGCAAACTTTGTGAAAAGAAATGAAAGGAATTGAGCTGCAGTTCACAGCAGATCAACAATAAAAACAGACATGCAGCTTAGCACAAATATGTCGCTATAAAAGCAGGCTCTTATTGCACAGATCATGAATAAATTTTCTTCTCCTAAATAAAATGATTGCCCTTTTTCTTGCTTTTGTTTTAGTTGTACAACTTACAAAACCATTCATGGAAAAAAAAAAAATATATATATATAGGCTTTACTTAAAAAAAAAAAAATGGACATCATGAAAAAGTTCAATACTTTTCGTCATTTCATTCAGGAATGAAACTCATAATTGCACATGCAGTGAAACACGTCAGCAATTTATTTCTTATATTTCTGATGATTTAACTGCACTTAGGTTTTTTACCATTTTCTTTATACCATTTTTCTTTTAACAAGATGTAAATAAAAATCTTTTGATAAATGCTTCTCTCTTTAGAGAAAAATTCTTGGTTGAATGAAAATAAAATCAAATCTAAATCGCCAGGGAAATTTACAACTGTACACTTATGATGATGGGTCATTGATCACAAAACTAAATATGGGGCCAGAAACATGTAGCCTAGCAATGTCTGATGACAGATCAGTATTCCCTGTGTGTGCCTGTGTCTCAAAGGAAAGAAAGTTGCATTGAGAGCTAGATGGACAATAGCTGGAGTGTGGCTGAACTTGAGAGTCCAAACGTGTGCTTGCATTCCCACTTTGTTCCATCAAATCTCAGTTGTGGCAGATGCAGGATAGAGCCAGAGCAGCTGTTTTTCCCCCTGCTCTCCAGTTACAGCAGTGGGCACTGCCGCGCGCTCTGGGGCTGGGCAAAGGGGGCAAGTTGTTGAGTCTTACTAGCGTTTGTTCTCTGAGGGTGGGCACAAAAGGCCCACAAACGAGCTCTCCAACTGTAATTTTGGCTCTGGAAAAGAGGGATGTTACCGAAGGTGTCAAGCAGAGTGGGACTGGTGACAAAGCAAAGCACACAGCTGGTCCCACTCTCACAGGACCCGTGGCGCCATTAATTACCCCCAACAGTGGTGGCTGAAGGAACCTCAAAATATTATTTGGAAGCACATTGTTATCGTTTCTGTAAGGCAAAGTTAGATCAGATATGAGCCGAGTATAAATATTTGATAAACTATTTAGAAATCTGTCATTATTAAATGCAGAAATACACTTTTGAGACTCCACTCATGTTCTGTGGTAAGTGGAAAATGTTTTGCAACACATCAGTTTTATTGTTTATGAAGACTTGGCAACGGTTCAGTGTTCTCATTCAGCAGCCTGAGCTAAAGTAGGAGTACAGCAGAAGTCTGAACTAATCGCTGTGGTAAAATGCACATTAATTTATTAATGTATCATGTTATTCTTTCAACACCTTTTTAAATCTTCAAATTAATCATTTAAAGATATGTTATTCCTTATTTTAAAGGATGAAGCAATGCATTAAAAAGATGGCATCACTTATTTATTTAGAAATGGAATCCCAAATGTGATTCTTCCCTGACAGAGTCAGAAGCTGATTGTAAATATTTAGGCCCTAGATCTTGTCAAGGGCAGGAGCTCTCATGATAAAATATTTACAATTACAACGTTCTATAATCTGAAGAACATTTCCAGGATTAAATGACTAGTGACAGATTTCCCTAAAAAAATCAGACAGCTGCAGCTGATCCACAATGCTACTCTTGATGTTCTCACTTAAACCAGGAAGATGATTCTAAAGTCATTATACTGACTCAATGTGGCTAAAACCCAATTTGTTTAGAGTTATCTTTGATTAATATAGTAACTGGAGCATATTAAATCTATTCTGAATTACAACTTTTTAATTACTTCTCCTTATTTTTGCCAATGTAACATTTCTTTTAATTTTTTTTACCATGTAAAGCACTCTGATATGTCTTATTGCTGTAAAGTGCTATATGTAAATAGACTTACCTTGATTTTCTTCTCCTTAGTCACTTTTACGCCTTTTGTTTTCATGACTCAAGAGACGACAGCTACCATCTAATGCCAAATGGGTACAAATTGCTTGTACCTTCTGGGTGTAACATTTTCATGACCTTTGTGCAAAGTGAGTCCTGAGTCTTGTACAGAAATTTAGCAGAGTGCATGCAAAGCACACAAAAATGGAGCAAATTTCATGGCTTCTTGAGTTACTGCCATGTCCCAGCATGACCAGACCTACGTGTGATCAATTGCAGACATCTATATAAATGTTTAAAGCAAAAGTGATTGACATAACCACCTATGATCCAACTGTTTACATAATCCTGTGATGCATTACTTAAATCTGTTAGGAAAGCCATGTGTAAATGTCAACACAATGCCTCTAGCAGATAAAATGCCCTTAAACAGGATGATATTGTCAAAGCAGTCTCTTCAGACTTCAGAGTAGGACAATCTGAAAAAAATGGACTCTGATTATTGTCTTACTTATAGATCTCATTATTTTCACTGCTACAAGAACAAAAGTAAAAATACATATTTTCTGTATTTTATGTCTTTGATGCTTTCAGATAACTCGGTGACTGCAATGGTTGTGTATTTTACTATTAAGCAATTTTCTGTGATTATGTCTATAATGACAGGGTATCATACAGTAATCAATTATTACACAACATGAAAGAACATGCCTTATTTCTGAAACCTAAAATTAAACATGAGCTCCTCTTAGCAGTGCTTTTAATCCGTTTGTCTGTTGTCGCCGCAGCACAATTGGAGTTAACATTTTCCTGCCCCTCCTGGGCTTTTATTTTTACAAACAAAGAGAAAACCTGCAGGACTTGGTTACTTTAAAATCTTCAGATTTAGATTTTTGAACCACTTTTGACTTGATTTATCATCTGTTGGTAAAGAGTGGGGCTGCAAAATCCTCTGAATCCATGGATGTGTAGTTATTGCGACAAGTTTGTGATTATTGATTCAAACATTAAAAAAAAACCCTAATCTTAACAAGTTACTTCAAAATTATGGCTCAGCTACTAAAACATACCAGTTTTTTATTATACTAGAAGTTGTTAGTTGATCAGTCATCTAGCAGCAGCAAGAATAAGGCAGAATTGCAATTTGTCTCCATGATCCGAGTTCCAACTTGCAGACAAATCCAGCACAGCATAGTTGTAGTCTAGTTTGCCTATAGTTTGGTTTCCCATTGAAAATTGTTCCCCAATTTTCTAAAAGTAGATTTTTCAGACTTTCAATACATATAAACATATAAGATACTGTCCATTGACTGCAATTTAACAGAATCCAAAGAAAAATATTAAAATCCTTTGTGTTTATTGGACCGTTGTTGTGATAACCATTCTAAATAGCTTAATGTAGTAGTCACACAAAGAATATAAAGAGGGAAAATAGGCATAGAGTTGTCAGATGACAGAAGAAATTGATCTTGACTTTACTCCATAGGATCTGCTTTTTGAAGGGAATCCTTTATTCCTGGAAATGATGTGGAACACCAGCTCAAATTTGATAAACCATAGCTCAGTTCAGTCGCTCTTTATGTCGTCTGCAATTTCAGCAGTGAAATCCTTGTCTGTGGCTGCAGCCGGTGATGCTCACTCACAGCATGATCCGCCTGGTGTTGTCTTCCTCCCTGTCAGCAGTGCGGGGATGTTGCCCTCGCTGATGTGCACTTACAGTAAGTGAAGGAGTGATGTTTCAGAGATGGGTAGCATTTCCAGTACTTATCGACTGCTGTGAGGCGGCACTGGATGACACTGCATTCAGACACATTAGCGGCAGAAGGAGACTTGACAGGACGGAAACGGACGGTTGAGAAAGCGAAGAGGGCAAGATGTTAAGACTTCACCTAGCTCACAGTTGGACACGGACGCATCGATCGCAGCCCCAGCGCTCTCCCAGCTGCTTCCTGTGTTTTCATTGCGCTATCATTGGAAGAGAGCAAACAACAACGTCAGGGGAAAGGCTGCTGATAGCTCCGTATCTAATGCGCTCAGATCTCCAGGGAAAGAGGGTTACACGGGCTGTACTCCTGAATAGATATCTTTATATCTGAAAAGAGGATAGAAAACAGGCATTTTAATTATCAGATATCTGGCTGCAAATACACCAACTGTACATTTATTTTTATCTCGTTAAAAATAAAATGTTTTATTCCTGTAGATTTACAGATGGTTTTTAATGTCTCCAGCAGACTTTTCTTTGTGAATTAAATAATCATCTTTTTCACACCAAAACACATTAATTATCCTAATAGTGCTATAATTTCATGTGAGCTTCTGCGGCTTCGTATCTCTCACAGACAGTTTAATCTTTTGAGGTTCTTTTTCTATCATTTACTTTAACATATTTTAGTATTCTCTGAGGGAAGCTTTGATACTAATGCTATATATGTTTTTCATTATTTCTAAATGAAGGGATTCTGGTACTTGGAACAAACCTTTTCTTGTAAAACAAAATATGTTGATCTGCAGAAAGGTTCTTTTGAACTATGTGATCAAGCGTAAAATGTTTCAGATTAGTTTTAAATCAAATTTTCAGTGAGTAATTTGTCAAAAAGCCACAAACTACGGTAGGTGTTCATTTTTCCTGCATGTTTTGTTATGCAGATAAGGGACACACTCGGTTCTCTTTCTCGCTAAAGTAAAGGTTTCCTTTAAAGAACATCTTCTTCTAATTAAAGGAAAATGTGCCAAAACTGACAAATGGGTCACGGGTCAGCCTGCCAACCTGAAAAAAAGGATTTCCTTTCCCCTGTATTTCTCATCAGCCATGTTGGCAGATGGTTTAACACTCACTTTAACCTCTCAAAGAGAAAACAGGTATGTGCGATCTGTTTGTGTAAAAGATGAGGGACTAAAGGGGGGGCAGCCCTGTGAATACTTCAAATGGAGGCAAACATTACTGTACAACAGGAACTAATCAATGCTAGTTGTTTTGGAAAGGAGCTACATCTTATTATGCAGACAAAAGGTTTGCTCCTGACCTATTAAAAGGTCTGGAAAAATCAATGAGCGTGCATGTGAAGACGTACTCCAGAGCCATCACAGGGCATTTAGGGGCGGCTGTAACATCAGATATGTTCTGCTCATCTGCATGTCGCCCATCAGTTAGTCGGGTCTGGATGTTTATTGTGGTTGGTAATTAACTGTGGATAGCAATACGCTGCTGTTAGAGTTTTGATTTAAAGTTCAACTTGCAATGGAAAAGAGTGAACAGTGGAATGAGCCAATAGGAGATGGGTATTACTAATCACCTTGTGTTTATAAAATTCATTTCTTTAAGGAAATCTTGAATAGAACATTCCTATTTTTTCCCCACAATAAAGAAATTAATTTTTATCAGGATCGAGGTAACTTTGTCCCCATTTATCTTTTTCTTTGTTTCAAGAAAAAAAAAAAAACACATATTTGGAGCAATGCCTAGCTACTCAGTCGTACTTTGTTTCAATCCACCTCATCAGCTAGTGTTGTAGAACAGATGATTATGTGTCTGCAGGTATTATTTTCAAACACCTCAGAGACCTAGAGAGCACATTAACACAGTATTGCTGACAACATGTCATGACTTCCAGAATGATCCGCAATTTAAAGATTTACTCCATTCTTGGCAAAGCTGGAGTGGATTAGTGAGACACGGTGAATCTAGCAGATTAATAATATAACTGGCAGACTCAACCACACAGGAACACTTTTTATTAATGAAATCAGCTCCAGAATAAGCTTCTTGAGAAGTTGACTGTTGGTATATGAAATGTATTAATTATTCCACTGATATGAAAAATTTCATTTTGAGTCGTTTTAATTTGCTAAAGGTGTCCATCTGATTAGCATGTCAACCTTTGAGGATTTATTTACTCTTCTACAAGCTCACTGTAAGACGCATTTCTTCTACAGATAAAGCAACGATTACCGATAACTTCTCAGAATCTCACTTTCGGAAAAATCCAAGTTGACGACATGTGGTACACATGTAGACTAGTAATGAGAGGTAAATGACTCGGATATGGATGGGACATGTGGATATCACATCAGCCTGATATTTGGAACTAATGAGTAAATGAGGGAACTCAAACATTACCATCTAACCATAATACAACCATCTGGCAGCTGCTATGGAAATTATTAACAAAAGGGTAGAGAAACCGTTAAGAAATGAGAAAGATCAATCTTTGTCTTTGTTTTATTTCGAAGGCCTGAAGTGTTCGAAGCCTCTGACACTGAGGCAGACCAGTAGAGAAGAGCCCCGCTGTACAGTTGCATAACAGTCTTATACATTTCAGTCAAAACCACATCCTGTCTTGACACACACACACACACACATATACATACATATATATATTTATATATATATATATATATATATATATATATATATATGAAAAGTAAGCACAAGGGGGAAAACTTAAGACTGTAATAGAAAGTTAAAAAAAAGAAAAACAACTTGATGCATAGACACCTACTATGCATCAACTTTGAACCTTCCTTGCACTCTGTGGTTATCACCTACGTTATCTGACCTTTCAAATGTACCTGCTCTTTGCACTATGTGCACTTCGAAAACTGCTTACATGCATATTTGCAATGGAAATAAAACAGACATGTCTAAGAAAATAAAAATGCAGACGTATGTAATAATTTTTCCACTTCACAGCGTACAAACCCAAAAACATGACCGTGCTAAGCTCTGTCACAAATGCAATGTTGTAATGTATCTACAAGGCTTCCTTTGTGCTCGGTGACCCTCACTTACTATTTTAAGTGGCTGTCAGACGCTCTGACTGGTGCTTGATAGCACTATAGCTCCACTCATGATTCCACCACTAATACCTCAGGGGCTCGTTCTAAACACGCCAGTTATTACAAAATGGTGCCATTGATATAATGATAACTTCTTGTGTGTGAAATAATTTCTCCTCCGTGCTCCACTTTTTTTTTTTTTTCCTCGATAACTTTTTTTAAGTTCATCTCTCAGAAGCTCAAAGGGGATTTTCTGTTGTGATGCAACATTTACATAAAAAAAGAGTGATGTGTCCTGAAACTGCAAATTAGTTTAAAAATATTACATTACATTTGCAAAATTCCAATGAAAACAGCTATTAAGTTAAGCTCAGAATTATTACTTAGATGTTATTGGTGACTGCTCAGCCTGTGGTCTGTGCCTCGACTTCACACTACACACAGACATACAAAAGAGCTTTCAGCAGCACCAGCTAAAGGAGAGGCGTGGGTACACATGGAAAATATGCACAGAAGACTCCCTCCCTCCCGACTGACTGACTGACTGACTTCTCTCCCTGCGTTCCCTCTCAATCAAACAGAGCAGGTAATCCAACAAGAAGCAGTGCACCAGCCCCTTCTATTCATTTCTTGTTATATAATAAAGCAGTAAAACTGAAATCTGACCAAACGCCATTAATCACAAAGGTTCTGAGTGTTGATCTTAATGGACAGATTCATTCTGGGCATCTATGGGTGGTTAATTTGCCATTTAAATCCCACCTGTCTGTGTCAACCGGTCCATAGAGCTGAGCATAAATACAGTCGGTAGCTGTTCCAAGGGTTGGGCTGAATCCATCTCTTCATGCATCACTACAGCCAGAAGAGGGGAGTGTGTGAGAACGGCTGCACTGTGCAGATGCCATTATAAATAACATGTTTTTTCATAGATGTATCAAATGTGCTGGCATTACAGCAGATTGCCCTACTTGTGTACTTATGAAGTCTTTATTGTGTGGCTGTTTATGTGAAATTACTTTTGATTTATATGGTTCTCCACAGGATTGAAAGTATTATTATAGCTGAGAGGTGCTAAAATTTTTTCCATTGACTACATTATTCTGCTGGCAAGCTGTAAAAGCTCGCCAGCCGAACTTTTGCAGAGTGGTGTTATTTTCCAGAATATGTTTCAACATGAGCTGCACGATGGAGCAGCTGTTGCTGGTCCTGGGTTCAAATCCTTCCTGCATGGAGTTTGCATGTTCCCCCCATGCACTGGTGCTGCGGTCCAAAAGCATGACTATCAGGTTAATTGGTTACTCTAAATTGCTAGAATTTGAGTGTTTGTGTGCGTGATTGTTCGTCTCTATGCTGTCCGGTGATTGAGCCACACATCCATGGTGCAACCTGCCATTTGCCCAGTAACTGTTTGAGATAGACACCAGCAACCCATCCTCATGTGTGAAATGTGGAATTTTGATTATTTTTTTTCCCCCAATCATTCACAGCCGTTTATAAATGTAGGAGCATTTGTGTAATTGGATTACAAAGCCTAAAATTGGTCATTTCTGAACTGTCTGCTTGATGTTTGTTTAATTTTTATGTCCGTCTCTCATTCTCCTCACACAAGTTAACATGTTTGCACATTCCACACGTTTTTAAGGCTTTGTTTCATTCCTTTGACCCTGTTTTAGTCCATCCCTGCTGGTTTAGCACTTCAGTGACTAGCATGACTAATTAGAGTAAGAAACAGGTGGAGTCACTCTGTAACAATCATTCTTGTTTGTGGTGCAGGGGGATATAGCCCACATAAGGCAAACTCTTTGTTTTTGCAGGTTGTGCGCCGGAAGGGGGGGGCTTGAACTTTTGACACACACAAATGGAGCCCCTCTGCAACTTGCCAGACTCTGCGTAAAGTTCTCCACATTGGCTTATGCGCGAGTTCAGTAAGTCAAACCTCTACATCTATTTAAATTAATTCAGAAAAGAAAAAAAACCCCAATATGTTCTGTCTTAAAGGTTAGTCATTGTGTTGTCACAATGCTTTTTTTAAATGCTTGTTCACACAGAAAATACTTTTTTATTTTTTTTATTTTTTTTGGCACACCAGTAAGCATGAACACTTCTTCTAGTAGGTTGTGGTACGACCTGCCAGTATGGATGTCATAGTCGCTGCGTTTAAGATGGCATACCACAAGGCAAGTTTGAGGATTACATTCACTTTATGATCAAACATCTTCAATCTCACTGCTTAATAAGGTTTCTGTGTTGAGAGTGCAGGCAACCCATTTAATAAATGGACCTGGATTACTTGGTAACACTAGTCTCACTTCAAGACTTACTGGCACATACTGATTTTTAGGATCTAAAGCAGCACATGTTTATTTCTTTTTACCAATTTACTGAAAACAATCAAATATATCAGATTTTTTTGAGCTGGAATATTTTATGAAAAAAAAATCTGTGAATACACAAAATTTCCTCAAACACTAAACCGGGAGTATGTGGGGGTCTACTATTTTATTTAAATGCATTATAGGTGAGATTTGGACATTTTTAATCCCATTTACATACTTTACAAAAAATAAAGTAATAAGAGTGAGATTAATAAGTACATAGTCATAAATTTGCTTCCTTTCAAAACAGAAGAATGTCTAGATATAATGGTAATATTTGAAAAAAAAAAGAAGTACGGATCTTTTCCCAGGTAAAGACGTGAATTTACCTGGGACTATTGCAAGGTTTGTTTTACTGACAGGCCTGGTGACCTTCTGCTTTTTTCAAAACTGCAAATAAGTTAAAATCAGAGCCTCTGTCCCAACCAAAACTCTTTATGCTTCTGGTACATGTGAGAATGTTGAAGCAGCCAAGTTAGTCTTTTTCTAGAAAGGGGAAAAGTTTAGTTTATAAGGTGTGAAGGACACAAGGGTACTTTGCACACCACAAGAGAAGAGCAAAAAAAAACAAAAAAAAAACGTAAACGCTTCTTGCCATTTCATTAAAGCAATTTCAAAAGTGTGATGCAACCGTAATGTTTCTTTCATTGATTAAAACCACGATACAGCTTGTAACAGCCTAAGCTACGACTCCTCTCTACTTGTTGTTATTTCAACGAGATTTTACAAGCGGTTAGTCTGTCTGTGCAAAATCCAAACAGACTCAAATACGTGATGCCACATTAGTGTAGGAAAGTGGGCAGAAAATACATGTTAACAGAGCTTTGAGTAAATCAGCTGAGGTAAAACTCATAGATATTCATCTCCACCAACAAAAACAAGAGGGTTTATTTAGCAGAAGCTCAGTGAGGCATGGGCCAGTAACTCTGAGTGATAGAGCCGTTCAGAAGCAAGGAAAAGAGGGGGAAATAACATCTGCTGTTTTTGCCTGGAGCGAGGAAAGCCACTTTATTAATGAGAATTTCTGAAGCGCTGACATGGAGGTCGTTGTGTGAGCGTCTCATAGTCGTCGTGCCCATTGTTTAGGTCTGAGCTGCAAGTGTGAGTCGAGTTACGGATGCTTTAATGAAAAGTGATCATGAGATTGGCAATTTTTACTGTTAGCAGAGTAGATAATAAAAGGTTCTCCTAATAAATTGATTACATCAGTACTTAAGCTAATTCTCATGGCAAAGCTATATTTTCTGACATAAAAAAACATGTTTTTAATTGCTACTTTTATCATTCACGATCAAGAAGAGGTGTGGGGAAAAAAACTCACGAATTATTCACTTTCAAATAAAATAAAATGTGATTATAATGCAGATAACCCTAACGAAAGAATCTCACAGGAATTTTGGAAAATGATGGGAATCTGTTTTAATTGAAGTTAGTCACACACGACTTATCTGAATGCATTCAGTATTTAATACTGAATATAGTATTAAGCACACTTCAAGAAAATCAATAAAGATTTTTTTGTTGTTTTCTTACTTTGTCAGCAGTAAACAAAAAAAGTGTTTAAAGTCCTCCACTTAGTTTTAGTTTATTATTTTCTAAAAACTTAAAAAAGAAAGTATCGAACTGACTCGAGATTAAGGTGGAATCGTTTTCATTGAATAAGGAAGCGTAAGCATAATCATAAGCTCGCTTTCTGTCAGAGTTTAGTTTACTCAACTTGTTGGAGGCTGTATGAATCGACATTTTTATGTGAATCACATTCTCCGACTTTTACAACTTGGCATACATAATTTATTTCTGTGTGTGTGCTACATGTGCAATTACTGGGTGCACCTTGTCTATCATCATGCGAATCAGAGCGCTATAAATTCAAGTTTGTACATGGCGCTATTTTCCTGTCTGCAACACAAAGTTAAAAATATTGCTGCTTTGCCTTAGACGGGTCAGATCTTGTCTCGGATCCTTTCGATCTGAAACACTTGTCAATCAGGTTCAAGATTTAATGTGCAGGGTTTCGACGAAGTCCTGGATCACTGCACAAGTTGTATCTTTAAACATTGATATTGGCAGAGAAAATAATCCAATAGCAGTGATTTCTTGTTTTGTCTCTTTGGATATGACGTCTTGACATTGTGCAGAAAGAGTCGATGAGTCAGACTGAGGGAGAAACATAGACAGGGTGAGGGAAGGAGGGGGGAAGCTTGCTGTGACGGCCTTTTCACTCTTCATGAATGGTGATCTTCGTCCCACTCAGCTTTCTTGGCGACTTCAAAGCATCAATCTCAGCTGAGTGATTTGCCCTGCTTTGTGGGAATTTTGAATATTCAACAGGACCTCTGTCTTCCCATGTGAGCCAGTGGATTGTTGTTCTGTAGATTTCCCTGCTGGTGTCTTTGGCTTCGGAGCTACGGCTCTGTGATCTATGGTTTTCCTCAGCACTTCTGCTTTAATATTTTTATATTGATTCAGCTGAACTCCAAGCAAACACAGAGAATTAATAAAGGTGCTACATTCTTCTTCATCCCTACAGGGACTTTATGCTTCGATATTGTGCTTACGTAAATTCATTCAATTAAAAATAAAGTTTTAGTCCTGCTTATAACATCAACTTGTAGTTTAGTCAAAACCAGAGGAAATGTTAATAGATTGTAATCCAGCACACTGTTTCACCTCTATTGGTTTGGTCCATCCAGACCGCTCATATCATCAAGAACATGTTTACTCTCTCTTGCCAGACTTGCATCTAAAAATGAAAAAAGGAGAAGCAGTTCAGTTTTAATGTGCAGCATAGCTGGAACAGAAAGCTGGGTGTGTTTTCAACTTTCGATCACTTGGGACTATCTTTTTATTTTATTATTAATATTATTATTTTTTTTTACATATATGGAAAAATCCCCAGAAATGTCCCAAACATCACAGTACCGGTGAAACATATTTAAAGTGTTAGGTTTTTATCATTTTAATCAATACAATACAGTTCAGTTTATTATTTTTTTTAACTCAATTAATAAAGGTTCTCCTTGAGCATTTTCTGTGACAGGTTCTGTTCATTACATACATTCCAGTCTAAATTCATTCAGTCTAATTCAGTGCAATGCAATACAGAAAGAGCAGTACTTCACAGCAATGGTCCCCAACTCTGGTCCCCAGGGCCCACTGTCCGTCTCGCATGTTTGAAATGTTTCCCCACTCCAGCACAGCTGACTCAAATGATTGCATTACCTTTTTTTTTTTTTTGCATGCCTGCAATTGTTACAAAAGCTTGTTAATGACCCATTCATTTAAACCGGGTGTTCAGCAGCCGGGAAACGCCTAAAACATGCAGGACAGCATGCCCTGAGGACCAGGGTTGGTGACCTCTGCTTTGCAGTGCAGTGCAATACGCTACAGAACATTACAGCTCGATTTATTCTGTCCTGTAGTAACACAGTTCAGCCTCAGCAGACTGTCACCTATGAAGAAAACCAGTTGATTGCACCATGTCTTCATTTTGAAGGCCTCCATCCTGAGCAAGCAGTTGGTGACAGTAGAGAGGAAGGTTTGTCTTTTATTAGAAAGAAACCTCCAGTAGAACCAGATTCACTCTGAGCCTCCACCTGCTATAATCAGCTTTATTTGTTTCCCTTCCCCCCTGCTTTTAAAGTAGCTTGTGATTTCTTTTTCTTATAATTGTGGCAAGCTGTGCTCTTATTTTGCTGAACTTTACATATGAAATACAATAATAGGCGCATAAATGGTCAACCAAAACCTCTGGTCTGAAGCCTAAACCATCATTACACCATATTGTCCAGGTCTTGGACATGAAAATGGAGGCATATTGTTCAGCATGAGCTTGAAAAGCAAAGCAGGGAAGTGGTGTAAAAATGTTAAACTAAAATCTGGAACTTAAGAAAAAAATGTCCTGCTAAGATCTGACACAGAACCTTAGACAAGTGTTACCTTTCAGTTTAGCATCTATGGTATAATAATCTCAATGAGATTTTATTCATAGTAGTAATGACAATGTTGAATGCAATAATTGATTGGACTTCGTTTGAAAGATCCAACACAGGCAACCGATTCAGCATCTTTTATGTTTTAGAATTAAATTACTTTAAAAAGTATGCTGCTGATGTGTGAAAATATAGCTGTTTCTGGGCAGGACTCTGAGGTTTAGGATCCTAACAGTGCCTCTAAGCCTTCTTGTAATCTGTCAAAAACAAGTGATCTCAATATGCCAGAAGCTGTCCATTTACGACGACAAGGTTAATGCTCCTTATTTTGTGATTTTTTTATTATTTTTTTTTTCTGACGGGCAAAACCTAAAGTCTGATCTTTATCCTGTTGGATGATGAACATCACATTGAACCATTCGATCTAGACAGCTGTGATGCCATGCTAATAATCTACTCTTCAGGAGTCAATGACAGCAGATTTAACTGTGAGCTGCTGAAAATCCTCTAGATTTCACAGAGCATAGGATCACTTTAGCTCCATCTGAAACTTTGTTCATGATACGCATTCCATCTCTGCACAAGGTAATTCCATCATCTGTGTCTCGCCACGGCTTTTTGCTTAACAGGTTAGCGCTGACTTTTCTCAGTCATCCATCTCATTTTTCTAGCTGTGTGATGGAACATGTGTTTGGCCTTTTAAAGTCCTTTCTGAAATGAAGAACTTAAAAAATTTCCATGGTGCATTTCAATACCGGCACAAGTGTTCATGTAGCATCTCCGTTTCAGAGGCAAATATTTTTCTTATGCAATGGAGATAGACTTCTTTAAACACTTAAGTGGTATTATTTGAACTTTTTTTACTGTGACAGGCTAGAATTTGTAGTGCACGTAATCTACAGAACAAACTGAAAATGACCTCCACCGTTTCTCTCAAAGCGAAGGAGCCAAAGTAATATATCAACAACTGCTCTGATAGCTCAAAGCCAGGCACTGAGGACCATGAAAATGCATTTTACACATTTTTCTTGTCTACAGCAGACATAGTTCACCTCAATGTGCGTCGCAGCTGCAGCACAGTATTTCTGTTCGGCTTTTGCAATAATAAATTGGCCTCAAAATTATCTCTGGGGCAAGAAAAAGTTACAAATTGAGCAACCCTACATCAGTGGGGTTTTTTTTAAACTCTTTATTAATGAATCAGCTTTAGAATATTAATTATACATTTGCTAAGCCCTCACAGATAAGAGACGGTGTATTGAGGTAGAAAGCCTCCCATGTCTTTCCTGTTTATTAGAATTTTTGTATTTTTATTTGATGCAGAAAGAAAGTTTTTGTTGTTTGATGTATTATTTGTTTCAATGTGTTTTTTTTTTGTTGTGCTCCTTTATTGTTTTGTAAAACACCCCAAATTGCAGGTGCTAAATGTGTTCTTTGTTGCACCTGATCTACAGTCTAAATACTCTCTAGGCTTTTTTACAAAATGATTTAAAAGGTTGTGTTTTATCTCACTAAGAAGAAATTAAAGCACAACTAATCATCTTGAAAAGCACCTTCATAAATTAACCAGTTTGAAGACTTTTTAACTAATCTTGTGACAACAGATGTGCTTTGCTGTTTAAATTCTAACCATTAACTAGAGGCAAAGAAAATGGGAAGGGGAGCGGTAATTTGCCTGAAAATAGGCCTCACAACCACCGTGTCCCACTTGCAACCCCCCTCTGTGTGGTGGCGTGACCCCCACCTGCAGAGCCGGCCACTCCACTGAACTTTCCCGGCCCCGGCCTCTGGGCCGAGTGGGCTGTCGCTCCGGAGAAGCTCCACGCTGGGCATTTGATGGAGCGCAGAAGAGTGTGTGAAGTGCACTGACCCATTCACATCGCTCCCCATGCACCGAGACCCAGAATAGGCTGACTTATCATACGTAGCACACGGCTCTGCACAAATCAGACGTGACAGTTACAGGACTGGTGGAGCTCCAGAAGGGAGAGGTGACTCCTGGGGGCTGCAGTTCCCACCCAGTAGGTGTGTAAGAGGGGGCAGGTGGTGGGTAGAGACGCCCATATGGTGGTTGTTGGTTTATTCTCATATCGGCACGTTTTTCACTTTTGTTTTCCTCTTAATGCTTGATTCAGAATGCTGCAAGGGAGAAAACATGTTTATGGTTTGTGTGGTTGTTGTTGGGAGCTTGATCCAATCTGTCAACTTGCTAATTGTTGTAATTTGTAGCGCGCATAAATTGTTCTCCGGTGGAATTTGTGCCTGCGGTTCTACTGTTTCTAGCAGAGTTTGGTTGAGTTTTACTTGCTGGTGCTGGATTAGTGTGAATTTGCCAGAGCCGAGGCTGTGCCTGGGGGTGTTGGCTCTAATCGCCTCTAATCACCTGACGTGTGACGGCCTGATCCCTGTTGCATTTTCACCCCTCACTGGCCCGTATGAAGAACTTAACACAATTCAGCCCACATATGAACTATAAAATCGCACACTCGGGTGCAGATTAATACACGGCATTTGGGGTTCAAAAGACATCTGTGGGCGGCTTTAGTTCAATAGCCACACTAAGATGAGCGAGGGTCATGGAGAGCTTGAAACCCTTTTCTGTTTCATTCATTGCATATGATTGGAATTTAATTTGGACATAATGCTTTATACATGAAGACAGGGGATGGGAATGTAAACAAATTCAATTGGAAATAGACCAGGAGACAAAAAGTGCACAATTAACTTTCAGGCAGTTGTTACAGATTTAGGTGAACAAATGTGTAGTGTTGAAATCCACTTCAAAAATTTGAATTACAAATAATTATAATGATAAATTCCAGAAATGCCACAAAAGACAAAAGTGTTCATACAAATAAAGTTTATCCTTGTCATAATGGTGTTGTACCCCTGTTTAATAAACTTATTGGTAATTCTAGTGTAACCAGGTGACCATTTGGGCCCCCTCTCCCATCCACTGTTATATTACGGAGTGGAAACAGAAGAGTTTTGGAGAGCTGAACTCTAAACTGGATTTTGCCTCTTCTTGGCATCAGTCAGACTTTTTGTGCCTCACAGGACTAATACCAGTGGATTTAACCAGATTCTCTGCACATTTTCTTTGAAGTCCTTAGGTCCACATAAAGTTTTCACGTCCTTTCGTGAAGGTTTTACATCTGTAAGCGAGTTTCACGCGTCATTCATTTTGTAGTCAACTTCACTACCATGCCTCAGTTCCTTTTTGCTACGTCTGCTTCGTTTCATTTTATCTGCCTTTTTCAGTTTGCAATGCATTTGTGTGTGTATGAAATAACAGAGAGGACATGTGTGGATATACTCAGCTGTTGCCTCTGCTGTGAAGCTGCCACAGAGCTGGACGAATAACTCAGTGAGAGAGCAGCGAAGTAACACCCTCCTCTCCCTCCTCCTTCCCTTTTGTCCCAATCTTTCTCCATATCTGTCTCTCCCAGGCTGTCAGTGTGGAGGATTGCTGCAGGCTGCGAGGCAACTGTGAGAAGTTCCTGGGAGCGCTGAGAAGTAGAGTGGGAGAGGAGAGGGCTCGAACCTTTTCACATAAAGGATAAAAAAAAAAGAAAGAAAAAGCAGACCTTCTTGAGCAGGAGGCAGCACCTCTGGGTTTGGGAGGAAGCCGGAGCTGGCAGGATGGTTGTGGTGGTGTGGCTGTCTGCAGAGCGGGCCTGGCAAGCTGTTGTTTTGGTGGCTGGACTTGCATCTCTGAGCTGTGGTTCTCATGGTAAGTGTCACACAGAAAAACATCTTGTAACTCCTCTGTGTTTATGCTTGCACCATTGCTGTTACAAATGAGGTAGCTCTCTTTTTGAGCTTTGATATGCGTTCTTTTGTGAGACTCATCATCCTGATCATGTTTTCTCTTGTTTTGCTGGACATCACAATGAGCCGACAGGTTGATTGTTACTTCTGGGAGGTTATCTATCAATTTCTCTCTTCTGGTATTAATGAGGGATAAACTCCATGATCTGAACCCCTCTAATTATTTAAGGATGGACACTCGGTTTACATTGAATGCCAATATGTCACTGTGCTCTAGAGGCTTATGACACCTTAAAAATGATTATTTGCCCTTGAAAAGAGAAAATGATCTTGTTTTCAAAATGACTAAACTGGGCCCTGGAATTTTGTATTTTATAGCCACATATCCATCCGAACATAAATCATTTGTACTCGACATTCAATGAAACTCAAATCTTCAATAGAATTAATTTCTCCTGCATAGAAATTAATAACTTTTTTTTATTATTCAGTAGAGAAACTTTGTTTTGAACTACAAAGTACAGATGTTTTGTAGATTCATTAGTCAAAAAAATAAATAAATAAATAAATAAATAAAGAGTGAATCTCCCGAGAGAAGAATATTATTGTTTGCAGCGATGCTCACACAGTTCCACGCCAGGTCGTAAAATTATCATTTGGGCTCCACATGTTCCAACAAACGCAAAATGTTTATAGACGTTCCCATAAAAAGATGAACTGGGACATTTGGGCCTGTGACTCTTTGCTTTCTCGTTCTGTTCTTTGTGTAAGTTGATTAAAATCTGTAAAACATTTAAAAATCTTGTTTTTAATGCTTTTTATCTCATTAATTTAATTTCCCTTCTGTTTTACTTAATTTCATTTCTATTATGTTTCATACTTAATGAGCTGTACCTCATTTTATTCTTCTGATAATCCTTAATGATCCAGTTTCCAACGTTTTCTTCACTTGTCAATTAGCTTCTTTCCTTTGACTCTTCAAGATATAAAAGCTCAGCAGGGTTCAGATAAAGTTGGTGAAAAATGTTGGAAATAGTGATATCGACCTGCATGTTACGATAAGCATAAATTCACGGCTTGCACAAAGGCTCTCTGTGCTGAAATTGTGTCAAAACTAAAGACCAGCTGTAAAATCCCAGACTGACAGTGTGGCTCTGAGCTAAATGTAACTTTCACAGTTGGTCAAGAAATACCTCAGCTGCTGATGAATGCTCCTTCACAGAATCTCCCAATCTCTTCTGGATGGACCAAAGTAAGAGCTGAAACTCTCAGTTGGGTCTGAAACTCAACAGCCACCCAAATATATCAAGAATGTGGAAAAAATAGCTCAAAAGAAACATTGATTTCCACTTTCCCAGCAACAGCTATGGGAACCAGTGGAGGATGAGGCTTATATTTTTGCCTTTGCTGACTAACAAATAATATGGGCTAAGGATCTTAGATTTCTTTGCAAAGTTGGATTCCACCATGTTTCTTTGTGATCCGATCTTCAAAAGGTCACCCTAATGAGCTAAACATGTGGGAGGTTGCCATAAATCTGGGCAGCAAGGTCAGTTTGCCACCTGTTTCTGTAACCTGGTGAGGTTCACTGAAAATAGATGAATGCCAGCCCAGTCATTCAGAGGTGGTGCAGCACAAAACTAAAACATTTGCTACCCCAGCCTGGTATTATCTTTAGTTTTTTTCAAATCAATTTCTCTCATTCAAAATGTCAGGCTATGAGATAATCTGTGTGGGTTTTGTAAAGGGGAAACCAGCTGGTTATGAACCCTTAATGCTTTGACCTGCCAATTTTGTCTGATTGTGATTTCTTTTTAAGCGCTCCAATGAAAAGAAAAAACCCATAAAATTGCATTTTGAAAGCCTTCCCCCCTGTGAGTGGTTTTTAAAACCTCTGTCAGGAGAAAACTACATGTCACACTGCATGTGTGTGAGAGTAGTTGCAGTTTTCACTGTTTTAAAACTTTGCCAAAATGTTTGGAATTGACATTTTAAACTCTTTGTTGCAGCTTATATAAGCAATTAGCATGGTTAGCTAAAAATCACTATAACAACAGTTTCGGTTTGTTTTCCTAGTGAATGTAGATCCTTTCCTCTGGTATTCCCAAAAGGCCACATCCCTTCCAAATCCAGCATGTTTATAACAGATGGAGATTGTAAACGCTCATGAGGATAAAAGAGAGAAACTTTGCAATTCAGCCTTCTTATTATTTGCTATATAGTCGTCTTACCCGCTTCACCTCAGTCTCAATCAACTGACATGCTCCAGTTTATTGTATTTTTTATTTTTTTAATTCCACACTTGTAAGCAGCTTTCCACGCCTTTTTGTTTTTAAATGTTTAAGTTTGGGACCGCCCAGTTACTGGTCAGGCCCAATCAAGCTGAAAAAATAATTGTTGCAGTCTCCAGGTGATTTTTTAGTAGCTACTTGACTAAATCCAGCAACTGCAAAAGTAAAAAAAGATCAGGTTTCTTTATCTCCTCCACTGTCCTGCATTGATCCTTGGCATCACATGTATGAGCAAAACTCACAGACCTCCTGTTTACAGAAGTGAAGTGTTTTTCTTTTTTTTCTTCACACAACTTTAAAATGTCTTTTGATATCTAGAGGCACATTGGATATAACTTTATCTGCAGGAGCGTGTTGTGTGTGTCCTGGATATATCTTGAATTCAAATTACAGGTGGGCTCAGATTTAGAGAGGTGTAAGATGACTGCCATCAGAGGTTCCAACTGAATCTCTTGAATCCAAAGCAAATATTCAAACTTTTCCGTACCAGTTGTTGGGATTCTCTTAAATTACTATGCGACTTTGATACTTCCTTTCGAAGATGCGTGTGGAAGTTGGTGTTATGCAGCAAGGTCAGAGTGCAGCGTGCCGCAGAGGTCCAGCGTTGCAACACGGCAGCAGTTGGTCTTCAGCAGCACTGGGCTCCTTCGGCCTTCTGTGAGCTGCTTCCTGTCAGGATGTCAATATGGTTCCCCTCACACAGAATCTGATCCTAGTGCAGATGTGCTTTTCCAGCAGTCAGTCTAGCCTTGAAGGAAAAGCTTTGCATGGTTGTTCTGTACTAACTCATGTTTGCAACATTCCTAAATCTGCATTGTGAACCTCCAGATTGGTTTAATTCTTGTGCCCCTTTTAAGTTTTTGCTTTTTGTGTCAGACATAAATGTGTAATCATATTTTAAGCAGATACAAATAATCCGATTAAATAGGATAAGCAATCTTTCAAGTATTTATTTAACGCATTGGGGGTGGGAAAGCATTCCAAATCAACCAGGCCTAATGCAAAAGTGTAATCTCCATACTTGGTAAACAGTGAATTAACAATAAATAACCACTTTTTTTGTTGCATTTTACCAGTTACACACTTCTCTGATAACTGGCTTACTTGTAAAATCAGGATATTACTAAAATAAAACCTGTTTAGAATCTTAAAGTAGCCATAAAGATCTCAAAAGCAACACAGAAGTCAGACATTATTCTCACAAAGCGTTTCTCAAACTTGAGGACCACTTAATCAATTTAACTAACACTCACAGACCACCTAACTTGATATGTCCCCACAGTAACATAATATGTTAATATATACAACCTGAAATGAAAATACTAGTCTCTTTATATTAGTCTCTTTATGTACTTATTGTTGTTTTCTTTGTTCAACCATGCTGTTTGGTAAATGTGAATGGCCACCAAAGCCACGAGTCCACTCAGGGCATTTTGAGTTATTTACAAATACTGAAAGTGTGGATGTCAAACACATGAAAAAAGCCCTAAATGTATTAATTAACATTTAGGGTTTTTATAATCTATTATCACAACAAAAGAAAAATAAAGTTGGTTTGCCGGAAACAAAAATCTTCTTCTGCATCATTAAATATAAAATTACCCACCAATTTCTGTCATTTGTATTTATCTATTGTATTTAACTAATTAAATTAAATTAAATTAATTACATTTTCAATTTAATTTAATTACATTTTCAATTAACTTGATGAATCATTTTTGATGAGGTAAAAATAACAATAGCCGTTTACGTGTGAGCAACAAGTAAAGCCATAAAGAACAGTTCCCACCAACCGAGACTCATTCCTGGAATAGAGCCGTCAAAAGAACTGAATTACTCATGAATGACATCAGCAGCAGGTAGGTATGACTCCCTCTGATTATGTTTATTCCTGACCTTGAGTCTTGAGTTTTTCTTTAGCGTGACCTGGTTTTAAGCCACTTATCCATAATTAATTTTAAAGACAATTCTTTGGTAAACTACCTGACTGAGTAGCACTTTGAGCTCACATCACGCCAAATGAGCAGTTGTTTACATGCAGTATCTTGCGGACCACTAGGGGGCACACGTGGACCACATAAATCTTCAAAATAACAGTGGAAACATGTAAAATGATGGTCAGGAGAACAATGTCTTGATTGGGAATAATGTTTTTTTTACGTACTATTTTTCATTCAAATATAAATATTTATTTCAAAACTGATCCTCCTTTTACATTGTTCTACTGTCTTTTGAGAGGTGGTCGTCTCTCCTGCCAGAAACAAACTTCTTGGTAAACTGAAAATCATTTTAAAACTCAGTCGGAAGGTATCAATAATTTTGGCTTAGTTATGAGCAGTAAGAATGATGTTCTTGGAGCTGGGGTTTAATATTTTCCCACATGTTCAAAATTTTATTGTTTCGCACTTTCAAACTCTCAGCTCTTATTTTCAGTTTTCCCAGTAAACTGAAGTTTATCTTATGGAAATTTTTGTGCGTAAAGATAGAAGTATATACCCTTTTTCTTTTCTATGAGAGGCATTGTTGTTGGCTAAAGTAACATACTGTGGTGAGACTATGGCTGTAGTCTTTCAGTATATCTGTAATGAACCCCAGCATATTGTGGCTTTTTTCCAGTAAGTCCAGACCACACAGACAGACAGAGGAGCAGGGAGGTGCAGTGATGGGAATTGTGGGGAGACAATGTATAAAAAAAAAAAAATATCAGAGAAGATGGGATCAAAGTTGCGTGTTGAATCTCACAGCAAAGTGCAGAAAAAACAGCATCTTTGCTTTTTGTGTTCATAATTGTGTCTGAAAGACAGAAACTTAAGAATAAGGGTATTTTGTCAAATAATGATACAATTGAAACATTTTTTTTCAATAATTCAATCTTAGATTAGATTTTATTTACATGTAAGATGATATATTTGTGTTATCGTTTTGCATGTATTGCCAGATTGTTATGGCTTACAGCTAATGAAACCCAAATTCAGTTACTATATAAATTACTGAAGACC
Organism: Poecilia formosa; assembly: GCF_000485575.1. NCBI lineage: Eukaryota > Metazoa > Chordata > Actinopteri > Cyprinodontiformes > Poeciliidae > Poecilia > Poecilia formosa. The sequence goes on from NW_006799945.1 coordinate 3,956,452, forward strand.
AGTACATCCATGTACTCTCCAGATGCATCTCACTGTCTGCTGGACAACTTAGTCAGCAGTCTTTATCATAATTATCTCACTCATAATAATATAAAAAAATATATCTGGTCTTGTAACATTTCAGTTATCTGAGGACTTAAGTATTGGGACTTAAGTGGCTCTATGTCATAATCACTAAGATTACCAAAAAAATAAATAAAAAATACCGTTTAGAATAAGTAACCTTTTCCATGATATTTCAATTTGAGATGCAACTGTGTGCACAGTGTAATCCGTTTTTACTCATTGCTTATTAGTTTGCAGGTCTTATTTTGCTTTGAATATGCCGTCTGTGTTTAAGTAAACATTTGTTGATGTAGCAACTCTGTGCAGCATTTACATCTATGCGCCACATTTTCTCCATGAAAACTGTGTGAATTCCTGAAAGTTAGACTTTGACTTTGGCACAAGAATGCAATGTGGTGCAGGGTCAGCGACACAAAGATCCCTTTGTGGGTGGTTGTAGCCTTCTGGCGAGGCAGGCCGGTCTCACCAGGTAGACGGGGGGGAGAGAACAGGTTGAAGGAAACGGCATGATGGAAACGGATGACCCAGAATGGCAGCGAGACGGCGTGGAATGCGCTTTCTTGTATGATGTTTGCACATGTGTAGGTGTCTCATGTGGCAGAGGTTCTTTGAAGCCTGTAGGGGGGTGGTTAGGAGGAATGGTAGTGCGATGTTAGGGTGGAAGAGGATGCATGGCCCTCCTGCAGGCTGGGTGTGACCCCGGTGGAGTCGGGCTGAACTCTGGAGGCTCCGGGGAAGATGCCTCCTTTGAGGAGGTTATTTATTATGGCCACCTGGAGCAACTTATCTCTTCTTCCCTCTCATGTTTGCCTCGGTACCTTTGGTGATCAGCGATCGGTCTGTCTTAAAGCTCACAGATTAAGCAGCTGCTGCTCGAGTGAAACAGTGCTGTTAATGGGAGCACTTTATAGAGCTTTTTTTATTGACCTAAAATCCTCCTGCCGACATTTCGTTCTAATCTCTGGAAACATTAGTCATGGCATCGATCTCTAATTGTTAACTTTATTGACTGCTATTGTCTGTGTCTGAACTAAAGCTCTCTGGAACATACCAACAAATCCTGATAGTTATGTCATTAAAGGTAAAATAGCCCCCATCAGTATAGCTAAGGTAAAATATTTTTCTGTGATTGTGCAAAAAAAAAAAAAAAAAAACCTCCAAACAAAAAAAGAAATGTTGATCACATGGCTGCACCACCTGAACTGATCTTTGAAAAAACAATGGGCTTGTTTATGAATCAGAGCTGTGAGCTGTTTTTTTTTTTTTTTGCTTAGTATGCTTACACATTGCAGTCTAGTTTGGGAGCAGTGATACCATTATTGTTCTTTATCTGTACATTTTTTCCTTTCCAAAATTACCATGTTGTGGGTCCCAATCTGAAATATAAAAGAAAAAAAAGTCTGACCTTTCCACTAAATAAACGGAGTAAAATGGATCCTATGGTATTCACAGGATCCATAGGATCCTGTGATCCTATGGATCACTTCAGACTCTCTCAGACTTGAGAGAGTCTGAAGCCCTAGACTCTCTCAAGTCTAGGGCTTCAGAGTGGGTGGTGGCTGTGGCGTTGGGGACCACAGCCACCACCCACTCTGAAGCCCTAGACTTGAGAGAGCATCTCAAATCCAGAAATGCTTGAGACGCCCTCTATGCTGTAGTTCCAACACAAAATATAACTTAAAATGCAGAAACACAAACTGCTTTTGCACTACCACTAACCCACTCTGCTCTTGGGGTTGCAGCCAATCAGTACCACGAAAAATAAACGCTGCTCCTGGATTGGCTTCTCTCCAAACGGCAGCCAGTAGCGTGTCCAGTAGCGTTGCACCTAGGTATTCTAGTTTCTTTTCATCTTGACATGCTCTATTGAATAAATCTGAATTTTCCACAAATAATTTGGAGTCGCATTCTACAAAAAAATCTACAAATAGGCGAATCCACAAATACTGAACTTCAAGAAAGGGGTTCAATGTCTTTTCTTTTTAAAAATGGTGTGATATTGTGTTCAGTCTAATTTGAGCCAATCAATTTGTCATCCTGTGTCCACGGCTTCGACCCACATGTCTAAATGTTACACCACAGAGCAACCCTTCAGACCCTCTTGTCTTTGAAACATGAGATATGCTCACTGGACTCGCACAAGAAACTCTTTGTCACGCATTCATCAATTTACTAATTATCAAATTATCTTCACTCAGGAACTGTTGGTTGCATTATTGACTCTCGGTTCATATTGAAGTGAAGGTTTTTTTTTTTCCCATAGAGAGAAGGACAGACGAGATCATTAACCAAACTGTATTTGGAGATACAGAGACGAGAGCCAAGGTAACAGGAGCACATAAACTGTGAAGGTTTACAGACCCGCTGACGATGACGCTGAGCTACAGTTCCAGTTCCTGCAGCAGGAATAATTCACCCATCTTCCATGCTCCAAATTTCCCAGAGTTTGACCATGTTTGTGTGCTACATCGCGTCGGCGTTGAGGAGCCGCCTGTGGAATGCGTGGGGGACACAGATATGGTTTCAGGATGACCTTGAGTGTGCCACGCCGCAGACATAGCAAATTTAAAGCTATGTGAGTGTTTAGGACAGGAGTGAAGGGAAAAAGAAAATAGTGTGTGTGCGCACTTTTTCAGGTGCACTAAGACTGTATTTCCTATTTTATTTAAATTTTATAGATACATTCAGGTAACAATTAGTGCATTCCCTTAAAATAAATACATCTTTTACTGTAAAAGCATAATGTATAATTAACTAAAATTTCAAATTCAAGTATCTAATTTGAGTTCTGGTTAAAAGTATTTTTTTTATTTTTTTGTTACCATTCCCACTTTATCTGAATCTTGATCAAGGTACAGACAATTCTGGTCAGACCATGCGTCTTTGACTTTTGACCTGTCAATTTCAAAAGTTTGTCCCTTTTATTATTTCATAAAAGCTACAAAATCAGATAACATAATGTATCTGCTTTGTTAAATATGTCTTTCCTTTATTAACCTCAAAACAACGTGCATGAAACATGCATCTTTATCGAAGTGGGAGTTTTAAGCTTTGAACCGTTTAACAGTGAAGGAATCAGATTTTTCAGTGAATGACCTGCTTACTACAAGTCAGAAGTGTTCATAACCTTTGAATACTTGCCTCTGACATACAAGCAAAAATAAAAAAGTAAAAACAGCATTTTTATTTATTTATTTATTTTCAGAAAATCCGAATAGGAGAGATGGAGAAACCAAGGTTGCTATTAGGGAGGATCTGAGCTGCTTCAAAAACTTCCCCTCTGACTGAAACAGCAGCACAAATTACACTGAATGGATACAGAGTTGCGTTTAAAGAATGTTCAGTCTGTTTATACCACTCTTTGATTACATAGTTCTCTGGAGATTTACTTACCGCTCGTATTCAGTAGCTGCTGCTCTGCTGTCAGGCTGCTTAGATCCGCTTACACCCGGGATAATGAAACCTGTCAAGGGAAACTTTTCTTACAAATGACTGACAGAGTCAAAATGAACATCCTTGATGTGTTGTGCAGGTCTTTTCTAAACAAAACTCCAGATTTTGAACTTGTATTTGTAACCGAGTGCTTCTGTCTTGCTTTTCGGCTCCGTGTGAAAGACCCCGGCAGACTAAAGAGAGCGAGGGAGTGAAAGTTAGACTTTCAGAGCGAGAAAGGCATCCATCTAGTGTGGCACAGAACTGTTCAGCTTCCTGACCACAATCGTCCTTAGGGATGAGCTGCTGTCAGAACTCGTTTTACTCTGCACAGAGGATCTGCATGCACCTGCAGTTGATAAAAAGAACAAAAAGAAGCATTCCTCCTTAATTGTGATTTTTAAATAGCAATTTCACTGTTTATTTCTTGCATGATAACCAATTTCTGATCATTTTCTTAGTTTTAGTTTACAGTTGGTCTTCTATGCTGCTATTGTTAGTTTGGCAGGTGTTGAACAAGATCTGAGTAAAACATTTGTCAGATTTAATCCAGAGAATCAGCTTTCATGTTATTTGAAGTATTCATCACACTATCCCCTTTCATATCTTCTCTGTGAACTTGTTAATGATCAGAACTGTACATTTGGAGACTAACTTTCCTGTGTCATTTTGTGTGATGCTGGACATCAGTGAAATTTCCATTACTATTCTTGGCTTTTAGGTACATGAATTAATGCATTTAGATTAGAACATGTTAAACAGTTAATCCACTCTTTGAGTCATTTTTTTCCCCATGTTTCAGCTTTTGGCTTACGACTTGACAGTGTAAAAGATTTTGTTTTTAATGTTGCATCTATTTGTGACATGATGTAAGTCAATAATTTGGATTTTTTTTAAAAAAAACCCTGGGGAGAATTTCATAAGTGTCTGTAATAGGATTGTCATTTAAATAATTTATTCTGAGTGTAGACAAAATACAGATAAGTTGCATAAGTCTACTGAGGTCAGAAAAATACTTGTTTTATTTAAAGTAATCCATTGCCTTTTGTTTTATTTAAATGATTGGTATCATAATGAAATGGCAAATGTTTGAGGTGTTTTGCTTAAAAGCCATTTTTCACCGTTACATAGAAGTAACAATTAAGTATCACTTAGATTAAGAGGAAACTTAGATGCAGATGCATTACAATAAATTACAAGGTAAAACTAACCTACTCCAATAAATCAAATTTAAAGGGGAAACTCTTACATTAAGTTATAGTAAACAAATATAATGTGTAAAGCAGAGGAACAATAAAAATCCTGATATTATTGATCGGATGTTATATCCTTTTTTCACATTTAAAAAAAAAAAAAAAAAAACTGGAACAATTATCACTATTAATGCAAATAGACTCTTGAAACATATCCCACTCTTTCATAAATGTACATATAAATGTAACTTTTTTAAAGAAAATGATTGAAGTAAATTAACTTTTGTATGAAAAGGAGGCTCTGTTCAAGGGCTTTAGTGCCTAAATAATCTGGTCTTTATCAGATTCTAAGATAAAATAAAACTCTGACGTGTACACAACAGAGATTAGACCGGACTATTATTAGTTTATAAAATACTGACGACACTTCAAAACCCTTAAATATGTACAAGATACACTATACTATAAAATGTTAAAAGGTAAAGCATACCTCTGTTGATGTGTCTTCTTCTGCCTCTCTCTTTTATAGTTTTTAGTATTTTTAAAGTATTTTTTTTCCCTTAAACAGCCAACCTTTTGGACACCATGCTACTGAGGAGTGGATGGAGGGAAGGATCGGACCGGCCCTCGGCGGAGAGCAGCAGCACCGCCATAGTTTCAGCCGAGAACACACTGCGGTGCCACTGCTACCCTCAGTGCCCCGATGGATCCGTCAACAACACCTGCATGTACGCTGGAGACCACACAGGAAAACGACATTACTCTATAATGAGCCTAATTACATGTATAATGTAAAAATTAGCTGTCCATCATTATTAGAAAGATGAAAATTGATGTTCAATCTTTGTGTGCAATAAATAGACGAAATAGCCTTTTTTTTTCAATCTTGTAAAATCTTTCTCACAGTAAAGAAGCTAGGAAACATCCAATACACTGTAAAGTTTCCATAAAAATTGTTCTAGTAATATTAACTTCAATTAGATTTAACCCTACCACCTTATTTGAAGGGAGTGTGCATGAGACTGACACAAGTCTGTCATAAACCTGACATAACACATCATGAACATGAATGACTCTTCATAAATATTTACGACTGTTGTCATAAAGTGTCATTTGGTAAATAATGACATTTTTAATGCAAAGGTGCACTAAAAGTTCGTCAAAAGTGTCAACTTGCATTATTTTGTAAGTAATGACACTTTTAATGCAAAGTTCCTTTAAAGCTTGTATAAAAAGTCCATTAAAATTGTCAACTTTGCATTAAAAGTGTCATTATCTACCAAATGACACTTCATGATAACAGTCATAAGCATTCACGAGAACTAGTTTTGTTCATAACAGGTGTTATGTCACACATGACAGTCTCATGCACATCCCTTCAAATACCAAAAAATCTAATTGAAGTTAATATTTTTGCCTTTATGTTATTTCTGAAGTTTTACAACAATTGAAAGTTCAGTTTATTAAATTATAATATGCATCAATCAAACTTTTATACATTTAATGTATAATACACTTGTAATTGTTGATTGTTCAGGTAATGTTTGTGTGCATTGATTTCAGGACCAATGGTTTCTGCTTCACCATGGTTACGGAAGAGGAGGGGGGTCATGCTGTGTTCAGCGCAGGTTGTTTGGCGCTGGGTGGCTCTGAATTTCAGTGCAGAGTAAGTTTTTATGCATGCATGTTTCAGAATATTTATCATGCATTCTTCATCTTCAGACACTGTTAGGTAATTTACTAAAGCTGACCAGGGCAACTGCCCATGTGACCTACATTATCAACCACCGCTGACCTACATCCAAATGAAAAAGTGGCACGATTTACAAGTTTCTGGTCAAAAGTTTGTCTTCAGCTGGTAGAGACATACTTTAAAGAATTTACAGCTGGAATTGTGGCCAAATATTGACTGAAATACAATGTATGCCAAATAATTTGTAAGAAGTCTCGTATAAACTATATATCCAAATGTGACAAAGTAAAGTTTTTACAAGGCACATACATTGTATTTCAGCTTCGAGATTTTTGAAAATAAATTTTATCAAAAATATTTCTAATATTCATCTTCTTTGCCAATTGCTATAATGTTAAAATATATATATTTTTAATGTTTTTAAAGGACACCTGGGGTGCACGCTCCTGGAGAGTTCTCAAGTGTTGCACGGATCATGACTACTGCAACATGAACCTGCGTCCAACGCTTCCGCCGCTCGTCACATCAGGTAGTTTGTCTCACACAGTGCAACCTGCCGGACTCTAAGGTTTTTAGAGTGGCTTCAGTTGGGCCAATGCTGGGTTGGTGATGGAAACTGCCAGTTTAAACTGTTACTAACCACAGTGTGTTGCTGGAGGGGAAATGGCTCCTGCTGCTCTGGAGAAGCAGAGGAGAGAGTGGCAGGTGGAGCAGAGAGTGCAGACTTGGCTTGTTTTCTCACTCTGTAATGAAAAGGACAGGCTCTCCCCAGGGCCTGCTTGAGTTTCTTGCCTCAGGACGGATGTGAGGTATATGTCCATCTGTCACTCCATGGCAAGCCAACACACACACACACACACACGCACACAAACGCCAGCATTCGTTCTCTTTCTACCTTTGTCAGAAACACTCAACGTTTTGCTTTTGCAAATACATCCAAGACTCTATTTTCTGTACAATGCAAACATTGGCCATCTGATTTCTCAGCGCAGCTGCAGATAAATAGAGCGTTGTGCTTTTGTTTGGGTGCTGGCAGGGCCGATCAGGCATTGTCCTGCAAAAGTGTTCATAACCTGCAAACTCTTTCACGTTTTATGCCTTTAAAACAACAAATTATTTTGTTGAGACCTTATGTGATAAATCAAAAGAGTAAGGTTAGCCCATAATCATGAAGTAGGAAGTGAAACATACATAATCAAGAAATATACTTCTTTGCATCATTGCTAAAGAATGTCCAAGAGATAGGAATATGTCTGCAAACTTAAATACTCATGGTTTTATTTAGATTTAGTTTGATTTTTTTTTTTTTTCAGTAAATTTGGAAAGACAAGAAAAAAACCAGCATCAGTTCTAATGGAAGAAGATGTTAAAAATCACATTGTGTGACATTTTTTAACATTGGTGTTATAAAAAAAAATGTTAAATTTGCACTTTTTGTGCTGCACAAGGGGAGTATTTATATAATATCTTTTTTTCAATGAAATAAATAACATCGGTCAAACTAAGTATATTGTGTTTTTAGTCCTTTAGCTGTTGTTTTCCATGAAGCATCTGCAGCTTCTTTAGTGTGTGTGTCTGTGATTGACAGCACCGAGACAGAAAGGCCAGAGCTCCGGAGCCGCTTCGGGCCCCTGGGGTTTTCTGCAGCGATGTTGCTGCGACACGCGATCCGTGGGATTCAGGAACGGGATGTGATCGATAACGGGCTGTGAAAGCACGGTGCGGGAGGTGGAAGGGTGGTGGTGGGGCGGGTGGGGGGTTGCTCATGAGTAAGACCGAGGGGGATTGAAGGGGAGTAGTTCGACGCTGCCACTCACAATTAGAAAGATTCTCAAGTTGATAAGAGAGAGTGTCATCCTCCATTAATCAGTAACATTCCACCAACCTTCCTCTGTGCTCATTTAAATCAAGGACAGAAATACATTTTTTTTTTTTTTACTCTTGTTTCATGTTTTTTCTTTCAGAATACGTGGACAGCAGCATCCAGTACATAGCCCTGTTCATTTCGGTGACAGTTTGCAGCATATTTTGTGTCGTTCTTGTCCTCTGCTACTTCAGGTACAAAATGCCTTTATGAACATTATAAACCAATACATTTATATTTGCTAAACCAATCCTTCTTTCCCTCTCCATGGCAGATATAAGCGACAGACATCGCGGCCGCCCTACAGTATCGACCTGGAGCAGGATGAGACATACATTCCTCCAGGGGAGACACTGAAGGATCTGATAGAGCATTCCCGCAGCGCCGGCTCCGGGTCTGGATCAGGACTCCCTCTGCTGGTAGCAAATAAAAACAGCGTCCTAAAATGTCTTGGCATGTTTAAGTGTAGGTTAAATTTGCTCATCTAGAAAGACAAAGGATATTTTCAGTGAGTGGTCTATTTAGATCCCGAGTGCTGTTGTAAGAAGAGGTGATGCAACCCAGTTGTAAAGAAGTCTTGTTTTGCATGATTTTCAAACCATTTCATCATAAAATGTTCATAAAATATTAATTGTAAGAGCCTCCAACTGTAACACAACTAATAGGAATCACCAAAAACATGCTTCACATTTTCAAAACCTTTTACAAATGAAAGTCTGAAAAGTGTCCCACACATTTAGGTTTAGTCGGCTTTACTCTGTGTTTTGGGTGCGAGTGAAAGATATATATATATATATATATTTAAATTGTGCTCTTGCCTTCTCCTGTCTAATTCCACAATGTGAACTCATATCAGAAACTGCCATTGGTACACATGCAACCAGATCCACATGTAGAATGGTCTAGTCAAAGCCCAAACCTAAAAGGCAAGTGAGAATCCAAAGGCAGACATAAAAACCCATGTTCGCAAATTCTCTCCAGGACTTTCTAGATGTGACAATCTTCTAGAGATAACTCTAAACAACTTGTAGCTGTAATTGCAAGAGAGCATTGACTCGGGGGAGCTTTAGATTTAAAAATGTTCTACCTTGTGTTTATTACAAAAAATAAATAAATACCCACAACATACATAGAAGTTTGTAATTATAACTCAACAAAATATGAAAACCGTTTGGAAGAAGCTGAAGAAAACGAAACTGCTTGTGTTCCGTCGAAAGGTTCAGCGGACCATCGCCAAGCAGATTCAGATGGTTAAGCAGATCGGAAAAGGCCGATATGGAGAAGTGTGGATGGGCAGATGGAGAGGTGAGAGAGTGGCCGTCAAAGTCTTCTTCACAACCGAGGAGGAGAGCTGGTTCAGAGAAACGGAAATTTATCAGACCTTCCTGATGAGGCATGACAACATACTGGGTAGGTCGACAGAACCCAGAGGGTTTTCTGCTGGCGCTTGCTCCTCCTCCCCTCATCCAGCCCATCTCGTCCGCAGGATTCATCGCAGCTGACATTAAAGGAACCGGCTCGTGGACTCAGCTGTACCTGATTACAGACTACCACGAGAACGGATCCCTGTATGACTACCTCAAGTCCAACACCTTAGACGTCAGCGCTCTGCTGAAGCTGGCTTATTCCTCCATCTCAGGCCTTTGCCACCTGCACACAGAGATCTACGGCACACAGGGCAAACCTGCTATAGCGCACCGAGACCTAAAGAGCAAAAACATCCTGGTGAAAAAGAACGGCTTCTGCTGTATCGCCGACCTGGGGCTTGCTGTCAAGTTTAACAGGTAGAAGAGTTGTTTCGATGCAGATTATTGGAAGGCAGAATAAATGCATCCTGAAGCATAATTGTGTTCTCATTGTGCCTTTCAGCGACACCAATGAGGTAGACATCCCTCCTAACCTACGAGTTGGGACCAAGCGCTACATGCCGCCTGAAGTGCTGGACGAGGCCCTGAACACGTCCACCTTCCAGTCCTTCATCATGGCTGACATGTACAGTTTTGGTCTCATTCTTTGGGAAGTGGTGCGGCGATGCACCTCTGGAGGTCAGAAAAAACGTACTTTAGTCATCAGAACTCATTCCAGTGTTTTTCTTTCTTTCTTTTTTTGTTTTTGTTTTGTTTTTCCTAATGATGACAGAGGACATTGACTTTCGTACAGGTGTTGTTGAAGAACATCAGCTGCCCTATCACGACCTCGTGCCCACTGACCCTTCGTATGAAGACATGAGGGAGGTGGTCTGCATTAAGAAGCAAAGACCTTCCATTGCAAATCACTGGAGCAGCGATGAGGTAACTATTTATGTTTTTGATTGCTATCAGCTGCCAGCCTCCAATTTAGTAATGCAAATGTGCATTCTGCTTTGGGAGGATTTTATGTTGGAAGTTAAGAGAAAGAAAGTGCTTCACTTTACCTAACCTCTAATTTTATTAAGTTGGACTTTAGCTCAAATAAAACCTTTTTACAGCAATAGCAACATGTAAAACTTTTATTCCTCCATCTGTGTTTCTGAACTCTTTATTCTTCCTACTCCTACGAAGGTCTGCAGACAAACTGCTGTTAGTACTTCAGTTTTAAGACGCTGATTACGTTCCAAGAACATATTTAGAATTACATTTTGTTTTAGGTTTAATGTGCGTTTATAATCTTAACAAGGATATATTTTTCAAGGTGCAGGATTTCACTTTGATATAAACCCTTTTTGTTAAATGTTATGTTTATTTTTAATTGGAGAATAACAAAATCACCACATTTTCTTTCAGAGGGAGATTTTTTATTTTTTGTTCTTTTAATTTATGCGACCATTAAATATTTGTTGTTAGAAGGTCGTATACAGCTATATCACCATTGTCATCCCTTGTAAAGATGTGAATAAAGGCTATAAAATAAATGAATCTTTTAGTGCTCTAGCACAATCTCTCACTTGAAAGAATACGGCTGTTCTCTAACATCTTTTATTACTGCAGCGTATTAACGGTGAGCTTCTGAGATTTTTTATTTTATAGTTTTTGCTTCTTTTATCATCCTTCTGTCCTTGCATGCTTGCCAGATAACCCTGGGACGTCTTCCAGCCTTATGTTGCCATACTGCTAGTTGTCTTAAGCTGTAAAGTTATTGTTCTAATTTTAGTAATTAGATGAGTAGATATTTTCCTGTTGCCATTTTCTGTCTTTTACTGCCATAAAAGAAATGTTTCTTTTAAGGCCTTTTAGACATGACTAAGAAAAGCTGCTGGATTCATTTGTAGCCTGATGAGAATTACATTTATTTGTTTTTCTGTTCTGGTATTTCTAACTTGACATTGATGCGTGTCTTCAGTGTCTACGGCAGATGGGGAAACTGATGTCAGAGTGCTGGGCTCACAACCCGGCTTGTCGTCTCACAGCCCTCCGGGTGAAGAAGACCCTCGCGAAGATGTTAGAGTCCCAAGACATCAAACTGTGACAGAGAATCAGAGAGATGCTTTCTTCTCACCTACAGACTTGTCACTGCCACTGGCACAGACCTCTTAAAACGACCAATCGGAGAAAGGGAAAATAAGAGACTGTGAGTGATCGGACAAAAAAAAGACATCGGCACGCAGGATAGGCGATAATGGCGCCAGGAAGAATGTCAAGAAAAAGATTTAGCAGACGTTTGTCCTCAGACTAAGAGATCAGATTGTGCTTTCTGTGAAAGCGGAGTGTTGGCCCGGCCAAAGATCGTCGGTGTGGGTGGGGAGCGGCCCTGCAGGTTCCAGTGAGGATGCCGCTGCAGCCCCCTTCCTGAAGCCATACAGCAGTATTCTGAGCAGTCTTTTGTGCTGTCACAACTGCCCTTTATGTGTTTGAGTGATTTTTATTTCCATGAGCTTTGTGAGACTCGTTGCATGGAGAGTTCACATTCAACATGATGGTAGCTTCACCCTAATAATTCTAAAACAAGTGACCTCATAGTCAATAAGAATATTGAATATATAAATGTATTTTTTATTTTGTAATTTTGTTCCCCATAATGTATTTTTTAAGTTTATTTTGTTTCAAAATTAAACTAAGATCTTCTGAGCTTTCCAAGCCAAGTCTGTCATCTTTGTATCATTTTTAAATTGCATTCAATTTTTACAAAGTTCATCAGAACTTGTTCAATAAAAAATGCCACTCTGAAACCATGGGCAGAATGACGCAACAAGCCCCACATGTCCCCAAAACGTAGAGGTTTCTTTCCAGAACTTTGAGATTACTTTCAGGTACTTTCCCAAAACGTTTTGTGGAACGCATTAGTTACTTTTCAATGTTTTCCAGGTATCTTACAAATGCAATGGGATTTGCTGGTTCATCTCCTGGAATTACCAGGAGATGAATTGTTTTGTTGCCTCTTAGCTGCCCTCAGGATATGTCTCTACCTCAGCCTGATTGGTCGCTGTGAAACTCACTGACCACTCAGAAGAGAGTCTGATTTATTGGGTTTTTTTTTTTTTGTTTTTTTTTTACCTTCCCTCTGCTTCTTTTAGACGATGCCTTGGTGTGCTTCCTTTGGTTGAAAAAGCTGTTTATGTAAAAAAAAAAAAAAAATCTAACTTGCCAGTAAGGTGAGCGTTTAAGTTTGATCCTTTCTAGGTTTTACTCTTGTCACATTTTCTGTGCCTCAAGATGATTATTCAACGCCANGGGTGGGGGGTTGCTCATGAGTAAGACCGAGGGGGATTGAAGGGGAGTAGTTCGACGCTGCCACTCACAATTAGAAAGATTCTCAAGTTGATAAGAGAGAGTGTCATCCTCCATTAATCAGTAACATTCCACCAACCTTCCTCTGTGCTCATTTAAATCAAGGACAGAAATACATTTTTTTTTTTTTTACTCTTGTTTCATGTTTTTTCTTTCAGAATACGTGGACAGCAGCATCCAGTACATAGCCCTGTTCATTTCGGTGACAGTTTGCAGCATCTTTTGTGTCGTTCTCGTCCTCTGCTACTTCAGGTACAAAATGCCTTTATGAACATTATAAACCAATACATTTATATTTGCTAAACCAATCCTTCTTTCCCTCTCCATGGCAGATATAAGCGACAGACATCGCGGCCGCCCTACAGTATCGACCTGGAGCAGGATGAGACATACATTCCTCCAGGGGAGACACTGAAGGATCTGATAGAGCATTCCCGCAGCGCCGGCTCCGGGTCTGGATCAGGACTCCCTCTGCTGGTAGCAAATAAAAACAGCGTCCTAAAATGTCTTGGCATGTTTAAGTGTAGGTTAAATTTGCTCATCTAGAAAGACAAAGGATATTTTCAGTGAGTGGTCTATTTAGATCCCGAGTGCTGTTGTAAGAAGAGGTGATGCAACCCAGTTGTAAAGAAGTCTTGTTTTGCATGATTTTCAAACCATTTCATCATAAAATGTTCATAAAATATTAATTGTAAGAGCCTCCAACTGTAACACAACTAATAGGAATCACCAAAAACATGCTTCACATTTTCAAAACCTTTTACAAATGAAAGTCTGAAAAGTGTCCCACACATTTAGGTTTAGTCGGCTTTACTCTGTGTTTTGGGTGCGAGTGAAAGATATATATATATATATATATTTAAATTGTGCTCTTGCCTTCTCCTGTCTAATTCCACAATGTGAACTCATATCAGAAACTGCCATTGGTACACATGCAACCAGATCCACATGTAGAATGGTCTAGTCAAAGCCCAAACCTAAAAGGCAAGTGAGAATCCAAAGGCAGACATAAAAACCCACGTTCGCAGATTCTCTCCAGGACTTTCTAGATGTGACAATCTTCTAGAGATAACTCTAAACAACTTGTAGCTGTAATTGCAAGAGAGCATTGACTCGGGGGAGCTTTAGATTTAAAAATGTTCTACCTTGTGTTTATTACAAAAAATAAATAAATACCCACAACATACATAGAAGTTTGTAATTATAACTCAACAAAATATGAAAACCGTTTGGAAGAAGCTGAAGAAAACGAAACTGCTTGTGTTCCGTCGAAAGGTTCAGCGGACCATCGCCAAGCAGATTCAGATGGTTAAGCAGATCGGAAAAGGCCGATATGGAGAAGTGTGGATGGGCAGATGGAGAGGTGAGAGAGTGGCCGTCAAAGTCTTCTTCACAACCGAGGAGGAGAGCTGGTTCAGAGAAACGGAAATTTATCAGACCTTCCTGATGAGGCATGACAACATACTGGGTAGGTCGACAGAACCCAGAGGGTTTTCTGCTGGCGCTTGCTCCTCCTCCCCTCATCCAGCCCATCTCGTCCGCAGGATTCATCGCAGCTGACATTAAAGGAACCGGCTCGTGGACTCAGCTGTACCTGATTACAGACTACCACGAGAACGGATCCCTGTACGACTACCTCAAGTCCAACACCTTAGACGTCAGCGCTCTGCTGAAGCTGGCTTATTCCTCCATCTCAGGCCTTTGCCACCTGCACACAGAGATCTACGGCACACAGGGCAAACCTGCTATAGCGCACCGAGACCTAAAGAGCAAAAACATCCTGGTGAAAAAGAACGGCTTCTGCTGTATCGCCGACCTGGGGCTTGCTGTCAAGTTTAACAGGTAGAAGAGTTGTTTCGATGCAGATTATTGGAAGGCAGAATAAATGCATCCTGAAGCATAATTGTGTTCTCATTGTGCCTTTCAGCGACACCAATGAGGTAGACATCCCTCCTAACCTACGAGTTGGGACCAAGCGCTACATGCCGCCTGAAGTGCTGGACGAGGCCCTGAACACGTCCACCTTCCAGTCCTTCATCATGGCTGACATGTACAGTTTTGGTCTCATTCTTTGGGAAGTGGTGCGGCGATGCACCTCTGGAGGTCAGAAAAAACGTACTTTAGTCATCAGAACTCATTCCAGTGTTTTTCTTTCTTTCTTTTTTTGTTTTTGTTTTGTTTTTCCTAATGATGACAGAGGACATTGACTTTCGTACAGGTGTTGTTGAAGAACATCAGCTGCCCTATCACGACCTCGTGCCCACTGACCCTTCGTATGAAGACATGAGGGAGGTGGTCTGCATTAAGAAGCAAAGACCTTCCATTGCAAATCACTGGAGCAGCGATGAGGTAACTATTTATGTTTTTGATTGCTATCAGCTGCCAGCCTCCAATTTAGTAATGCAAATGTGCATTCTGCTTTGGGAGGATTTTATGTTGGAAGTTAAGAGAAAGAAAGTGCTTCACTTTACCTAACCTCTAATTTTATTAAGTTGGACTTTAGCTCAAATAAAACCTTTTTACAGCAATAGCAACATGTAAAACTTTTATTCCTCCATCTGTGTTTCTGAACTCTTTATTCTTCCTACTCCTACGAAGGTCTGCAGACAAACTGCTGTTAGTACTTCAGTTTTAAGACGCTGATTACGTTCCAAGAACATATTTAGAATTACATTTTGTTTTAGGTTTAATGTGCGTTTATAATCTTAACAAGGATATATTTTTCAAGGTGCAGGATTTCACTTTGATATAAACCCTTTTTGTTAAATGTTATGTTTATTTTTAATTGGAGAATAACAAAATCACCACATTTTCTTTCAGAGGGAGATTTTTTATTTTTTGTTCTTTTAATTTATGCGACCATTAAATATTTGTTGTTAGAAGGTCGTATACAGCTATATCACCATTGTCATCCCTTGTAAAGATGTGAATAAAGGCTATAAAATAAATGAATCTTTTAGTGCTCTAGCACAATCTCTCACTTGAAAGAATACGGCTGTTCTCTAACATCTTTTATTACCTCAGTGTATTAACAGTGAGCTTCTGAGATTTTTTATTTTATAGTTTTTGCTTCTTTTATCATCCTTCTGTCCTTGCATGCTTGCCAGATAACCCTGGGACGTCTTCCAGCCTTATGTTGCCATACTGCTAGTTGTCTTAAGCTGTAAAGTTATTGTTCTAATTTTAGTAATTAGATGAGTAGATATTTTCCTGTTGCCATTTTCTGTCTTTTACTGCCATAAAAGAAATGTTTCTTTTAAGGCCTTTTAGACATGACTAAGAAAAGCTGCTGGATTAATTTGTAGCCTGATGAGAATTACATTTATTTGTTTTTCTGTTCTGGTATTTCTAACTTGACATTGATGCGTGTCTTCAGTGTCTACGGCAGATGGGGAAACTGATGTCAGAGTGCTGGGCTCACAACCCGGCTTGTCGCCTCACAGCCCTCCGGGTGAAGAAGACCCTCGCGAAGATGTTAGAGTCCCAAGACATCAAACTGTGACAGAGAATCAGAGAGATGCTTTCTTCTCACCTACAGACTTGTCACTGCCACTGGCACAGACCTCTTAAAACGACCAGTCGGAGAAAGGGAAAATAAGAGACTGTGAGTGATCGGACAAAAAAAAGACATCGGCACGCAGGATAGGCGATAATGGCGCCAGGAAGAATGTCAAGAAAAAGATTTAGCAGACGTTTGTCCTCAGACTAAGAGATCAGATTGTGCTTTCTGTGAAAGCGGAGTGTTGGCCCGGCCAAAGATCGTCGGTGTGGGTGGGGAGCGGCCCTGCAGGTTCCAGTGAGGATGCCGCTGCAGCCCCCTTCCTGAAGCCATACAGCAGTATTCTGAGCAGTCTTTTGTGCTGTCACAACTGCCCTTTATGTGTTTGAGTGATTTTTATTTCCATGAGCTTTGTGAGACTCGTTGCATGGAGAGTTCACATTCAACATGATGGTAGCTTCAGCCTAATAATTCTAAGACAAGTGACCTCATAGTCAATAAGAATATTGAATATATAAATGTATTTTTTATTTTGTAATTTTGTTCCCCATAATGTATTTTTTAAGTTTATTTTGTTTCAAAATTAAACTAAGATCTTCTGAGCTTTCCAAGCCAAGTCTGTCATCTTTGTATCATTTTTAAATTACATTCAATTTTTACAAAGTTCATCAGAACTTGTTCAATAAAAAATGCCACTCTGAAACCATGGGCAGAATGACGCAACAAGCCCCACATGTCCCCAAAACGTAGAGGTTTCTTTCCAGAACTTTGAGATTACTTTCAGGTACTTTCCCAAAACGGTTTGTGGAACGCATTAGTTACTTTTCAATGTTTTCCAGGTATCTTACAAATGCAATGGGATTTGCTGGTTCATCTCCTGGAATTACCAGGAGATGAATTGTTTTGTTGCCTCTTAGCTGCCCTCAGGATATGTCTCTACCTCAGCCTGATTGGTCGCTGTGAAACTCACTGACCACTCAGAAGAGAGTCTGATTTATTGGGTTTTTTTTTTTTTGTTTTTTTTTTACCTTCCCTCTGCTTCTTTTAGACGATGCCTTGGTGTGCTTCCTTTGGTTGAAAAAGCTGTTTATGTAAAAAAAAAAAAAAAATCTAACTTGCCAGTAAGGTGAGCGTTTAAGTTTGATCCTTTCTAGGTTTTACTCTTGTCACATTTTCTGTGCCTCAAGATGATTATTCAACGCCAAACGGTCAGTGCCAAACAAACTGGTCAATCATAAGGCAGACTGGTTTGTTGCTGCTCCACTCTCCTCTAGATGTCGCCTTCTTAGCGCAATTTCTTTACCACAAGCTGATTGCTCAATGAAATGTCCAACTGAAAGATTATTTTCCTGCGTCCCAGATGTACTCTGGGTTTATTTCAACAGCGCTTTAGGTGTCACGCTTTTCAGACGGTCACTCCACTTTAAGCTGATTGGTCAGTTTGGGTTCGTTCTACCATGAGAAAATAAATTATTCTGTTGCATCTCTGTGCATTAAGGTGATTAGGCAAAAAATATATATATAACCAAACAATCAGAAAAGAGATGGACCTGCTGCGTAGCATTTACCCACTAGTTGTCCCTCTATTAGCCTAATTTCTGTGCCCCAAGCTAGCTATGTTAGCAAACTGGCTAATCAGAACCAATAATTTTCTGTCACTTTTCAGCTCTAGATTGACCAGTTGGGTTTGCCACCGTCCACTCAGTTTAAGACATAAAAATCGTGAGGGAAATTTACACTTGGATCTCAAGAAGCAGATCCAAGCAGTGGAGTTTCACATTTTTATTTCTGCTTTGCCTGTAATCATATGGTAAGCTACACAAAACTGTATCAACAACAACAACAACAAAAAAAAACCCCTTTTCTACAGATACACAAACCTGACTTTCTCAGGAATTTTATTTCATAATGTTACAAAGTTGGATTTACAAGTACAAAAATGTTTGGCCAAAATTTGTGCCCACAGGATAACAATCTCCTCTGAAACATTGCTCTGCAGTTTCAGAAATTCAAACAAGAATGCTTCATTTATATTGTTGCATATAAATATAATTTATTATCAGTCTTAAAAATTCTTTCTTACACTTTGTACAGTAACTCGACAGATGAAACGCAAGCGAGGAACATCATGAGTGCCAGAAACAAACAGGCTACATTCTCGCTATGCACAACATTAATCATGAAGCTGAAGGACAATCAGGTAATGCAAAGGCTAGCCCACTGATAAATGAATAGATTGTTTCGAAAGGATGCAGAGTTTGCATAGACAGCTTTACAAAAACTTGGACAAATACATTTTGGAAAAAAGAAAAAAAAAAGAACACTGGAAAAGTCGCAAGTTCTCGCTTCATTAAAGGAATGTCGCTTTTATAGCTATCAATAATTAATATGCACATGACCAGCATCATCACGACACTGATGGCTTCTGTCGTTTAATGTACAAACTTTCAAATCAGTTAAAATCTCAGCCTTTGTCTCAAAGTGCTGGAGAATGTGATTCGACTTCAAACACGAAGCAAGACGAGACTTAACTGATTAACTTTCAGGCTAAACTGACCCTCACATCTTACGTCTCCATTTTTTTTTTGGTAGAAAGCAGCTGTTTCCAGCCACATTGGTCCTACAAAAATAAAGTTGTTTGATCACAGGATCGAGTTGTGGAAATGATTCTATCTGATCATAAAAGTCATTACTGTCATTGTTATTTTGTTCTTCTGCATGGGATATTATGTAGGCTTCCATACCAAATCTAATTTCTAATTTAAAAAAAGGGGATAACCAGGGGAGGAGCTTTGAAAAATAATAATAATAATAATAAAAAATAAGATTAGAAATAACCAAAATGTTGTGGGAAAAAAAAGTTGCATACATAATAAAAACTCAATAATAATATATAACACTAAATAATAGCAATTATTATTACAACAGATGTGAAAATGTTCTTTATCCCTTTGTTTTTCTGACTCTTACTTCCGTGAGTGTCCACCAGGTGGTGCTGTGACACAAAGAAAGAAAATGCAACTAAATTAAAGGATTCTGCAACATACTAACAGGCAGAATGAAATAAAAAAAAACAAAAAACAAGCACAAATATGTATATTGTTAAATACTGTGTTATCAAGGATTGCAGAATATTGACTTTGATGGCTGAGTGTTGCTCTCTCTGAACCCAGTCCTCCTCCTTTGATCCACTGACCTCTCGTCGATTGTTACTCGAATGCTGTGAGGGAATCGGCAGCAAAATCCATCCAAACAACCGGACAGCTGTTTCCAAGGAAACTAGAGCCAAAAATATCAAACTGTTGCACCAGAGAGAGGAAGGATCAGCCAGAAAAGTGACTGGCAAGGGTTCATGTTTGCTCTCCAGGTTTTTACACCCTTTTGTTGCCAATGTTTAACTGGGTCATGCCTGAGCAGACCTGGCTGTTTCGATACTTCCACCTCCATCAGCGTGCTCTCAGGTAGCTTTTAGAAGCGCGAAAGAGCATTTTCCACTGAGATTCCAAAATCAAAGTCTTGCCTTTAACTCCTCTCTTCTTTCACTCCTGTTTTTTTATCTCCTTCCTCCTCAGATGTAAGCAGATGTCAGTGCTCGGTCGCAGCAGGAACGAGGCTGTCGTGGCGACCCATCTCTTCCAGTACCTGGGCCAGGCGGCTGAGGTTGCCATCGGGGAAATGCTGAGCCTCCCACAAGTCCAGGATAACTCCCGTAGGGCTGGATTTGGTGGCGAAGTAGTTCAGATACCTAAACGAAAGATTATAGAGAAACAAGGAGGAGTGTGTTAGGAAACATGCCGAGAGGCGAATCTAAAGGAATATTAGCTGCTTCTTTGCTGAGGTATTCACATGTTTCCAGAAAACTTCCATGTCTACAAATGTGCTGCTTTTTGATTGGTCTGTATACATTTTAAATACACTCTTTTGAATCTCTCAAAAGAAAATATAGCTGAGGCAAAAACTCAAATGATCAAATTCTCTCTAATTAAACCCATCAAGTAATTGCGCCACACACACTTGATTTTTAAACTATTTTTTTCCCCCCAAAATATTTTTGTTATGTTTGCCAGTTTTACAACTTAGAAAACACAAGTCCGTCCAAAGAATTATTTAGATTTTTGTTTAAAAAGCTGAAGATGAAATAAGTTTTTTCTGCTTTGGAGAACATTCAAACTCTCAGAGTTTTTAATTCACCGCTTAATTTTTTAACGGTCAAATCACCAAAGGTCAATTGAAGGCTAAATTAATTGCTAGTCAGGAACTTGGCTGGCTAATCGTTCTTACTTTCTGAGATCTTCAATTAATTAAAACATCAACAACACTTTTCCTCACCGAAAGACTAAAAGTATTCAACAGCTGCTCAAGAAGAGACTGAAGCAACTTCTGCCAGAACAAAGCAGGAACAACACGAATGGTTGTGTAGATTTTAAGATTTGATACTCTCCACAAATATCAGCAGCACGCCTGGTGAAAGACATAAACCTTAAAATGAATTGCTCTTACTCAGGCTTGATGACGTGGATGCATGAATCTCAAGCCAAGATCTTTTGAGGCTGTTTTTTTGTGACCCTCCTTAACGTCCTCCTCACTGTTTGCAGCAGAAAGATTCAAAACCAGCCTTTAACACAGCTCCGGTTTCGTTTTTCCTTTTAAAGTTGATGTGAATGTAAGGAATGGGTATGTTTAAACAAGTATCTATCTTCTTGGCGATTTACTAAATTGTAGATCGACATGAATCTGTGAACGCCATGTTCTCTGGTCTTTCCCATTTTGAGGAGCAATCAAGAAATTAGTCCTTGAAAGCCGTATTTACAGTGTCTTGAATTACAACTTAAAGCTGCCACATAGCTTAAGAAACTTAGAAAAGCAGAACGTTGAATACAATTATTCCTTCGTCAGGATGCTTTCCCCATTTGATTAAAATGAGATATTATGGTGATAAGATATTTTATTTTAAAACTTTTAGACTTTACTATTTTTTAATTTTTTGTCTGAGAAGGAAAGTTTATTTAAGCAAACAAATCTAAACAAAACATAAAAATCACTACTAAGACGCATCACTAGTGTGAGCTGTGAGTGAGGAGCTAGTTGAAGTCTCTCGCTAGCGTTCCTCTGCCTCCGTGCTGAACTCGGTAAGAGGTCTCGTCAATCTGCAGCTGCTGCCTGTGATAAGGCTGTCCTGCTGAGCTGGGATCTTATAAATGGATTCACACTGTATCTCCATCTCGCTCTCTCTCCCTCTCTCACACACGCGCACGCGTGCACGGGACCATCAAAGACACACGCGGGTGACGTTTTGCACTGAAGAAGCGTCTCTCTCCATCTTCGTCTCTCTCCGTCTTTGTCGGAGTTCGCTCCACGTCAATTAATCTCAATTCAGCTGATGTTTATCACAATGAGTCACATCCCAGCAGAACAATCACAATCAAATTAAAAATAGATTAGTTATCTGCAATTTGTCTCCATGCAAAGTAGGTCTCTGCTTCTTCTGAAAAGGATAATACGGCAGATAAAAGTTTAACACGAGCGGCTTTTTGAGTTTTATTGGCCGCTGGCAGCAGCCTGTCGGGGCGCAAACACAGTCCTGATGTTACGCAAGCGTCTCGCTCGTCTTCCCACCTGTCAAGATTAAGTTTGTGGGCCAACATCCTCCAGTCGTTGCCTCTGGTCTGCGGCGCGTCTAGGCTGCCGCACAGCTTCTGTCGAATGGAGAGCGGGATGCGAAAAGCGTTCGGACCGACCAGTGTGGTGATGTTGCTGGCGGGGTCGAGCAGAGACGTGTCGATGCTCTGGGAGTCCTGTACAGATAGAAGGGATGCACCGAAGGAGCTGCAGTCAGAGAAAACGTAGTCTCGCTCCTTGGACTTGTTCACATTTCGTCACTTTCTTCAAACTTCATTGTAGCTAAATAAGATGTTGTGTGACTGAACAAATCAAGCGTATAATTGGGAAGTGGAAGAGAAAATGTTAACTTTGACTGGGCCGTTATTAGAAATACATATGTTTTGATCCAAACCACAGCATTGTAATGTGTAGCATCACCCAGCAGGAAGGCGAACCTCTGTCCTGCCTTTGACTCCATCCAGAGTGGGGGAACCTTCTTTTGGCATTATGCCGCCAAGTGTTACTGCAGAAAGATTTCATCTACCACATTTCTGTTTTGAAATATCGTATATTTAACCTTTAGATATAAAGCCGCACCTCTGAGAGTGTAGTATCCAGCTGAAAAATCTGTCCTTCTCCTTCAACTTGCCGCACACATATCTTACAGCTCAGGTCCCCCGTGCTGACTGAGAAGCGCTCCAGAGTAAAGCAGCAGTGGAGGTTCCTCTGTGAACCGGTCCACACTTGCTGGAAGGACAACTCCTGCAAGAGACACAGAGGAGTAAGCAGGACCGTTCTCAACAGCATCGGTCCCGTTATGAAAATATGTTTTTAAATAAAATAGTCAGCTTGATCTGCTGGACAGAAATGAAAGCAAAAATAATAATAATAATAATAAAAAAGGGTCATGTATTTCTTTTCTTTTTTTTCTCCTGATCTGCAAGCGCTACCAGTTCATGCTGAAAACAAAAAATCTTCAGTTTGACTAAATGTGTCAAACTGAAGCACTGAGAGACTAAAAGATGCTTGAAGGGAAACAATTTTCCATGAGATGTTGACACAGGTCTGCCATTCATTTAGACTGCACAAGAGTAAGAGAGGAGACAAAGGGAAGCTTAACAGAGGACAACAAGGTTAGTCTTTTTTTTAAATTCTTTCTAACTTTCAAACTTTGTCCGTCACGGACAATGATAGATTTGGTGTTTAAGCAGACTTTTGAAAATCTCTGATTAGAAGTCAGGATCAGCATGCTTGAAGAAAACTACATGATGTCTGCAGTTTTAGAAATACCAGACATGATAACTGTGCTACTTGCTAAAGCTAAGCTTCAAAATGTAAGTAAAAGGAACTGATATCTCATGGACATGGAGGGGTGTGACTGACTGCTAGGAGGTCTTCTTAGACTGTCTTCTTAAAGAGAAATCAGACTTGGTTTATTTGACTATACGGAATTGACATTTGCGGGAGACATTTGCAGTCCTACCTGATACTTTGCTAGGAGTTTGCTCTTCCATAACGGCTGGGGAACATCATGGATGGAAAGTCTCAGGTTGTGGGTGCTGTCTTTAAAGTTTAAAGTCTTTGGTTCATCCAGCAATTTTCCACCCATTTGCTTCTCCATCTGCAGAACCTCCTGCAAATGCACACATGCACTTTATTTGCAACGAGACCATCCACAACTTGCAGTGCATCCTGTTTTCAAGGACAGCTTGTAGACGTGTCAGTCTTAAAAAAAAAAAAAAGAGGAAAAGAAACAGCCTTGGTCTGTGTTCTTGCAGCTGGATAACTATCACCTCTCATTACCCGTCCCCAAATTTAATAACTGCGTTCAATATCCCCCTCAGCAGAGTAATTTCTCCTTATCTTTCCTCCACATAGGTGCGTCCAGGTATTAAACAGAATTGATGTGATGAGAGAGCAGCAGAGAAGGGGGGATAAATGTGGCTTATTGCATTGATGCAGAGGCAACATCTCTCAGGGAGCCGCATCGTATCTCAAGCGACGTGACAGGACCGTGCAACGCTTTCTCGTCTGCTGGCTGTTCCCTCACACCGAACAGCTCAGGCAAAATGAAAAACCAAAAATGTGTCATTAATGCTCAAAAACAATCCAATTCTGCCGATACGACCTTCAGCAGACGCGAAGAGATTAAATCACCTGCGAGCGCAGCCGTGTGTGTACCTTGAGTGCATCCTGAGTGTCGTCCAGACAGTAAACTCGGATGTGGTACTCCATGGCGGGGCAGGTGACGGGGCCAAAGATGGCTAGTTTGAGGCGCTTGATGGTGGCAGCGCTGAGAGACTGGCCCACGAGGCAGTATGTTCCTAGCGTCTCCGTCAGGATGTGGCAAGCCTCTTCATCCATCTGGATATAGCACGGCGTGGTGAAGTTTTCCTCTCCTACTACCACCACATCCTGCAGCACAGACAGGTAGATAAAAACAGCAATGAATGTACATGCTGATATGCCAGCATGTCCGTGCTTTCATCAAAAAACCAAGAATAAAAGCATAAATCAACAAATGTAGCAACAGGAGAGCGACCATCTGGGATTAAAGACACGAAATCAGATCGTCAGGACGGCTGACACGTCCTCCACCAACACTGACGCTTTGTTTCGCCTTTTTGAACAAAAGCGAACACGATCTGCTCCTTAAGTCAGTTCAGACTTACACAGACTTTGTCAGCAGTAATAATGGCCTTTGATGACAGAAGTCATCTCACGATATATGAAAAAAGCCACTGTTCAAGAGCGTGCAGAGTCAGGACGTAGCGGAGAACATGAGACGCCATGAATCTGAAAATGTGTAGCAGCGCGCAAAAGAATGCAAAGACCACCAGTCGGTCAGCTGTGTCCAACATCCAAACGTACAGATTAGCTAGTAGATTGTCGTCTTGGAAATTAGTCCTAAAAAATGCATGTGGTCAAAGGAGATTTAATTATGTCATTAGTGTTATGCTGCTGTCTTACAACTCTAAGTGTAGGAACCCCGATTTTGTCTGAGGATCACAGAAAATTTAAAAAACTGTTTTTGATGCAGCCAAAGTAGGAGAGTTTCCCAGAACAAATTTTGTCTTACACTCACCAAATCACTAATGATTTGATGTGTGTATGCGTCGTGTAATTTGTTCTTTTCCTGGGTGGGAGGTGACTTAACATCTAGTTCATCTAGAGGAGACCGAGACCCGTCTTCTGAAGCCACTGCCCTCCCTTTCCCAACACACCAGAAGCAAATGGCTGAATCCCCTCATCAGTAGAGCCCTGGTATATAACCAGCCGTTAACTTGATTAATAGCGTACTTAAAGAACGTTAAACTATGGCACTAGTTACATATTTAACATACCTGCTGGTCGGCAGGAAGCAACAATCTAACTTTGCAGCGTTTTGGATTTATTTTTGTTTACCGCCACGTTTTGTAGCTGCTCGGTAAATTTAGATGAATTTCAATGCGAAAGGCACAATTAAGGCTCTGACCTTTAAAAAAACAAGCTCCGTCCTTTTGCAATATTAATGTGTGTTTTCGCGTGTGACTCCCTCCGACACTCACTCATTATGTACGCCGGATAATGGAACATGTAGTATTCAGGCCATCTGAACCTGACCCCCTTTAATGGCGCCATCGCCTGGACATATTTCTCTTTCATTAGGACCGTCCTGTCTGAGGCGACTCATGCCTCCCTCCGTCTTCCCATCCTGTCTTCTCTCTCTCTCTCTCTCTCTCTCTCTCTCCGCCGGCTCTCCCGATCTTGATCTTTGAGTCACTCGCTCTCTTTCTCAGTGTAACAAACACTCCTGCCAGCAGCACACTGGTATTAATTCAACCCATTATGGGAGACAGAAGAGGAATTACAGCATTTTATTGTGAGCTGTGCCATTTAACAGCAGCATTATGGCTGATCATTAGACTCTTTAACTGGCCCTATGGGATGGCACCGGGGGCTTTCCTATTGGGGGATAATGAGAACACGCAGTAGACGAAGTGAGCTTGTACTTTGTTTATACAGTATGTGCACAAACAAACGCAATCGAGTGAGCGAGCGCAGCTTTAATTTATTCACACCACACATCTTTTGGCTAGGATTTGTTTTTTTTTCCCAGGATTTTTTTTTTTTTTTTTTAAAGAAATTTATGAAGCAGAAAGTCACAAAATATTCCTCACTATACGTTCTGTGATCATCAACATGCCTCTGGAGGGACGCCGTGTGTATTTGTGAGTTCCATATAGATTTGGTAATTACCCATTCAGCGATGCTCATCTCCTGTGTTCCTAAAGACGGATCCAAAAGTGTGTTTTCACAGTCGCCCACGTAGCACAAACTTCTGGGAGGAAGTGAGCTGAGATTTATGAGCTGGTCAAACTGTTCAAACACTTAATCATTGGTTGTTGTTGTTTTGTTTTTTTTGTTTTTTTTTTTTTATTTAAAAATGATTAGAGTTGTGCTGTTTTCTTTTGGCCACAAAAATCCTCACTGCACATGAAGAGGTTTAAAAAAAAAAGTAAGGATGCTGAAGTCATTATTTAGTAACCTGCTGAAAGAGCATCGTATTGGATACCGAAGATGAATTTGAAACTGCCACTTTGCCCATTTCGATTCTTATATCAATTTAGACAAACAGCTGAAATCTGCATGATTTCAGAATGATTATTCATGTTTGCAGTTTGCTGGCTCCACAGGATTTTTTTTTTTGTCCAAAAATTTTCTCTCGACTAGAAAACAAGTAAACGAATAAAATATTGTAATGTTGTCTAAATGATGAGTTTACAGTTTAAACTACTAAACTATTTTGAATTTGTCAAGACCTTTCAGTGATAAGGATGGAAGTAGAGTTTATACTAATGACCTTTTATGAGTGATTAAATGATTTTAATGCAGGCATAAGAAAAATGAGTGCATAGTAATTTCAAGGACTGTATTACGTTTATAAAGTCACATTCAGAAAATTAGAATATGTGTCCTGATGATGCTCATTTGTCAGATTAAAATAAAGTGGATCCCTGGTATTCACAGGGGATAGGTTACCAAGCTCACATTTCTATATGACAAACGTTTTTTTCATTGGAATGATTTATTATTCCAATCTTAAATTTCATGTTTTTATTAGCTGTAAGCAAAAAAAATAAAAAATAAAAATAAATCATCATAATTAACCGAAACACTTACAACGAAAAACTGTATGCAATTAATAAATATGCGTTTCACTTAGTGATTTGGGTTTAAATCAAATGAAATTAACTTTTCAGGAATATTCTAACACAAAATGGGAATCAAGCTGTGTTGGAAGATTGCACTACAAGATCTTATTTAGATGCTGCTGCAGGTTGCATGTGAAGAACTACAAATGTTTAACTTTGGAAATAGGAATACTATTTTAAATAGTGGCGATGGTTCAGTCAGATCAGCACAAGCATGAGGAGTTTTAAACAATCAGCGCGATTGATGTCATGACCTGAGCGTAGGAGCGAGGGTTTTGTAGTTCAAACTGATTTATTTATGCAGAATGATGAGAGGCTTGTGTCTTCTGAAGCATGCCATGGTGGACTAATGCCAGACCCTGGAACCCTATTTCATGGCACTCCAATGCTATAACATCGTGGCTCTTGGAGTACAGGGTGTTTCACATTCGTTCAGCTTGAAGAACTCCCTAATACGCCTGAGAAAAGTGTGCAAGCATTTGGCGTTCTGCAGCCAGAGGAACTGACTCGAGTCTGAGGGCTGCAAGACGAAGCAGAACTACTTAAATGCGACGGGTAAATATTTATAATTGGGAAGAGGAATGATGAGACCAAGCACAGTGTTTTCAATTTCTTACTGTCCTCTTTTTTTTTGTAAAACTGTAACTTCACAGCTTCACAAAAGCTGTGAATTTAGATGTGGTTTTTTATTTTATTTTATTGTTTTATTGTCCATAAACAAAGTGGTAATATGTAAATGAAAACTGTTTTCAGGCAACAAATTTTGAATTTCAAAAGCCAGTTATGGAGTATTTCATTAATCCCATGTAAAATGTAGCCAATAAGCATTTCTGCACATTAATCTAGCCCACACTTTTGATTAAAAAATCACAATAAAGAGGGAAACAAGACCCAGATGCATAGAAGGGACAAAATATCTATCCTTAAGCATCTACTGTGATCTGACTTGATAATTTGGGCTCTGAGGAAAAGGGTTTGAATAAGTCAGTGCACAAAAACACATGTATCGAAGAAAGCCATAATAAAGGAACGGGTAAAGACCAGTTTTACTCTCAGAGATCAGAGGATTTCTCTTTCAGCACTTGATTAGAACCGAGCTTGAAACTAAACTTTTATCTGCTGTTCAAAGGAATATCATCTTTCTCGTTTGTTCTTTACTCAACGCGCAGCTAAACTTTCAGCAAACCACATACATCTTGGAAACAAAAAAACAAAAATGCCCTGAGTAAATTAAACTTTAAATCCGATGTTTAACTTGAAAGGAAGCCATCCTGATGCCTTACACGAATGTACATTTTCAGAACCGTCTGCGGCGGCAGGTCTTGGTTTCCGCCGCAGCAGGCGGAGGATTCTCTGGGTTTTTCTGCGAGTCTGAAATCTCACCTCCCACTGGTTCTGCGGGGACTGGCTCTTGAGCTGGATCAGCCAGTCCTGCTGGCCGTCACACACGGCACAGTGGTGCATGGTGATGATGACGGGACGTGTCAGCAGGGCCCCAGGAGGCCCACAGCTCACTATGGGGCTCAGCACTGTTTGACCATCTTCCACAGAAGGCCTGAAGGTTTTATTTAGAGAGAGGGGGAAAAAAAAAAATGAAAAAAGGAACATACACATGCTGTTCAGTGACAGTGTTGACAGCAGTCTGTGTGAGAGTGCGACAGGGCACAGTGGACGGGGGTAAACACAGCTCTCGGGTGTTGAACAGAGATCTGTACCTCAGGTTGTCCTTCCTCTGAACGGTCACGTACATCTCGTAGACTCTGCCTTGAGGAATGGCCCCCGCTGGTATGAGCAGACTCACGCCTGACGAACAAATAAGAGAGGAAACAAACGTGCAATCAAAACTTTGACTTGTGTGGCCCACCAGTGTAGCATGCACGTTACATTTGTGGTGCTTTTTTTTTCTGTAGTGCTTAATTTGAACGGTAAATGAATGTGCATGCATCAAAAGGGTTCAAGATAAAAAAAAATAAAATAAATAAATAAAAAGTATTGGTTTTTGGAAAATTGTTTTGGAAACTATTACATCTTTCTTCTGGATTCTGTGCCATGGTGATAATATGTATTCTCACATAAAACTCACATTTTATTGCCTTTTCCATGATATCGTAAATGATGCTGGATTTCATTTCTACAATCAATGATCTCCCTTCTCCTTATAGCGTTCCTATATAGCTACAGCTTTTGCATTTTTCCATCTGAGATTGATTTGAAATGATGTCTTGTCTCATGTGTTTTTTTTTCTTTCTTTTTTTTTTTTAGGAACAAATCCATCAAATTTCCTCATGCATACACACAATCTAGGCTTTTCTCTCTCAGGAGGGGGAGGTATTAAGTTTGAACACTGATTTCCATTGTAATTGAAGTAAACTTCTCAAAAAGGTGACAGACAGGTTTCCCCTTCGATCACGGATCTGCCTCACAGGAAAGCCGTGGCGCATTTTAAAAATGCAGGAACAGCCACACAGGAAGTGTCACCAAATATTTCATTACTCTGACACACAAACATATCGAATATCAAATGCCCTTTCTGCTCCATACTGCCCGTGTAACATAATAAGGTGAAAATATTTTTCAGGTATCATAAAGAAAACGAAAAAAAAAAAAAAAAACTTGAGAAATGTGAGAAGTCTGTTGCATCCTTTAAAGTCAGAGCTAGTTTGTCTATGCTTGTCAACACGCATCTGTGGTGTGATCCGTACAGCCTGCACGTGTTTGAAGTGAAGACAGCATGGCTAATGTAAGCTGCCTCAAACTACAACACCTCGACTTTGGCGCTTGTGGTGGAGGCACCTCAGGTATCCATCAACTCCTGTCATACTGCGCGCAGTCAGCTGCCTGATAAGTTGCATATGGCTAAGCGTATCACTTCAAAGTCACATCTGTTTGTATGTTTTATGTAGCGGTGGTAAAGTATAACAGGCAGCCAAGGTCTGCAAGTGGAACAACACGCCTACTGTACCCAGAGTTTGCTTTGCAAGGAAAACTGATAGTGTGTGTTTGTGTTGAAAACTGCACGAGGATCATGGATGATTTGGTTTTAGCATTCGAAAAAAAAGGTTTGTATTTGATTAGATCATTATATCAGTAAAAATCTTATGGAGAACATAATAATATGTACATTTCTAGGTCTTCACAAAAACTAATTTTTGTGGAGACATTTTTACATCTCCCTAAACCGGTGAACATTTCTACTGGATATCAAATCAACACACAGATACGGAGGCATCTTGCTGTTCTACCTGAGTTGGGCACAATCAGCTGCCCCCCCTGCGAGCTGAAGGAGCCCAGAGCGGTGCAGGAGGGATCCCTGGTGCGCAGCAGCGTCTGCGTCTGCATGCGCCGGCCCATCGTGCTGTCGCTGTTGTCCAGCAGGCAGTGGGGAAGCTTTGGGGACAGCTTGGAGGACAGCTCCCCTCCCAGGTCGTCCTGAGGGGTCACCAGACCCGAGGAGTTGTACACCTTGATCTTCAGGTTGGGCAGTGGATCCAGCAGCGGGGAGTTGGTCATGGGGATTTTGTCGGCCACGTCATGGAGGGCGTAAACCGGGCCGCGGTACATGGCGGCCGCCGAGGTCAAGTCAGGGGGTGCTGTTAAGAGATCAGCTGTGGGAAGGAAAAAAAAAAAAAAAAAAAAAAAAAAAGGCAAAGTAAATCCAGTTTTTGTAATTTTGGGGGAAAAACACACAAAACTGAACTCAGAACAGCTGCTTTGCTTTACTCTGCTGCTTTTTCACTCATTAAGGAAGTCTGCTTCAGTGGCAACAAACATTACTCAGTCTGAGAAGTTCGTGGCGCAGCTGTGATTCATGAAGAACAGATGGCATCACAAGAACTGAGTTTACCCTGTAGGAAGCCTGCAAACTTAAGCTCCTTTACTGCCTCCACACCCACTCCGCTTTCCTGCCACGGGATACTTTATACCACACATATGCCACGGAAGGTAATAAAATTAGGGGTGATTATTTGTTGTTTATGAAACGTCAGCGGCTGTGGTGATTACACTTTGAATTAAGGGGATCACTGCAGAGAGAGAGGAGACTGCAGGTACAGGTAGAGGAAAAAACAGACAAACAGATACAAGAAAAACAAAATCTTTCTTGGTTTTCCACGTTTAAAAATCTGGTGTTAAGTGCTACAAATTAAAGCAGAATGATGAAAAACCAACAACTATCACATTAGGATTTCCACAAATCCTTTGAAATGAAACATTTGACGCCTAAGTTAACATCTATTTCCCATAAAATTAAAATAAAAAGTGATAATGTGATGAGACACTAAGCAGAAATGTTGATCAGCGGAACTGAAAATCCTTTAGCCAACTTGCCTTAATATGTTTCTTTATCATTATTCAATCTCGTTAATGCTGCTTGTATATCACGTGACAATTGATTACATAGTGAAGCACATAGTAGTAAAAACCTACTATATGATACAGATTTTACTACTAATTAGAGCTTACACATTTTTCTTTCTGTTTATACTCATATTAACTGATAATTGCACACTTAAAATAATACTTTCTCAAAACATTGTTTTTATATGTCCACATCTCTTTGTATGTTTCTCCCCAACAGAAACAGTAGTAGGCCTGAGTCTGGCATGAAGTCTTTCATTTTTCACCTTAAAATGAAAGTTACTTTGTAAAATTAACTTAAGCAGTAGTGAGAAATTCTTTAGCACGATTTCATTATGGAAGAGAAAACTTGAAAGCCTCATAATGCTTTTTAAAACCTGTTTTTTTTTTTTTCACTGC
This sequence comes from Poecilia formosa, assembly GCF_000485575.1. NCBI lineage: Eukaryota > Metazoa > Chordata > Actinopteri > Cyprinodontiformes > Poeciliidae > Poecilia > Poecilia formosa. Next base: position 3,988,453 of record NW_006799945.1, read on the forward strand.
CTCCAGTCATTGTTGTCACGCTTTACCTTTAAGTCCAGTTTAAGTGCTGATGACTCACTTCAGATCAACACTGTGGCACAGAGGCGACTCCAATTATGCTTTAATGACAAGTCCTGGTTTAACCTTCTGTCATATATTTACATCATCATAGCATGTCATTCACATCGCAGAAACGTTTGATACTTTAGAGCGTCCAGGTCAAACAAACCTCTAAAGGCGGACGTTATGGGCTGTTAATGTAAGCCACTCCAGATGTCTCTCAAAGCATTTAGGCTAACACAACGTGATCTAATGTGCTGTGATGTTGACTTGTCCTTCAGCTAAATCTTGTTTGCCAAGTTTGTTTAAAAGCCTAAATATTTAAAACACAGACAGTTACAAAAACAAAAACCTGCTTGAGGTAAAGCCGACATAATTCTAAGAAAATTGAAGACTGTTTATGTCTTATTTTTGACTTTTTTTTTTGTTTTTGTTTTTTGCTAATGCAAAACAAGGCATTCGTAATGGTAGAGATGTTTGGTAAGAAACCAAAACTATTTTGGAATCAAATCCTTTATCAACTCTAAAGTAGCAGGATATATTATGGCCTGTGGCTATTTTATTGAATTTATTTATTTATTTATTTATTTTTGTCAAAAACATAACTAAAATCTTAAATAATATTATTTCAGGTGGTGCCTTAAGGTAAAGTGACATAATGTACTTTTTTTTATTGGGAGCTCTTTTAAATGACATTTGGACCTCGTTCATTTCATTTTAGTATTTTTGAACTTTGACTAATCTACCCTTTTCTGCTCTGGTTGTCATGCTAAGGTACTAAAGTAATTATTTAATTTATAACAAAAAAATAAAAAATAAAAACAATAAAATACAAGAACATCTAAATGAAAAATGCTAATTTTACATGAGATAATGGAGTAATTAGTTATGCATGTAAATGATCAAAAAGGAAATCTCCAATAATTTGCACACGTTGCACCTATTTTGTCACACATGCCCACAGATTAAAACCCTTAACATCCCCGCTGACCCACCTTTGCGTGCGGTCTTGATGCTGACCGGTTGGAAGCCTCCGTTCAGGGCAGACGAATCGATGATGTCGGAGCTGAACTCCCGATGGTTCTTCCTGTAGATGAAGAGCGCCACGACGACGGAGATAACCACGCACAGGATCACGGCGATGACAATGCCCACATAGAGGGCTACGTCATCTGTACTGGGAGCCACTGGGGGGGGGGGCAAGCAGAGATAGGATACAGATATAGGAGAAAAGTCTTTTAAGAGGTCATAACTTTGCATCAATAAGATTAAGGCTTTCTCGTTCAACATGCAGGAGTTGCGATGAAAACGTTATCAGCGGACTAATATCCTGGCTTGGGATTGAGCCGGATATTAACAGCCATAATACAGGGAAATAAATGCGGAAAGCTAATTTGTTTTTGTTTTTTTTACTCCCCCCCCATCTGGTCTTTTTTTATATTCATATATTTGCAAAAATAATTTCCCAATCCGAAACACGTTACACAGGAACAAACGCAAACATAGCTCTTACAGCAAACAAATTAAAGTCTTTACTCCAGCGCTAAAGGGCAGAGATTTCACAAAGTCAAACCTGGATATTTCTTAAAAGGAACAGAACTGTTCTGTATTTGAGAGGATGTTGTTCACAAGGCCTCATACATATGATAATTAACGATGATTATCAGATAATGATGATAAGAGTCTGGAGAAACAACACAATTAAGATACATGGCCACCCCGGCGTAACGCAGCGGCAGGCTGAATCACGCTCAGACGCGAGATCAAAAGTCCTTGGACACATAGTTGCGCAGGGATTTCATCTTCAAATCGCAGCGCTCCGTGCTGAAGTTCAGAGCCCGTTTGCGTCTTTGTTCTTACGCACTGCAGATAAGATCTAGACATAGCTTGGATTTCTCAAATTGTCTTTCATCTCTGCCCGCCTCCCAGAGTTTTTCTGTCCATTTTCCAGCTGGAGAAACCCCTGTGATTAGTTGGCCAGGCATGGAAGAATATATATATATATATATATATATATGCAGCTGCTAGAGCCAGACAGTGAGTACAGATCAGGCCTTTTATTAGATGCTGACTGACAGCCTGAACTCTGTGGTGCTCTATGAAGAATGTCCTTCAGTGTCACAAGTTGACAAATGAGGAGGGGGAAACACTTCTTTCGAGGTAATGAAATACCCGGGGGGGCTTGTGGGAGCATGTGTCCGCGCATTGTTTGGCGTGTCAGCGCAGGGCCTACATGCTGTAGGATTGTTGGAAAAAGTCAAACAAAAAGAATGCAAATGCATACTTATTTATAAAGAGAACAAAAGGCATTTTGATAAGGGAGAGAATCCCATTTTTAGGATGAGCACTTATGCAAATTGCGCTGAATATGCAGCAGATGGCAGTGTCACCCATAAATCCAAAGACAAGGCTTTGAAGACATGCATGATGGTGGAGCAAGTGTGCACATGGCACTCATGTGTCTCTTGTGCTCAGTTTCACAAAGAAGCATGGAGCAGCAGAGCGAAGAGGCTGTGAGGGAAGAGCGTTTGTGCAAAAAAGGGAAAGCCATAAGTTTACTAATTACATGCTCTAAAGAACCATGTTTATATCGATTATCAAGTTGAAATTTCAAACTTCATTAGACTTAATTTAGTGTTTTATGTGAAAGAGCGACACAAACTGGTAAACAATTGTAAACTATAAGGAAAATAGTACGTACTTTTGAAATATTTTTTTTTACAATCAAAAATCTGAAAAGTGTGGCATGCATTTGTATTCAGAACTATTTTGCTCTAATACCCCTAAATAACATCCTCACTGTAAGCCATGGCGGTGGCAGCATCATGCTGTATGGGTACTTTTCTTTAGCAGGGACAGGGAAGCTGGTTAGAGTTGATGGGAAGATGGATGACACTAAATACAATATGATAATAAAATCTCTTAGAGGCTGACATAGACATCATCCAGCCTCTAGACGCGTTAAATAGTCCAGTTAAAGACGAGACCTACATTCCACTGAGAAGATAAAATGTTTGTGACTGCAAGATGATAAATTGAGAAACGGTTTTAGCTTTACACAGAACTATCCTGAGGCTAAAAGGAACATAATGTGGTGCATAGTTTGTTGCTATAAACTTAAAATGCATTTAATGCACAGTATGAGCAGTGAGGATGAGGAAGACGACTGTGTTACAGCAGAGGTTTAAGTTTCCTGAATGACTATAATTAGACACACTTTATGTACTGCAAAAAGCATATCAGTCTATGTTATATTAATGTATCTTCCTTAGAAAGCATATTTGTAACATAGGTGTCTCCGCTCAGCCTTGCCTTAAACATCCTCTTCCAGATGCATCCTAATGTATGTCAGCGCTCTAATCTTTCCTCTCGCAGAGTCGCAAACACAAAACGGAGCAGGGCGCCAGTGATGAAGGTCTAAAAAATGTAATTTCACTCCATTCCCTCTGCAGAGCTTCCCAGCAGTTGCTTAACATATATCCCCTCAGTCGAACAATCTTCCATCCTCGCTTTGATGATAAATGCAGCAACCTGCTAAGTGTACGCATTAAAATGTATCACTCAGATTAATATGTCCCTTTGAACATGAGCTATTGTCAGAAGTGGAAAAATACAAGGAGCGAAAATGAAACAGATTATTAAACACTCTATTTTCTGTGAAGAGCAGAAGATTTAAAGACGGAGGGAGAGAGAGATTTACAGAAAGACTTAAAAGCATAAAATACTGCAACAAAAAAAGTGTGATGGGAGATGTGTAGAAGTGGTCCTATTGCACGTTGCTGTCAGAGTGGAGTTAGGCTTACTTTAAATACGATCTTAATTACTTAAATAACTTACATTATTAAGACTGAAGTGAATTTTATTAACATTTTAATCTTTATTTTTTGTAGAGCAAATGTTAAAAGACAGGACGGGAGATTGATCCGTACTCTAACAAGGTCAAAAAGCCCTTGATCATCTGCAATTATTTTCTTCATGCTTTTGTTTGGTCCAGAAATGAATGTGCTAACATCTAATGATAAAACGTTACATAAGATTTCTTCTAATGACCGTTTTAATTATTTCTGCAGTAGCTGCAGCACAGTGAGATGCCGCCGACTTTGAACTAAGAAAGCAGATACCTAAAAAAAAAACACTTAGCTCCTTTCTTAAAGATATCTCCGGCTTTCAGAGTCTTCATTATTTCACACTTAGAGTAGTCCCACAATTAAGTGTTACAGTTTTTAAAGCTTGAATCAAGTCGTGCTCTTTCCTTCACGACTGGGAAGACCCTTAGCCTTGAGAACCTAATTAAGGTCTAAGATTCTGGTAAGACATCTGACAACTCAAATGATTAAAAATTTTCCAAATTTCTCTTTAAGCCCTCTGTGTAAAGGTTCATCTTACATTGTGCAAGAAAAAAGAAGTCATCTGCAGAGGTTTTTAACCCAATCAGCACAGCCCTGAACATATTATCCATGTTTGAATTCAATTCAGTTTATTTATATAGCGCCAATTGACAGCATGCTGTCTCAAGACAAATGAAAAAAAAGTCAAACAATGCTGTCAAGTTCAGTTTATTCTTTAAATTGTTTAAAAAGTGTTTTTTCTTTCTAAGGAAACCCAGCAGATTGCATCAAGTCGCTGATAGTGGAAAGTTGCCTGCATTGTGTCGCTAACTTTGCAGCAATCCATCATACTGAGCATGCATGTGGAAACCTCAGAAAGGAAAATTCATCTGCGTGAACGGCCTTCTGCCACAACTGACTGGGGGGATTTGAGAAAACATACAAAAAAACCGGGAAAAATTAAACACTGAAGCACTGATCCAGAAGAATTTTCTATGTTAAAGAAAAGTAAAAAAAAGAAATAATGACAGCATTAGTTCCTCTAGTGGCTTCATCTAGGAGAGGAATAGAGCAAAACAATGAAGTTCTTAGTCCGATTTGAAGCTTATCCGACGAGCGAAAGCTGCGACTACAGTTGGTCGCAGGAAGATTTATTCAGGAGAGAGGTCCCCTTCAGGAAGATGTCAGCTAATCAGAAAGCCAGACAGGATGTAACTTCTATGTAGAAAAAAAAAAACAGAGCGAACCTAAATCTACAAGCTGAAAAAATGCAAAATTAAGAGAGTAGTAAGAGCATATTGCAAAGTGAAAAAGTGCCCATTATGTTCCCCAGCAGCATAAATCTATAGTATCATAATAGCAGAGAGAGCTAAGGAGAGTCAAAGTGTGTCTCTAGTCATGTTTATACAAAAGAAAAGTTTTAAGCCCAGTCATAAACTAGACCTGCATCACAGACTAAAACTGGGAGCTGGTTCCACAGGAGAGCCGTCTGGAAACTAAAATACTTACCTCCTATTCTACTTTTAGAACCTGTGGAAACCGAGAGTAGTGCTCCGTTTTCTGACGTGTCGCTAATCTACCCACAAGTACAACGTAAATACACAACCAGGACTGCTTTGATGATATTCTGGCACTTTTAAGACATCGATCAAATACATACAGAGTGCTTTGACATAACTTTGATATAAAAGATAAATAAGGGTGAAAACAGTTTATTCATTCAGAGAACTGACTGGATTCTAATTGTGGATTGAGCTTTCTGGCAATTTGCATAACATGCAGACTGTGATAGTGACATTTATTAGTTTTATTCGTTTTTATGTGATTTTGTTACGTCACAAATACGAAAACGGCATTTTCTAAAAGTGGTATAATCTTAGAAGCACATATGAGTCTAAATAAGGGATAAACGTGCCTAAATAAGATGCACACATTTGCCTGATGTGCGCATACACATATTTTATTTCTCGGTAACACAAGTGGTGAATCAACCAGTCAAATAGCCGCTGCCAAATGTGATGAAGGCGGTCTGCAGAAGTTCAAGCTGAGCATTATGAATGAGAAAAAAAAGGGAATTCTGATGGCTATTGTTGCATTCGGGCTGGTCGGATTATTTCAGAATATACGCTGATCTACTGAGATTTTTGTGCACAAACCCCTAAAATATTATTCAGCAAATGGCAGCTATGTGGCAGAAAACTCCGTTTGGATGTCAAGTGAGAATTACTGTAGCTCAAACGACCATTTGTAATGTAATGTGAGGGATTCTTCTCAGCACTGTTTGAGTCCTTTTAGTACCAAATGAGTGTTGTTGCTGACTATGTAATAGTGTATCAATCCCATATTGCAAACCTCAAATTAACTTTGAAATGGTTTATTGAATAATGACATGAGAGCAAGTTCACTGCACTGTGGCATCATGGGTATGGAGGCAATAAATTTACATCAACTGGGTGATGTGATTAAATCAATGTGGACCGAAATCTCTAAAAAATTATCGCCCGACTTGAGAGAGTTTTTCAATCTACGCCACATAAAATTAAAGCACTTCTAAAGGGAAAATCAGTTTCTATCCACCACTAGTGAAGTGCACCTCAAACTGTCTAGTAGGTGTACATGCAGCCTCAAAGTTGAAATCCGATGTACTGCTCAGTGCAGACAGTGAGAAACCAAAACCCTAAAGTTCGTAGCGTTTCAAAAAAGCATCGTTTTACTAAATCTAGAAAAGCAGGTTTCAGTATTATCTGGGAGAGTTTCTGCTTTGGAAAGGCAAAGGGAGACCTGACTATTTTTCCCCCAGTCTGGTCCTCGTTTATCAAAAAATAATATAGGTGAATGGACTGCATGCATTCCGATGCAAAGGTCGCTATTCATCAATTTGGATGTGCCAAATATATGCCATCTTTGAGATCACCCACAGCAGTTTAGGCCGATGTGAATCAGGCCAGTGTGATCTGCACATTATCAGTAAAACATGTCATTATAATATTATTGCCAAATAGTTCATTAAAGACAAATCCTGACTGAACAAGATTTTTATATCTATTCTCTCTTTAGAAAGTCTGATACCCAAACTGATGTCTCAGTGGCAACTGATTGGATTAATATTGTTGATAAATATCAATATTTATTGAATTACTACTAGTAGTGGACTACTAGTTCTTAGTGCAAAGGAGTTTAAGTGATGCTCTTGAATAATTACATTTTTACTCACCAATTTCCTTTAAATATTTGAAAAAAACAACACAGAGCTTGTTTGTTGGTATATTATGATGATATTGTAGAAATTAAGTAGTGATGATAAAATTAAAGCACAAATATAAGCTGGAAAGCAGTATTTTTAATGATTTTACAGCAACTTTGCAGACATATTTTTTGTTGTTTTGTTTTATTTTAGTGTTTCTTCTTCCTGTTCGGTGATCTTGAGCGCTTTGAAAGGCGCCTTTGAATAAAAAGCATTATTATTTATTATTATATTTTCAATGTCAAATTCGTTTGACTGTAGTGACAAATACAGTTTATTCATAAGCTGCTTATAAAAAAAACCCCACCAACAAACACAAAACAAAAGGTGGAGACATAGACATATACATGCATGGGAATAACAGCAAACAACAAGAAAAAAAAAAGAAATTAAATGATGAAAATAAACAACTCACATGAATTTCCAAAATCACCCTCGTCATTAGCCTCAGTAGACTTCTGATATAAGGAACCTTTAAAAAAAAAGAAAGAAAGAAAAGGTTGTGGATGGGGAGGAGGGCGTGAGAGGTAAGGTGGGAGGGCAAAGAAAGAGGGATGATGAAAATCAAATTTCAAACAGAAAAACTAACTCAACAAATGAGACAGCGACAAACCCATGAGCAAGAGCGATGACACGGGGATGTGATCGCTCTTGATTTAGCCCCCCCCCTCTCCTTGCCCTATCTGTGCATGCTGTATAGAGATGAATGAAGGGAAAACAGGGGAGAACATGGAGGCTCTCTGAGGAAGCGGCACGATCCATCAAGAGGGCTTAGTGCTTCGGCAGCAGCAGGACAGATGCTGGCAGGTGAGGGGAATGGAGGGGCTGATAAAGTACGAGCTCCAACAGAGTCAATAGAACCTACAGCCTTGCATCTGTCACCGGAAGGTGGATGGAGACGTTAGTGCACGAGATAAAAGGAATGATTATGTTAGGAAAGCCGAAAGAGGAGAAAGCTGAAGGACAGCGATTAGAAATATTGGACACGTGCGATTGCGAGATTTAGGAAATCTTCGGCATAGAAGGTTTTCTGGCTCCTGCTGGTATTTTAGGAGCTTTAGCCGGAGCCGGGCTGAAAGGCAGAGCCAGCGCACAAGCACACATAATATTCAGTCTCCCCGAGACATCCATAAACAACTATACAAACAATGAAATCCTTATTGGAAAGGGAGAGTGCCACAGGAAGACAAGTGGACTGACAGGAAAATCAATGATGTAATAGATGAGGTCGGTGCATGCAATCAGGCGTTGGGGATGCAGGCGACAGTAAGCGGATGCCCCTTCTGAACCCATCCTGTGGAGTTTCCATACATCCAGACTGAGAGGACTGGAAAACCAGCATAATGGCTTCTTTAGTGGATGGGCTCCAGAGGAAAACAAGCAGCTCCAGACAGAAAAAAAAAATAAAAAATCCTTTTTTCTTTTTTTACTCTACTTGTAGATCCAGGAAGGAAGTTGGGATCATAGCACAGGTAATCAATGTGAGTGTTGAACATTACTCCTTAAGCTTGACAATTTTCCAATCTTGGAGGCCTATCTTTTGTCTGCGAAAAGAGCCCTTATTGAAAAATTTAAAAGGTTAATTTCAGTCTCTGCTACTTATTAATCTATGTGAAACCAACAATCCGGAGACAATTTGATCAAGACCTTTAAGACAAAGTGTAAATAGCAGAAATCAAGCCTGGCATCGCGATTGTGCCGTCTCGTCTCACAGCAATAAAGCGTGCGCCCTTGTTGGTGTCTGGATTTCCCTGTTCTGCGGATCGATATGTCAAGAAAATGTCATGTCTGCGAGCGGGGTTACCGGATGCTCGGCAAACAACATATGAATTCAGACCACAGGGGAAGTGCCAAACACAGACGGGTCACCCATGGCGAACTGTGGTAGCAGAAAAACAAGTTAGAAATCCAAAGGTTTTCTCTGAATGTGCAGAGTGCAACCCTTTTCGGATCAATTTTACGATATTTAACTTTAGTAAATGTAACACCCCAAAACTCCCTGACTGTTAAAACGCTATAAACAAGCAAAGTAAATTATCACACAACTCTTTCCTTCTTTACTGGGGTCAGTTGTGTTTCTACAGTGAGGAGTTATGGATGCCCGAAGCATCAGGCTCTGTTTCAAGCTCCGGCCGGATCGGATTCCTTCAGGCAGAGCTCTGTGATGGACTGCAATTGAAGTGATTTAAATAAATTCAAACATCAGAAAATAAGATCAAACTGCAACGAAATCCACAGACACGTGTTTGCTCAGATTCCAGCTCAGCACTGCAGGGAGCGAATCAACCGTCCGAGGTGAGTTCGGATTGCACACAACTTCCATTCCCAATCATATTTGCCATAACATGAGCTTTCAGATAATGGGCCGTTCTCCTAAATGCTTGTGGAAATGGTCGTTAGCATTGGCGTAAGTGGCTCTGGCCTCTTAGCTTCCCAAAAAAAATCAATCTCTGAAATGATCCTGAATCTATATCATTATGGCTTTATATTCTCGGCAAACTGGCCATCAATCCTCCAAGAACTAATGCTTTTGGGACATGTGGAGCTGAGCCGGGCGAGAACAGAGGCAGGTGAGAGTTGGGTTAAATATGTTGTTATGCTGAAGCAAAAAAAAACAAAAAACAACGCATTCACAGTCTTGCACTTTCTTTCACAGCCTTCTCCGCACACTTTTTTTAAATAGTTTTTCTGTTCTTGTCTTAAACTTTATAAATTAGAATCACAAACCAGAACATTTTGTTGGGATTTCATGTAACAGATCAACATTAAATTTTATGAAGTAAATTCAACTTTTTTTTTTTTTTGTATAAACATAAATCTTTGTGGTGTGTATTTGTATTCAAACCTCAGACTCAGAGCCGGTTTTTTCTGTAATTACAACTGAAAATCTTTCAGGGTGTCTCTATCAGCTTTGCAGCACTACTGATCCACAGCTCCTTGTTCTTCTTAACAAAGTAGCTTATGTTTACTGAGATTAGAGGAAGAATGTCTGTGAATATGCTTTTTCGAGTCTTGTTACAGATGCCAAATTATTTTTATATATAGACTTTGTATATATAGAATATGTTTTTTTTTAATCAAAACTGTCTGACGGCAGGTCTGGTTGTACGATCCGAGGTGTTGTCCCATTGGAAGGTGAACCTTGGATGGATGGGGCTCCATATTTAGCTCCATCCATCTTCCCATCACATCTAATTGCAGCTTTTGCTGAAGAAAAGCATTGCTGCAGCATTATGCTGCCATTACCATGTCTCATATCTAGGATAGTATAATCAAGATTGTCTCTTTTGGGCAGCACATCTTCTCCCATATCGGCTGTTCCCTAACTGGCTTCTGCCAGACTTTAATATGTCTTCTTTCTGTCAACATTAGGTTTCTTTTTGCTACTCAATAGATCCCAGATATGTGACTGAGAGGAGTCCTGCTGTCTGATTATCCCACCTGAGCTATGGATCTCTGCAGCTCCTCCAGAAAACTTCCCCACAATTTCACCCCTGAAATGTCCAATGTACATTTTGGCCTTTATATCCAAATAAAAGCAATATAAAGTTTGTAGTTTTAATGTGACAAAATGCTTATTAAAAGTCCCGAGGGCTGGAGTGCTTCTTCTGCAAAGCTACGCATAACGCTCAACAAAATCAGCTAATGCAATCCACTCTCTGGATGCCGACACTTCCTGGCCTCATATTCGGCAGACACATTTATTTACTTAATAAATATGGACTTTGATTAGTAATATAATGTTGACTCTAACTTGTGATGCATTGCAACTAGTAGCCATTTACAATGTGGTGCAACAGAAGCTGCACAAAGTGTTTGCCAGCTCTATTAAATTTAAGACACCTAGCAGCTGAGCCTGTGTTATATAATTAGTGTCACAATCACCATCTGTAATAGGTTTACACATGATGAAGGCGCAAGTGACAGTGATTGGATCTAACACCTCCAAAGATGTTTATTGCAAGAGAGTTTTATAAAACTAGACAGGGTCTAACTCAGTTTCTGTGCAGCATTTGCCTCTCTCCACAGCTCATCCCCTTCCTCTTGTTGTTGAAGAAAAGATGGCAAAGATCATTTACTCAGACGAAGCCGAAGGGCCCAAATACTTCACCCTGCGACGGCCCAGCCATGTCGTAAACACACACACATCAAAGCTATAAATTCATGATTTCAATCTGCGAATGTGTTATAAATAAGTGGGAGCAGGATTGTTGGATTAGGCAAACCGTGCAGCTGTTTTTAACTTCCTGGCAGAAACGGCATAAGTAAACAATTCTCTGCTTGCGAGGGGAAAAAAAAAAAAAAAAAGGTCTGGCTTCACCACAAACTGGCTTTTATCTGTTGTTTTGTCAACATCAACACAGTAAGACCAGTAAATGAATATTTCAGAGCAAGCCTAAATACAGCGTGTGCCAGAACTTCCCAGAGCACAGCTCAAAATTACATATACAGTTCTGGTCAGAGATATACGTGTATTTATCAGGGGTATCAATGTAGTTCATTTTGGGCTTTTCAAGATTTATCGAAGCCACTCTTTTCCCACGGTGGAATGATGATAAAACCTCCAAGATCAACGATTGTTAAAAATAAGAATTGGATGATGCACAAGTTTGAAATGATCGAGGATTTCCACTTTTTGTAACAGGGTTAAAAATTTTACAGCTGGGCTCAAATATGGACACACATTAACCAAAAAGTATCTAGTTTTGGTTCTGTTTTTAGTTTGTAGGCCCCGTTTGGTTTTAACAGCTCGGTTTCTCTCAAGTGTCTTTCACATCTTGTTCCTGTTCACTTTTATTGTATTTGTTAAGACTTTGGCATTTGGTCATGTTTTATTTAATCACTGTTCGTCTGATCAGGACATTCTCCCTGTGTTTGCTGGTGTTTTGTCATTTCCTCATTAAGTGTCTATTTTTATTCTTCCCTGCAGCTGTTCCACATTCATTTAATCTATCTCACCTGCTCCCACTCCACAAATTACCTTCCCAGTATTTATGCTCCTGATTTGTCCTCTGTCTATGTCATGTATTCCAATTGTTTACACGTTTCTTGCCATGTTGTTGTCTCCATTCGCCTTTTGTTGGATGTGACCTGTATTTCTTCTGTGCAGTAGGGCTGTACGTGTTCTCTGGTTTGGGGGTTTTCACCATTTTGAATATGTAATTATATCCCTGTGTGGAACAGAGAAAATTCTGAATAAGTTCAAAATTGTACACAAAGTTCTTGTTTTATTAAATTAAGTGAAGTTTTTGGTAATCAATCCACCCAGGTAAAAGAGCAGTTCAAATAAATCAGCCAATGCATTTGATGAGTGCATATAAACTACAGGATACCACCAGATGTTCTCCTGGGGATGAAGCTCAGTATTTTTGGGGGAAAAAAAGAAAAAAAGAAAATGTGAATAAAATGAGACAGATAAAGACAGAGGCTTTCCAGCTTCTGCTCTTGTTTTTTCTGAGTGAGGTGAAGAAAAGCTGAGTGATAGACAAGGCGAAAGTGTTACATGTGGGTGTGAAGCACATGGCGATGAAAGAGCACAGCGAAAACTTCTGGTCAAAAGGCGGAGAGACTCCTCTGGATCGGCGGGTTCAGAGAGAGTAGCGCAGGATTAGTATGGGTACTCACTCTGCATGCACAGCCCGTCGGTGCAGTTCTTAGACTGGAGCACCACGCCCTCACAGTCCTTCCCTCCGTTTTTGGGTGCCGGGGCGTTGCATTCCCTCCTCCTGTAGTGGGTGCACTCTGTCCCACAGGTGGACCACTTACTCCACTCTGTCCACAGGCCATCCACTATCACACAGTAGACAGGACATGGATGAGGGTCGAATGAGTGAAATGAGGAAGACGGAGACAAATGAGCGCATGAGCGGGTGAGTGAGTGGAGTTGATTGAAACAGCGAGAATAGGTACATGTAAGCATGGAGACACAATATGCAAGCACAAGTTGCATCATGTTATGCAGTCAGTTCTTGTGCTGCTGAACCCTTTTTAGCCCATAAATAAGTGGGTGTATTGTTTTGTTTTGTTTATTTGTTGTTGTTGTTGTTGTTGTTGTTGTTGCCATACCTGGGCAGAGAGGATTGCATGGCAGCTTCTGGATGCCCTGTCCTTCACAGATTGAACCTCCGTTCAGAGGAGCTGGGTTGGTACAGCTGCGCGTCCGTTTCTGGTAACCGCGGCCACAGCGGCTGTTACACACTGACCACTCTGTCCATGTTGACCATCCACCATTTACTGGAAAAAAAAAGGTTAAAAGAGGCTTCAACTCAGGAGCATGAACAAATGAATTAAATAAAAAGAGTCATCTGGTGATTAAAGTGATAGATGGGGATCATCCAGTAACTAATCAATGATTAGTAGTTAGTAAAAATAGAGACTGGAAGCACAGAGGATTAAGAAGATTCTAGATATATTTTCTACAAAAACTTAGACTCTTCACTCAGGCTGTCCTATCTTTCCCCCAAAAATGCTTTCATATCCCATGATGGTTCTACGAGGACACCAATGTCCTCAAGACAGTTAGGAGGTTAAAGTCCAATTCTATGCTGGATTACGCTGGATTAGAGAATGTCGGCAGTCTTTTGGAAATGTTAATGCAAAGGTCTACTTACTCTGCACAGACCAATCAAAGCTGTGCTCATTTAGCTAATTCTTAACGCAGGAGGCTAAAGGTATTATAAAATGTCAACTCCATAATAATTTTGAATGACTGAATTGCTGGCAGAGATGTTTACCAGTATGCTCTCGCGTAAATTGGTAGCATCATCCTAATTGGGTCTGCGTGGCATCATGGAAATATGATGTAACTGTAACAGCACTGCTGAAAGCTACAATGATGATATTACTTATGAGTCAAAAGTATGACCCACATATTTTTGACTCTTTTTTTGGCCATCTCAGTGTCTTTCCACCACTCTCTGCATCAATTAGACATGATACATTAATACTAATATGCTGTAGCCTCCTTTATGGTTAAAAATATATATCAATTTAACATTAAATAAGAGGGTTTTCTCTAAAATATTAGGTTAAACAAATGTTGTTTTTGTGAAGTAAAAGAATCCACTACTAAGAAAGCTCATGTCCAGTCATGCTTGCATAATATAACATGTTTTAACTGTTCAGATTTTGCATTTGGGCCGTGACAATCTTGGGTGATTACTATCTGATGCGGCCAGCGTGTCAATTTTGGTCCAGTTGCTGCCTTTTCCATTCACTGATTCCTCCTAATGCCTCTCTTACCTCCCTCATCCATCTCTGTCGGCAGCTAAATCCAGTGCAGAGTGACACCAGGGCTTGTGGCTGAGAACAAGTCTGCGGCATTTGAGATGGTGAAACCGGGCCCCTCGGAGCCAACAACTTTCAAATGTGACATGGTGAGTGGAAAACCCCCTCCTAAAAAACATTGGTCTCGAAGGAGAGCCAAGATTTCTGCGCTGTCTTTTTCTTTTTCTTTCTTTCTTTCTTTCTTTCCTACGGGGGATTAGAGCTCCGTCTTCTCTCCTTCGCTCATTGTCTCTCTCCAAACCCAGATTTTGTTGTCATCTCCTCTTCCCAGTGTCCTTTTTGTGAGTTGGTTTGGAAATACTGCAAATCCATCTCAGTTCCACCCCCACCCCCAACAATCACTAGTATCAAACAACTCTCCCTCATCCGTAGGGTATTTCCATCCTGCTGCATGGGGCAGTATGAATACTTACACATGCAGCACAATTGTACTTGAATGTATGAAATGAAAAGAATGAGCTGACATCAAAGCACTTTTTTGACACTTAATCCTAAAAGACTGTGCTGGTGACATGAAAGCCTTGTGCCTGAAATCTGCTCTCCTACATTTGTACATTACTGTTGCACTGATCCCCAAATGGCTACATTATTCTCAGTATCCACTCAGCTGTGAAAAATAGTTGATAAACAAAAACAAAGTCCCTCTATGAATGCAACACCACTTGCAGGTCCAGGAGAGAGTCGGGGATGGAAGGAAGAGATGAGAAGATTATGGATTTGAAACTTCACCCTGGTGGCAGTATCGGTTGCAAGCATCTGGTCACTTCTGTATTATTTATGTGTGTCTACTGCATCTGTATTTAAAGGACATTTATCATGTTGTTTAACCCTCGAAAGCCTTCCAACTTGAAAGTATGAAATATAGTGACACTGCTGTCTTGCAAAGCATTTAGAAACAGTATAAAGCAAAAAGCACCATAAGGTTTTCAGAAAAGAAAAGACTGCTATAGTGTTTATTTAAGATGCTGTTTGTAAAAAAAGTTAGCTGTCATTAAATAAAACCGGTAACAGTGGAGAGACATGGGGCAGAAATTGCATCAACTGAAAGGCTGACAGAGTTTTTTTTTTTCTTTTCCTTTCAATTACAATTTCTATCATCAGCCATTACTTAAGCTTGCCACTGAGCGTTTTCAAATATCAGGTTAGAGTGCTGGTCTGTTACCAAGACAAGATTTCTCATGATTCTCTCTTGCTCACTGGGTAAAATGAGATATAAATCCTCCACCTTGTAAGATCCCAAAACTTTCATCTTGGTTGGCTATAGTGGTATGCAATCATGATGGGAGTTTGGTTTTCCCTGTGTGACATTATCCCTTTTCTGCAATTTTTAGTTGAGTTCTTGCATATCTTACAATCCTTTTCGCTGTTGTACATATTTTTCAACAGAAGACATGGAAATTTACATAGCTAGGATAGACTAAAAGCTGAAATACATATGATAAAAAAAAAGTTATCAGAGGTATTCTTATAGAGTATAATAGCTGTGAGCAGTTTGCAGTCTGGAACAAATTGAACAAAGAAGACAGAAGCCGTAAGTTGTGATTAATTGAGCTATCAAGCTATTTTCACTCAAACACAACGATATTGTATCTAAAGAACATTTGTTTTATGTGTCATTTGTTCAGTCTTGAGCCTCCTACACTTGCTGGAGTTTATCTTTATAGCCATGCTGTGCGGTAAGAACCAAGCTGGTTGATGTTGGGGAGACGGTAGCTGAGGCTATGCAGGAGCCACAGCGGGGGTCTCTTTAAGAACGGCTCAGCTACATCTACACCTCTCTCACAGTTCAGAAAACCGTAAATCCTCTGCTCCCCACACACCTTCCGGCAGAAACAAAATGAGCGAATGTTACTCTCTACAGGTGACAGACTGATTCCCACTTCGCGCACAGCGTCTTTGAAATTTGATTTATTTTGACTTGAGCCGACCTTGTGACAGGATTCAACACTTTTTCCTCTGACTTCACAAACCTGTCATGTGGCTGATGTGGAAGTTTTTCAGATCAAATGGCTGAGCTTTTGAGTTGGTGAATTATCAGATTAACACTGTCAAAAACCGTGAGCATTACTAAACTGTTTGAAAGACGCCTGAAGAACTGAGTTGGAGTTATGAAAAGTTGGAACCGGCGTGTAAGACATGAGTTTTACCGTAGACAATAACTGTGGCGGTGGTGCTGCGTCTTTTGGCCACAATGTTCTTCGCCACGCAGGTGTAGTTGGCGGTGTCGGAGAGGCGGGCCTGTTTTATTATCAGGTTGTGGTCGATGGTGATGTAGAAGTTTCTGTCGTCTGCAGGATCAATAACTTCTTCATTCTTTAGCCACTCCACCTAAAAATGAAATGGAAAAAAATTATAAAAAAATAAAAAAATACAACAGCCAGTATTTTGGGGTGAAAAACATGAGCAGTAATGGTTTTATGTATTCCTACATTGAACTCAGCAGGGATTTATATTGCTTATTTTTTCCCCATCTAGTACATACGCTGAAAGAAAATATGGTCGTACTCTGCAAATGGCTTACAGAAGTAATGACGCTGAATTTCAATGCTAAGCTAAAGACTATCTGTGACCAAATGTAGTTCAAAATTTGAATAAAATACATAGAGTGGTCAAACTAAACCTGGATTATGATGCACTGAACACAGATTCTTTAAAATGCAGTTTAGGACTTCTGCTAGTCAAAAACAGTCACTAAAAATCTTTTAGATATGTTTTTGGTGACAGGGCAACCTAAAACTGACACAAACAAAACAATCACAATATGTAAACAAGTCATTTGTGGACAATCCTAACTAAAAAAACAAACAGACTACAGTTGGTTAGAACGGGTTCTGTGCAGCAACAAGGGTCTGTGCTTAAATCCAAGCTGAGCGTCTTTTCTGAATAGGATTTCAGAAGTTGTCCCGATGTATGTGTCGGTTCTCTTTGGGGGCGTTGCCCTTGTTCCACAGTCCAAAAACATGCAGGACGGGTTAAACATCAACTCTAAAGGTGTGACAACCCAAACACTCTTGCAAAGATTTACGCAGTCAAAAACAATGAATGAATGCCTGGATATCTACGTAGGTGAAGAAAAAGGGGCTCGACTATGGCAGCATTCATGCAAGAACCGCCACTGGAAAAGACGATAAATAACAGACAGAATGACCTCATTAAATTATAGGAGAAACACTCACAATCGTTGAAGCATTTAAACTGCCATAGTTTTTCCTGTTTCTGTCCAATTTCTCAGATAGCAGTGAAAGCCAGGATTACAGCACCGTTGTTTATGTCTCAGAGGTCTGACTACAAAAAGTCAATAGCTATCATGCTCTTTTTATTCCTCCCCAGAACTAAGCACTACAGTAACAGCAGCATTGTCAGGCAGCGGAGAAAGGCAAACTCTCTACAACTGCGAAAGCCAAGAGGCTCTCTGACCTTTCCTTATGAGTTTCATTTCTCTGAATCACTCCGATATTGAACTCCCGGCTCCATTGCGGAACAAGGAATCATTTGGAGCCTTTATTTGACTGTAATTCTCCAAGATCCCCCCTTTTCTCTTTAAGAGGTGTGAAGGTTCAGAGTTTTTTTTTCCCCCTTTCTTATTCTTCAAAAGAACAACACGTGCCTTTCTCGCTTTCTGCAGTCACTTTGATTCAGACATATTTCCTGGGTGTTTGGTTTTCTTCAAAGGAACTGTCCAGCGATGAGGACGCCTGGCAAACAGGCTACCTTCCTGTGCATCGAGGTACCCCGCTAGGAGTGGGACTTGATGAGGAGAACAGACGAAGATAAGGCTGGATGATAAGTCCTTCTGAGGGGAGATAAAGTATCTCCAAAAGTGGGGCAATAACCTGATATGAGTCCTGCCAAGACAAAACAGCCACTGTTGTTGGATATCTACAGAAACACCATCTGACGCACAATTGGCCATTGTTATAAGACCACCACTGTTAGAAGTCTCTTGAAAGAGAAGATTGACTGATTTGTGAAAATGCACCAGGTGCTACGCTTGAAGCGGGGTACCAGCTCCACCACTATCTGCCTCAGTCTGAGGTGACAAACATTAAGAGACGCCTGCGGCATAACACCTCTGCAGAACGCCTGCTTCCTCTCATCCAGCGGGAACACGCTGAATATGCCTGAGAAAAAAAACAACAAAAAAAACTTTCCTTAGCGTTTCACACTAAACGCCTTTCAAATCAAGGTGTGCAACATCAACATGATGCATCTCATAACACTCTACTCCCACAGCATACCTGAGTCTCAACAAACAGCGGGTGTGAGTTTTATATGAGCGGCGGTTTACAGTAAACCTCCATATTCTTGATGCGTCTTCTCTGCAGATTTGGTGTTTATGAGTGTTTTCCTTCATAAACATGTATCAGCCTAATCAATTTCATGGAGCCAGGAGGGATACGATTCCACCGCTGTCTGTCTCCAAACGGAAACTAAACCTTTCGCTTATTTGATTTTGCTGCAATTAAATGCAGCATTATTTTTATTGCAAAGAATGGAGGATGCAATAAACTGTCTATCACCAAGTTTGCTGGGTTAAAATGTAGGTTTTCATATAAAGCACTGATAATTTAAGGCAGAGCTCATTTGAGCTCATGCTGTTTGAATAAAAAAAAAAACAAACCAAGAGAGACATGAGCAGTGTAAAGGCAAAATATATCTTTTTATACCCATTTGCAATGTTGCTTTACTTTAATTTTTTGCATAGTTATTCATTTATTTTTAAAATGTAATATTTAGTTTATCGAATTAAAAAGAAAAAAAAAACTTCTCAAATACTAATGCTTAAAAGGCTTTCTCCTAAGAATATTAATGTTTTACTCAGATGAAGACCTTGTACATTTAGAGATTTAAACTTCCCTGAAACATTGCAGTGCTGGAACTATTTGGCATTAAAAAAAAAGTAATTTGTTTTAATCTCATTGGAAATGATATAAATATTTTGAACTGGGCCAAACAAAACCCAGACTTGAATTTGATAGAGAATCTGTGCAGGGATCAAAAGATTAGGACGATAACAAGGAGGCCTAATAAACTCAAAAACGGTTTCATTCAAAATCTGGCAAAGGTACAAATAATCTTGGGTTTACTTGAAATCAAAGAGAAAATCTCATTCAGTTACCCATTTTCCTGATCATCGTACATGCAAACGTTGTAAGATACAGTACACTGTAATAAAAAAAATCTATATACAAATGTATATTTATCCCATTAGAAATCTGACGATTGGATGCAAATTACTTTGTGTTTGTAGTTGTGTTCTTATCAGTTTTAATCTGCGCCAGCCAAAGTTTGAGCTGGCTCTTGTGAAAGGTGATCATCTATACAATTTATAATTAGTCATCCTAGGCCACAGCGGCTAAATCTGCTCCTGCTATTTCATTTCAACTTACTTGTCCTGACACCTGCTGAAGCTGCAGGTGGACATCTGTCGTGATTTTCAGGAATTGAGCATCACATCGTCGGAGTTCAGTGATCTGCAGGGTCTTTTACTTTTATCGTATAATGTTATTAAATAGGTCTAAAGTATGTTTAGAAATAGTCAAGATTATAGAACAAAAATACCAGGAAACAACAACAGACTGCAAGTCATTTTTAAATAATATCTAAAAGCACGTAGGTGATAGGGGCTGGAAAGGCTGTTAGTGGATATTTGGGTTAAAATTAAATCTAGTCTTAATTCTGAATGAAAAGAAAAATATTCTGCCAGAAAGAGAGGGAGAGAGAAGGGCCCGGGAGTTTAGAGAACAAAGATTTGACAGTGATCTCATTGTCACTTTCTGTGTCTTTTGTTCTTGTGCTGAAAAAGTCCTGAATAGAACAAATTAAATGATGCAAACAAGAGAAAGAATGGGTCTTTTTTTTCTTTCTTTTTTTTTACTTGACATGATAAATATTTTCTCTCTTCGTACTTGCGTAAGTCGACGCCGAGAAGAAGGCGCTGGTAAAAAGCATCAGAAGGGGGTTTTTGGTGAGAAATAGAGATTGACAGTAGATACAAAGAGGTGGTTATCCAATTTTCACCAATCATAGAGGCAGACTTTCCAGACGTGCTGCGTTCAGATGTCAAGAGCACTTTTACGGGAAAAGGTAATTAAAATTTGAACAAAAGAACCTTTCAGTGCAGATGGAGGGGCGGGAAGGAAAAAAAGAGTGACAAGGAAAAAGATTGTGGCAGAATTTTATGTTATAAACTGGAAAGCGTGAACAAAAGTAACAACAGATCACCAATATTTAATCCTGTGCCAAAAACCAAGAGAAAATGGCAAAACAATTTTCAGCAAATTTCACAAGATCAAAGTCTGCAAAACACTATAGCTCTTTTTGCAATTCGCCAATCTTCTTTGATGCCAGCAGACGTAAAAGCGTGCACATGTGCAGATGCACAAACTTGCACGCCCATGCAAAGACACACTCTCACAGCTCGTTAGTGTCTGATTGGCAGCGAAACATCCAGAGAGGTAATTGGCACATTTCTTGTCATTAACGACCGGGAAATTGCCACATGTCAGCTGTCATCGGATACAGCCAAGTGACAGACAGCGAGATGGAAACTTAGACCCAGAGTGGAGGAGAGGAAGATGTGAAAAAAAGGAGCAATGCAGGGAAAAACAGAACGGAGACGGGGGAGCAGGTGCCTCTGTACGATAACAGTTACCACCGTTTCAAAATATACACTTGATCCATCATTGGAGAGGGTTGAGGATGGACATGAAAGAATAAAAGATGGGAGCGTTTTGGGGTTATAGGTGGAGCTGCGAAGACCTAACTGGTTATCAGAAGAAGGTTCGCAATGACAGAAAAAAAACAAAACAAAAAAAAAACATCATAATTAACCTAAAGCAATGAAAAAGACCAGCATGGTCAGGATCAAAATGTGTTGGACATCGCAAAAAGCAAAATAAATAAGCTGAACATTACCAATAATTTTAACTTTGTAAACCTAACTACTTTTTTTTATTATGACTTTACGTGATAGTCCAACATAAAGCAGCATGTGCGAAGAAAATCTTGATTAGTTTTAGTCTTGAACAATTTATATATGCTGTATATTTTAGTCACCGTGAGTCAGTTCTTCGTAAAACCATCATTTGCTGCAAGTGCAGCATCGATCTATGTTTCTGCCAGCTTCACACACCTGAAAGCATAAGTATTTGCTCACTCTGCTTTGCAATATAGTTCAAACTCCCACGTCTGGATATCTGTGAACAAGTTTAGAAATTTTGCAGAAAATTCCTCATTAGATTTTTGTAATTCTGGCTGTTTGTTTATGTCCTGCTGGCAGGCAAACCTCTGCAACAGTCTTGAGACAGTCTTGGTCTTCTTCTAATGATATGCTCCAGCCACAATCCCAATACATTTTTATTAGCTTTTCATTCCCTCTGAAGGAAGAAATCCCCACCGCATCATGTTGTGACCGTCATTGTGGAAATGGGGTGTCTGAGGTAATGTGCAGTGTTACGTTTCTAACAGGAAGTGTTTCACCTGAAGATAGAAAAATCCACTAATTTAAATAAATGGAATCCCTTACATCTGATCTCTGCAGCTTTTCCAGAGTAACAGTGGGCCTTGCTGCTGCTTCCTTGCCAGCCCGTCATGGTAACAGCTTGGTAGCTTTACGGTTAACTCTATTTCTTGATGATCGACTGAACTGTAATCTGTGTAATGTTAAAAGTCCAGAACATTGCTTTGTAAACTAACCCAGTTTTAAACCTCTTTAAACTTTTTCTCTGACGTGTCACTAATATTCCCTAATACATTTCCAAGGCCTCAGCAAAAAGCAATGTTCAAGCAATTAGGCGGCTTTTGAAGGCAAAAG
This sequence comes from Poecilia formosa, assembly GCF_000485575.1. Taxonomy (NCBI): domain Eukaryota; kingdom Metazoa; phylum Chordata; class Actinopteri; order Cyprinodontiformes; family Poeciliidae; genus Poecilia; species Poecilia formosa. Next base: position 4,010,666 of record NW_006799945.1, read on the forward strand.
ACTGCACTGAATTTTATTAAAGTGGTATTAAAGAGAGTAAAAAAACTTTGTGTATATTTATCTGTAAAACATATTCATAGAGCTGCGTTATTTTTTCTTAAACTTCACAATTGTACTTTTCCTACGTTGGTCTCTGAAACACAGAGAAGTTTGTTCTCATACTGAGGCAAAATGTGAAACAGTCCAAAACACATGAATACTTTTACACTGACGTGCAAAAGACTTAAGATGTTTGTCATTTCTCAATATTTTGCACACAATGAGCCAAAACTGTATCTGTGGTCCTTAATGACCATTTTTAAAGATGTGTTTTTCTTTAATTATAAGTCTAGAACAGGGGTCTGCGTCTCCAGTCCTAGGGGGATATCGGTGTCCTACAACTTTTAGGTGCATGTCTTTGCTTCGGCACTACGAGCCAAATAATCAGGTCATTAGCAGACCTCTGGAGAACTTTACTGAATACTGAGGGGGTAATTCATCCATCTGATGCATCTGATGCAGGTGTGTTGGACGAGTGATGCATCCAAAAGCTGGAGGACACCAGCCCTTAAGGCCTGGATCTGAGGAGCCCTTGTGTAAACATCTGCATGTGTAAAGACTTTTTATTTGATTTGCAAATTCAAATCCATAATCAGATCTTGAACAGCTGCTACTTCAGATCCATATCTGAACTAAACTTGTTTCAGTGAAATCACCAAAGAAATTTGGGAAAACTAGATGTCTTAGAGCTAACGGTGACTTTATGTCAGCATTTTATCACAAATGTGATCTAGCATATGACACATGATCAATTACTGATTTAAAAAATGTCATTAGTAGCTGCCAGAAACTGTAAACACATATCAAGTTCAGTCCAAATTCAGGGGTTCTTCTTCAATGTCCTACCACTGTCATTCCTCCCCCAACCCCCACCTCTAGTCTACAAACCTGGCTGCAAACCACGCTGCAGCAGCAACGTGGGAGTAGCCACCAAGTGGGACGCCTCAGTGCTCTGCCTGGTTGTGCCAGCACAACATTAATTAGCCTAATACACAGAACACACTATGTACAGTCCACACACTTGTTAAGAACCGACGCGAGGCAAAAGCAGTCATTACTCACCGCAGAGTCAGAAATAGAGTGCACAGCAGTGCGTGGGGGAAGAGAAGGGTGTGAAAAGACAAGAAAGGTGAAGAAAAAAAAATGTTCCTCAGAAATGTGTGACAAAGAAGTCATTATGAGCGCTTCAGCTCCTTCATGTGAAGTCTAACTATCTGTCTCGCCTAAATTATTCATTTATCCCTTTTTTCACAGCATTTCCTCTCCAGAGTCGAATGACAAACCTGCAGGATGAACCACAATAGGTTACCAACTGATAATTAAATCATTTATTATCAGAGAAGAAGCCATATGCTCTGCAGATGCATGCATGACAAGTGTGGGATTGTGAGCGGTATAAATATTCACAAGCCCGGATTCACAAAGGTACGATGTCTTGAGATGTGGTGGTAAAAAATCATTTTCAACTTGCAGATCAGATGGTGTTGATCAGACAGGACAGAGGAATGCGACGATACTGAATAGATTTGGACCAGAATGGACTGTAGAAGCGAACATGGTCAGACCCCCTCTATGTAATGTCAGTGTATGGTTGGATTTTTTATTATTATTTTTTTTTATAGAAGACTTTGCAGCAGGAGTACAGCAGGTTTTTGCCAGTGCCACTGTGCTGTTTATGTTCCACTGGACAGGGTGAAAGGTGAGTAATTAGGTTCAGTGTTGAGAGAGCAACATACCTTATCGCACTGACTCAAGATTTGGTTTAGTTACTTTCTTTCTCCATTGCAGCTTAAGGAGAAGCCACAATGACACCGAATAGCTGCCTTCAGAGTAAACATCCGAGCCCAACCAAAAAGGGTTGTCTCTATAATTATTAGGAATTTGTATATAGTTTAAATGCCTAGATATGATAAAAAATTAAAAACCATGAGATCGTTTTAATATTTACTTCCCCTTTTCAATATCAATGATAAAATGACTCCATTCTTTCACTCTGTGATCTATTTGAATGTCTTAAGTGATACATTTTTCCATCGTGGAAGTTTGGAGCCAAATGCAAAGGGATTTTATTTTGCCATGTCGTAGTCACAGGCCGTGCAACACAGTGAAGTAGTTCACTCATTAGCTTTGAAAGCACATTTCTATTTCATCTCAAAACTCTTTTCTTACTCACAGGAAGCCCGAATGAATAGACTGCAGCACAGAAAAGCTTCTTTGGCGTGACATTTTCCAGGTAAAGCTGACCCACTGGAATGTGACAGCAAGAGGAGAAGTGACTCACGGAGAAAACCAAAAGCTCACAAATGTGAGCCATTACAGGAAATCACAGCCTTTACACTGGAAAACTTTGGTGATTGGCAGGTGAGCACCTGAAGGGCGATCTTTGGTTGGCTGCAACAGGGCTGCAGTCAGGTGCCCACTAACACATTAACTCCCACGGGAAGCCTTGATGAAAATGCACTTAGCTGTTTCCGTGGGCACTGAAGTGCTGTTACTCTTGACATTCCTGGTACCCCTTCATAGCTCAATGAGGCCCCATTCTCCCTGGGAAAATAGTGCTTAGCTTCTTGTTGGCAAGGCAAGATAATATGCTGCTTCTTGTTTGCTTCCAAATCACCTTTAAAGTGAAACTAAGCCTAATCATCAAGAATACCAGACATTCATGTGGCGTATACTGAAAGGAAAAGCTGGCGATGTCAATAAAGCTCAGCAATTAGACTGATTGGAATATATTGGAGTTTCTATAGAAACGTCCCACATTGTAAACAAGTTATTATTATGCCAAGTCTGCACCAATTAAAGTGTCCCAAAATTTCACAGTTAAAGGGAGCACATCTCATCTTCTGCCGTCTCTTGGACCGTCTGCTTTGTGACCCATCCAGCCAAAGCTCAGCTCTTCCTCAAACCAACAGCCTGCTGATAAAGACCTGACTGCTGTGTAACACTGTTCATCAATAACTATGGCTAATAAAACAAATAGCCTAGTTTATGACGCAGAAAACAGCTATGATGGTGAGATTTATGCAAACTTAATTAATTGGAACAACAACAAGAACACATCCTTATCCAAGTAAGTCAGGGTTAGCCTGGCCTTTCAGCAGGGATCCTCAGCAGAGGGAGATGCATGTTTATTGACGTTTTGCATTCGTATAGGGAGAATCAGGGCGTCATTTAGCATTACAAATGAAGATAAGCAAGCATTAGAAGACCACAAACACTAAAGCCACAAAAACATTGGTTGCTTTCATAAAAATAAGAAAATACACATGTATTGTGTACAGTATAGAAACTACTGGAAATCATTTTACAACAAAAGCCTGAAATTTAGGTTTATATTGGAGTTCAGATCTATGAATTGTTCATAACTCTTACATAAAGCATTGTGTGGTGTTATATGACAAACAAAAGCCTTTTTTATTTTGTCAGATCTTCATAAACACATTAAATAAATCTGGGTTAATTTGTTATTGAGACATTAAATCAGCAACAACGATATAATCCGATAATTTTAAGGTTAAAGAGTGTGTTTAGTTTGTGATACATGTAATAACGAAAAATGATAGAAGAATTTGAGACGTAAAATAAAGTTTTGGGGGAGAAAGTACAGGCTCCAAGGACTGGGGAGCTAACTGAAAGCAGGCAGTGCAATTTTCCACATTGCTTCATTTCGAGTTAACCTCAGTTCTATTGTTTTCATTGTGTCTTCTTACTCTTTAAGTTCAGTTTCTTTATTTTTCTTATTCCCGTGTGTAAATTAAGCCACTTTAAATAGTTGAGGCAAGAAAAGTCCTTTATAGTAGGATACGTTTCTTCTTCCCTTTTTTTGACTTTTTTTTTTCAGCTCTTGGGAACTTCATTTGAAATAAACACGTTAAAATTCCCAATAAATCTGGGTTAATTTGCTATTGAGACATTAAATCAGATTACAACAACCATATAGCAAAGCCAATGGACTTCTCTCTGCCGACAGGAAAGGGGCAGAGAAAAGGGATAAAGGCAGGTGGATGGGACTCGAACTTTAGATGGCTGCATCATCGTCTTTAGCCTCTGCATGCGGTGCACCCGCTATAACCACTGCATCACAACATAATTTAAATTAGGTGTGATTATCTTTAATCGAGCCTAAATAAACCTTGATCTCATACAGAAAGCTCTCGTTTCCACAAATCTGTAACAGAAATCATTCAGTGGGATGGTAAGTAGTTTTATTTAAAGTATGTGATGGTTCGTGAGACTGATTTATTTATGCATATTAAAATAGTTTAAATGTCAAACATCTTTTTTAGACCTTGAAGCTTTGGAGCAAAACGCAAATGTAACCCATTCTGGTGTGCCCAGCAATCCAAAAGAATATATGTATGAAATCTTAAATTTGGCCTTTCTGTCTCTCAAGTGCTAAAATTCTTTTGTTTAAATTTTCCTTTTTTCCAGACGGAGAAGCTTGAACAGCAGATCTTTGTGTTTCTCTGCTTTTTTTCTCAGCAAAGCCAATGGACTTAATCACGGCAGAGAGGCCTGTTCCCCACGGAGCATCAATGACTCGTTACCCGCGATAACACGGCAGGACCCTGGCTGACGGAGGCGATGCCTGAATTAAAATCCTGCTCCCATGGAAACGGGCTTAGCAGCTTGCTGTGCAGCGTCACCTCTGAACTCTTGTCTTTGTCTCAGGGCCGTGACAAGTGCTGTGAAATGGAGATGGGGCCTTCGGCAGAAGAAAAAGCACAATAATGCTACATTCTTTTCGCTGTCCATTTTATGAGCCTGCCACATATTTCTGAAGTATGAAAAGGGGCCAGCCTTGCTTGTGGAGAAGCCCTTCAGAAGTTGATGAAAGAGCTTCATGGTGGTATTCAAAGGGGGAAAGATGTGCACTGAGCTGATGGAACCCCACCCTATTTTTACCTTTATTACTATAACTACATGCAGCTCCCAGTTAAGCCCACATAATAGTGAAACAGTGCCCTTTACTGCTAAATGGCTCCCTCGTCTTTGTTCCTTGAACTTCTCAACAGTTACATTTTCCCCTCTGTTCCTGATTAAGTATATATCAAATATTCATGGCTATGGAAACGTGTAACAATGGCTCTTAAGAGAGCCTGCTGAGTATCTAATTTATTCAGACCATACATGCCTGAAACCCTATGCTGCTTCAGAAACCTCACTCTCTGTTTTTCAGTACGCCCAGGCCAAAGTTCCACTGGTAATGGTCGCGAGGAGAGCCAAAGTAAATGCCTGCTGCTTGTTTTCTTTGTGCGTGTGGGTTACTGTGTGGTGCGTTTTCCAGTATCCAGGGACTAGCTGTACTCGGCTAAATGTATGCATCAACTACAAAAAAAAAAATAAAAATATGTATATATATTTAAAAATATCTGCTTCCGATTTTTCGCTAGGGAAATTTGCAGAACCGTCACAGAAACTATCTGGACTACTCAGCAGAATTGTACTTTTTGAGGGCAAAAGCCTCGGCAAAAAGAAACCCATCAAAGAATCACAAATACTTAAATAGAACCATTGGATGTTATTACTTTGGTTAACCATCCTTACGGCTGCTGATGTAAATGGTCAAAAATGTGGAAAGACAAAGAAAAAGGGCTGGAGCCCATTGGGATCAAACAGTGCATTCTTTTTTTTTACTAAAAGTGAGAGAAAGCTTTGGACTTAGTTTTGTTGTAAATGCATCTATTTAACATTTTTGTTCAAGTCAGTGATTTTGATAAACATGTTTCCTCTTCCTTTATATCTCTGTTTCCTCTATTTTTGCTAGATTCTGAACTGTTTTAATTTGTCTCTACCTGAGCCACAGGAAGATCTCCATGCCCCTGAATGTACTCTGCTTGAATTTCCTGAAACATCTGCAGTTTTATTCATGGCACTTTTTGTGAGTTTAAGAATGGAGTTCCACCCAGAGATTTAGATTTTTTGAGTCCAGTCTCGCAGAGGGGGCAATGGTGCTCTAGTTCGGCAACTGTCTATTCAGAAGAGGAGAACAAAAAAAGAAATGTTTTCCTGTTGGTTTCCTGAAAAATGAAAAATAGCAAGTCGCCCCACCAAATTTCCTAGAACAAAAGCTCATTGTTGTTTGTTTTCTTTTGCCAGTGATCTTGATTCGCTGTGTTTTGGCTCCACCCTTCGAGTAGGAGTTTAATTGCTGCATGGGGGACAAACATTAAACAAGGTCACAAAATCAAAGTTGCAGCAAACGAAGCTTTGACAGATGATGAAATGAACGTCAAAGGTTATGTTAGTTGGTTGCCTTCCTCCTAATTGTTTGTTTTTATATTCAGCTAGCATTACAAAAGCCTCTATCGCAATGGTAAAAAATTATGTTTGTACAACAGGGGGGCTGCACAGTATACTGATTCACAATTATTACTGCTACATCAATGCTAATATGCTGCAGCCCTATTTTTAAACCATTAACATTTCTTCCAAGTATCCCTTTGCATTTTGAAAAAGGAGAAATCAAGCAGCTTTTGATTTCTCCTTTTTTTAATCCAGTAATGACTCTCGAACTACCTGCCGGTCAGCTACAGTCACACTGTGCAATCAACAACGGAGACAATTATTTTCCCTCGTCGTGACACAAAATGTTCACCTGAAAATGAACAATCAGCACGAGTATATGTCCTGCTTGTCCTTTTCATGCACGGCACAATATCCGTCACATACAGTTCACATGAAAAATCCAAAAGTGCTGTGGGAGCAATGCTTTTATAGCTCAGCCACAGGCTGCCCTTCTTCCAGCCTCTCAGAAACTGGCCAGAGTTCCTGCAAAGGAACCACTGAGTGAACCAACAGCCCACTGGAGGCCTGACAACATCCCAGTGAATCAAGCCCTGACAAAACCATAACAGCTCTCCTCCTTCTGCCTTCAGCTTCTTTCATCCTCTCTATATTTTGTGTGTCTTGAGCGGGTGAAATATGACAGATCTCTTCCCGTTGCAGCGGCTGCTGCATTTTTTCTGTAAGTTCATATGTAACCACAGCCTTAGCCCCATCTGCCTTTTTTTGTTTCCAAGGCTTCTCTTTGGCAAGCCTGTGTGAGAAAAAAAGGCCTCACAAACACAAATGAAAAAGCAGCTTTTAGTTATTCCTTTTTTCCACCCCCACTAAATCACCTGGCACTAGGGTAAAACGGGGATATTACCATGTGAAAAGAATCTTTTATGCACCGATTTGTGCACAAAAATGAGGTTTGTTACAAAAAACTGTCTGCAGTCAGAGTACTGACTCATGCAACAATATGTAGTAAATTTAATGGCTTCTGAAGTACTGAATAAAATGTCTAGCAACTTTTTTATTATTATTATTATTATTTAATTGAGTTTTATTGTAAACAAACAACACTAAGTAGTGCGTTTCTGTGAAGTGTTTTTAAAATGTCTTGCAAAAATACAAATCAAACTGATTAGTAAACTTGTTTTCAGCTCCTGAGTCAATATTTTGTAGAACCTCCTTTTGCTGCAACTACCACTTCAAGTATTATGGGGTGTCTAATTTTACATATTTAAACACTGCAAAGGAACTCTGCCCATTCATCTTTTTGGATATGTAACCTACAGTCAGATTACACACACCATGTGAAAACTTAAATTTTCAAATCTTGCGACAGATTCTCTGTTAAGATTTAAGTTAATCATTAAGCTTTGATCCATATTATCACATTGTTGATCTGTCTGCATGTGTTAAGAGTTTTTTGTCCTGCTGGAACATAGTTAATGGCTCTTTCTGTTGTTTGTTGAAGTCCCAAAGGCTTATCAAGGGCTTTGTCATTTTTCCCCCCAAACTTGTAGATCAATAACCTATATTTTATATTGCATTAAATGTTTTTACATCAAGACATTATGTGCTGTTGTTTCAGATATTTGGCCTACTTCGTGTCGTCAAGCAGGTTCTGTTTTATTCCTCAGGTTTGTCAATAGTGAGGGCTACAGTGACTGGTGAAATGTTTTAATCACGGTTAATTCAACAATAAGCATTAATTTTGGGGGTGGATTTGACGGCTGTTGTCATTATTAAGTTTAATTATCCTTTAAAAACAGATGTTTTCTATTTACTCCGAGTACTGACTGGAATCCGTCGGGGGGTAAATACTTTTTTTTCTTCAGTTCATCATTTATTTTCCTTTAACTGCACAGCTATGCACCACTTTGTGCTGGTTTATCACAAAAATCCTGATGAAATGCAACAAAATACTATGGAGCTTGTTTTTGTAATCTCACAAACATAAGTGTAAGGCGGTGCGAATGCATTGACAAGTCCCTGAATGTTAAACTGCAACATTCTGTTCCGGCTACAGTGTAATTTTTTTAAACCAACATCGTTGAACAGATGAAAAAGTTTTGCTTCTGCTGCTTCCCGTAAAGTAACTCCAGCTCAATTTCCAAAAGAAAGTCTGACAAGTATAACGATGATATTACCAGAAAAGGAACATGGCCAACATAGCAGACATAGTCGGAGCATGACCAAACTCCAAATGAGCACTCAAAGGTTGCACAAATTCACCCAGACAGGGCTGTGCACGTACTCAGAATTTGCAGGAATCACAGCCACAGTGAATGCCGGGTTGGACACAGACGGCAAGTCCCGCAACTTTTGTCCACTCAGCTTGTCAGCACTTTTAGGAGGGATAAATTCTGCACAGTTCCATTCACTTAACTCAGCTTTTCCGGGTCAATCAGCCTTCAAGAGTTTAGCACCCCCAACTTCAACCCGTCAAACCACACTTCCACTCTGTATTTTTATGTTCCTGCTATCTCGACTGAGCCTTCTCAGGCTGAGTTGTAACACTTAAAGGAAAGGAGGAAATATTAGCGAAGCCAAGGTTGCCCAGACACATTTCTTCTTTTTTTGTGTGTGCATGTGTGCTCTCTGCAGATAATTGTCTTTCCATCAAATTGCCGTGACTGGCCGGCATTCAGGAAGAAAAACCAAAGCACTTTAATAGTCCATGTAGTGGTGCAAAATGTCATTATCTGTGCACTGGGCTGCATCGGATTTGTTCAGTGTTGTTTTAGGGCCAAAAAAAAAAAAAAAAGCATTTCATCAGTTAAAAAAAAAAAATAATAATAATAATATAATAAAACATGCACAGCGATTTTACATTTCCTTGTAAAATGAACAGACTGAATAAATAGATGAATATGTAGCAATATGCATGGATACAGGGCATTTTTGCAGTCCTTTAAGTGTTATTTGGAAAACATTACATCAGACATGATGTTGACTTTTAATCAGAAACTGACCCCAAAAAGTCAGTGAAAATCACATAAACCTCTTTACAGAGAAGCCAGTTTACTGGATTTGAGGTGGGAGCTTTCAGCCAAGCTTAGTGTGGAAAATCTCCACTGCCTCCATTTCTCACGTCAATATCAGAACTTTCTTTTTTTTTATTATTTTATTTAAAAAAAAAAAAAAAAAAAAGAAAACACTGACATTATTCAGACGATTTTCTTAAGTGTACCGAGCTCAGTAAAAATGTCTTTTAAATCTTACCTCAGCTGCTGGGATGCCTTCAGGTGGGCGACACTGCAGCAACACTTCCTGCTCGAGTAACACTTCCTTTCCCAGAGGTTCCTGATCAAACGTCTTTCTCAGGTCTGCGGGGAACAGACAAAGCACATTCTGAATCAGCATGAATCTACAGCACAGTATGATACTGACAAGTAGATGTAGAGACATATTTTAACATAAAGTTAGGAATAAATGCTGAGTAAAGCGAAAACATTTTTGTCGCCAAATTTATTATGTAGACAAACTGCACCTTGCTGACTGTTGCAGGGGTTTGCAACTCCAGTACTCGAGTGCCACTGTCCTCCAAACTTTTGGATGCATCTCTGCTCCAACACAACCCAGTCAAAAGGCCAAATTACCTGAGCAACGTCAGCAAGTTTTGGAAAGGCCTGGTCATTAAGCATTTATTTGATTCAGGAGCACTGGAGCAGGAATGCATCCAAATGTTGCAGGACTGTGGCACTCAAGAACCAGAATTACAAATTCCTGGTTTAGAAACAGACTGTTTGTGCACAAGTACACCAAGAATTGGGTTTTATTCTATCATATCCTACATTTTACAGTGAAGTGTAAACAGTAGGCAACAACAGCTCAGCAGAGGCATATATAAATATGGGAAATATAGCACTTACACTATAAAATCTTGCAAATCTTTCCAAAATACTCCACACCACACATGCACACTTCATTTCTTTACTGACACAAGCTTTCGTCTTCGTTCTTTTTTCATCTTCATTTTCCCACTTTGTCATCTTTTCAATGAAACTGGTGGCCTCATTTTCAGCCCTTGACAATTTGCGCTGATTGTTCATTGTCAGTTGTCTATGCAGTGTCATAAAAACACCTGGCACTCTCACAAGCAACATTTTGGCATCTCATGAAAAAGACCTCAATTATAGAGATGAACAAAAGTAAAAAAAAAAAAAAAAAAAGACAGCAAACTTGATTCTGACACACGACTGACATGCCAAGTGATGAAAAATAACTTTTTTTTCATATTCACTACGACAGAAACATGCATATTAGGTTAATTGGGTTCTATAAAAAGCCTTCAGGAGTATGTGTGTGTATGGTTATTTGGCCTCAGTGTACAAGCTATACCTGTGTTTGACTAATTCAGTAGGCATACACAATGGATACATGCATCAAATCCAAGAATGATCACTATTTTGTGTTTATGAATGGATGCTATGCCTTGCTAAACGTGGATCCATTTATTGAGTTCAGTGTAAATCAGTAGAAGGGCTGGGATGTGATGCATTACTGAGAATGGTCCTTAGTTTCTTCATTTTCAGTTGGATTTAAAATTAATATTGCTATTAAATCACCTGCAGCACAATTTTATCTGTTATGTGTTATAGTCCTTAGGGGAAAAAAATACAAATCAGTCAAAACTGGAATCGACAGGTGAGACCTTAAAGAAACTGGAACTTTGCATCTGTCAGGAAAAGCCTGAACTGTGTGTCTCTACTTCAAACTTTGTTAATGAAAAAAATTACTAGCTTTGAAACTTGACATTCCTTGATACAGTAAGCAGCCTAAACCTAGTCTTTACTGATGCCTGTGCTATGTTGACTTTCAAGAAAGATGAAGCTAGTCCTTATGCACTGAGTACAACTGTTATTTTTTCTGTTTTTTGGGGGGGCGGCTTATTTGCAGTGCAGGTAAAATTGTTGCTTTACAATGCAGGGAAGTTTCTTCGTCACCCACTGCTTCCATGTTTTTATTTAAGCTCTTGGATTTCTCAGTGTTCCAAGGACCAGAAGTAAACGAGGTCATGCTGCATTTAGTTTCCATCCACTTTCAGCTTTGTAATAAACGGCCTGAAAATGTGCAGAAAATGTTGATCAAACAATTTTACTTCTGAACTGTTATTCAGGGTTATTTATATGCCTTCTTTTATGTTTTGTGGCTCTGGTGGTCTTTATCCATTAGTAGATACCGGCTGGACAGGAAGTAGGGCAGAGAGAGAAGACATGCAGTAAATAAGACCAGAAGCAGGAGTCAAGCCCAGGACAGCTGCATCAACGACTGTAGCCTCAGCATATGTAGCACCTGCTTTGCCACTGAGCCATACGATGCCCAAATATTTATATTTTTACATCCTTATCTTATGGCTGCGCAGCATATTTCAAATGTATCATATTACAACAGTATAAGCATTATACACATCACAAAAAACTGATTTAACTATCATAAGTGCCAGCTAATTATTGGGCAACCATGCATTCGGGCTTTCTATGCTTGTAGTATTACGTTACATTAATACTTTTTAATTAACTGTTTATTAATCAGAAATTGTCTGATTTATACATACAATGTAACCTAATATTCTACAGCCCTAGTTAAAAGTTAAATGTGGACATGTGCTACATATTTAGCCTTACATTAACTCCTTCACTTTTGTTTTGTTTTGTGATCAGTGCCACTACTTTAGAAATGTGGAGACTTTTAGGATTTTTGGTCATAAAGAAGTTTTACACATCTAGACCCCTGCTTCCTTTTTGTCCAGAAGACATAGACTGGACTCTGTTTGGCATAAAATTATTCTGTTGACATAAATTCAAGATTATTGTATTTTAGGTGACTTCATAATGGTGCAACATTTTACAATTTGAGACTAAACGAGAAGCAGTGATGCAGACTGAACCTGTAGCGCATGTTATGCTCTAGACTTTTTCAAAAAATGAACACAAACCTCTGACCTCTGAAACTCTTGGGCTAAGCATGTAAATAGATATCCATGATAAAGTGTCTTGGGAGATCAGTACAGAAGGAGTATTAAAGAAAAACTTTAGAGAAATGTTAACATTTTTTATTTGTGTTTTAGTCTAATAGTATTAAATAGGAGTACACTATATTAAAGTAGAGAGATCTGGCTGTTTTTTGTTTTTTTGTTTGTTTATGTGTTTTCGTTTTATAAAACACAAGACCCAGAGGAACCAAAAAATACATATATTTTGATGTTCAAAACACACTGAATGAGTCCTTGTCCTTGTTCCAGTTCAACTTAAGCATGCCTTCAGGGGAATATGCTCTGATTCCAAACATTACTATGAGTTTTAAAAAGCTGAAAGGTTGGATGATAAATTGAAAAGATTTTTTTTAGATTGAAATACAAGAAAAAGGAATAACAAGACAGGCGTTCCCTTTGAAAAACGATTTAAGGAATTTTATCCAAGGACGGACGCATCATTTGTTTTTGTCTCCAATAAACAGAAGGAGGAAAAAAAAAAAGGAAAGAAAACAATATGCAAAGGAGGCTATTAAAGTTTCTGTTTTGTTCTAAAAGTTATGCTGCTAAATCAGAACAACAACGCACGGATTGATTTCTGCTCAAGCTGCCTCTTAAAGACAGAAGATTGCGCAGACACGGTGTGACAGGTGAGGCAACACAGTCACACATTCTGGATGATACATTTTGATTTACTGCATATGCAGTACGGCTAAATCTAATAAATCAAATTTGATTCCTTCACATAAATGCATTACAGCATATGGAAGTCTTCATGACTGCTCAGTGTGCAGTGATTCAGCATGCCACTGGCCGCTTTAGAGTAAACCATAAAAGCTGGCAGCCACTTACTGGTGATAAGGTCCCAAGAGGGCCTAAATTTAGACACAACATATTTCATAGTGAAAAAGACGAAGTGCAAGTCAAAGAACAGGAAACAGACAGAGGAAACCAACAGATGTTTTGTTGCCACAAAAAAGAACAAAATAAAATGAACATAAAGAGCCTTTTAAAAGTATTTACAGCTGTGGAATATTTTCTCATTTTGTCACATTTCATAAACTTCAGATTGTCAGGACACCACATACCAATAGCAGTTTTAAATCTTGCTAAGTTTAAGTCTCACATTGACTTAGTTTTCTTCTTTTAAACATGTTGATATATTTTTATCAAAGCCATCATACAGCAGCTCTGTTCAGCTCTGTGTCGGTCTAGATTTTCAGGGTAATGTGCAGTTAGTTTTCTGCTGATCTCGTCTGACGATGGCGCCTCCCATAACTTATTTGCCGTGTCCACTGCACCCTTTAGGTAAACTCTAAACTATACTTCTTTTAATAACTGCTTTCTTTTTCCATAAAGACCAGATTTGTGAACAGCCAGGGTTAAAAGTTATCCTTTTGACAAAACTCTCTGACTGGAGTTGCTTCTCTGACAAAAGCTTTCCTTACCCTGGTGTGTCAGTTTCAGTGGATAGGCATGTCATGGTAGTTTTGGAGTAATGTCATTTATTTTGGATGATATAATGAAGAGTTTTCGGTGAGGTGTCCAATAATTGGGATGTGATTTTATAAAGCAACATCAGTTTAACTTTTACCAGCAGCTTCATCCCTACTCGAACTGCTGAGATCCTCGATGTTGTTTGCTTTCTACACTAAAAAAATAAAAATAAAAAAAACACATAGATTTGTGTTTAATAAATACATGGCTTCTGTCTGCAATTGTTTACATTACTTTGTGTTGGTGAGTCACATGGAATCACAATAAAATACATTGAAATATGTTGTTACATTGTCTGAAAAATGGGTTAAGGTTCGAGAGGCGGGGATTTTTTCGCAAGCCACTGTAAAATACTTTTATGTTTATTGCATGTGGATTTTAGCTATTCCTCTGGTCTAGAGTCTCTCTCCTCTCCTCACACCTCAGAACCTGGATCAGCCCTGCGGCCCAATGATGGGGCGCGCGATCAGCTGAGCTGGCATTCCTGTGGGAGTCGCGCTGCGCACAAACATTTCAAACCTCCACAGAAACAGACACATATGACTGCCATTACCTTAAGTGGATGTGTTTGGCTACTTGTCTCGCTAAATTACGCTAACCTCACACTTCAGACATGGTTTCTTTCCCCACTGAGAAAATCATTAGCAGCTAGAACGAGTCCAGATTAGGAGTCACACAAAACACATTCAACATCTGAATCTAATTCAGGGATAAAAATGTCGGTCAGCAGGTTTTACCTGGAATAAAAATAAATATATATATAAGGCTGCAAACAAAATGATCCTTCTCCATACTTTTAATTAACTTTACTTAATCTGACTGTAGAATTTTCTCAGTCGGCAGGCAATCCGTGCGCTGCAAAAACTGAGAAATTTAATCAGAAGAACTTTCTGTACACTCCGACGTGTTCCTGCAAAACCTTTTATACATTGCAAGTCTGAAAGGTCTGTCCTTAACATGGCAACCTCTTTGCACAGCAGCACTTGCTCTGACTCACTATCTGATTAAGCTGCATATGTTTAGATGATGGGAGAGGAGAGGAAAACAACCCCAGTTTCCATTAGCCTAACGGGATGGAGTCTGGCTCTAACAAGAAGCCCGCCCAAAGAGAAAGCCCACTAGAGGAGCTAATCCATTCAGCAGAAGCTAATGGGAGGGGAAGAGGGGCCCATTGTGATTTGAGGGATAGGCTAGTGCTGGCAGGCCGCTCATCACGAGTGATTATAGGAGGTGGAGCAGCGGGAACGAGCTCGGTGGGAGACTGGGAAGCGTGATTCTCTATTCGAAAGGCAAGCCTTATAGAAGCAGTAATAAGGGTTGCCGGTGCTCGAACTAAAGAGAACGCAACACATTTAGATGGGAACTGTGAGGGAAATGAGGGCAAACAGCAGGGGAAAAACACTTAGTCGGTATATGACAATTTAAAGATGAAGGAAAGAATTCAAAAAGCTCAAACTGAGAAAGACAAATGCTAAGTAAGTTTAAACCGGCTGACTCAGGTGAAAACCACACATGTTGACTCCTCACTGTGCCATCTGTTCCAATTTGGTGTAGATGAGCTCATTTTAAAAGTAGAATTGAGTTGTCAGCTAAACTTTTCATTACCATCACTGAAGCAGAAGCCAAAAAAAAAGAAGTCCTGGACTGACTCAGTAATGTGAAGAATGAGTTCAGGTCAATCATCATTTTATGAAATAGAATAAAACAAACCGCTACTAGATTGTCAATAATATATCAATGTAAAACAAGATCATCTAAATTTTGTATGTCCAACTGCATTAGAGTAACTTTGTGCTGAGAAGAAAAATGAACTGGTAGAAAAAAAAAAAAAAAATCATCCAATCTGGAAATGGACTAAATGAAGGATGTTGCTGAGTGAAACGGTTTGGTTCTTGTTGCTTTTGCTGCAGAGGTTTGATTTCAATGTTGAACTGTGTTGCTTCCACTGAGTCAACAAAGACCCAACTGTGATAGGCCCTCTACGCCACTGAAGCATGTATCAAATAAAAAGCTTAAATCTCGTTGGCCAAAAGGAGAAGAAGGAGCAAACCTCTGCAGGAAATGTCATGGAACTGTAAAATGACTGACAGATGGTTGGGAAGCTCAGGCATCTCACTGGTACTACAAAATGACTTGGCTTCAGGTGGCATTTTGACAACAATGCATGAGCAAGTTGTGTTACATAATATTTGTTGTGTTGCAAAAAGGGCTGCCTTGATGTCACAACTCTGCATAACAAAAACTCTGTTTACCGCATCGCAGTCTTCTGGGGTTTCACTACTTTTCAGATTCTCACTAGAACATCCTTTGGGGAGCAGCTTAAAATGAGCCTAAACTTTGGGGCCAGTGCAGAATGTCGCTCATTACTTGAAAACAGTTGTGCTGTGCTGTTCAGAAGGAGGACAAACACACAGTCAGGGAACAAATGGGGACCATGGAGGAGGGAAAGAAAAGGGGGGAATGCTGACATAAATAGGAACCATATAGGCCTTCTACTGTGTACAAACACTGCTTTGGCTCTTCGCTTTTTTTTGCTTTTTCTTCTCGTCGTTTACACAGAGCGCAATGAAACCCATTCGGATTCTCTAAACTGTCATGAAAGTAAGATGTCAGCAAAAGCCTTTTTAACAGCCTGTTGGACATCGACCGTCTGGCAAGCTCAAGATTGTGCTTAGAGAGGAATGCACAGATGAGGGAGTGGATAATAACAGATCAACTCACAGGCGATGCGGACGTGGGCTTTGCGGCTCTTGGTGGTCCCAGCGGAGCTCCAGGCCACACACTGACACCAGAAGTCTTCCGGCCCAAACAACTCCTCCACCTGCTGCCGGGTGATCTCTATGCTGGCCTCTCTCACAACCAGACCTGCAGAGGTAACAGAGCAAGTTTAGAGAGCAGAAACAAACTGACTCAACTTTAAAGGATTTGTTAGAAAAAAAAAGGAGAGAAAATCAAACAAGTTCCTCTCAGACGTTGTGGTATTTTGGAGGGTCAGTCTGGACTGACTAGACAAGCCTGAGTACTGAGCTGTTTTGGTCTGGGCCTTGCGGGGGCGGCCTCTCGATGTTACAGCTAACACAATCCTGTTTGCTAACTCATCTGATTAGGGCTCATTTGGATGCCAGGACCTAACAAACAGGCAAACAAACAAACAAACAAACTGGCCCTGGAACAGACGCTTCTATCAACAGCTGCCACTCTGCAGCGGACTCTGCTGCCGCCACGGTCTGCCTACATCTGTGTTTGCATATATAAGCCCATTGATATCATATGTTTCCCTAACAAAAACAGTCACAGAAGATATCAACACTTTAATTCCATTTCAGCTCAACACAAATCACATTTTTATGGCTCAGATGTGTATTAAGGAATGTGCACCAAACTGCAGACATTTAAGTGTGAAAAGAGAAGTTTATATATGTCCCATTTTGCTCTAGTTGGATGCTTTTTAGCTCCAGCAGAGCTTGAATTTTGCGTGCATCTAAGCTGGAAGCTCATATTCAAATGTGCTACAACACCTCAGCAGATTTTTTTTTTTTTTTTTAATAACACCCAGACTGTGAATTTTCCCCTTCCTCCCCCTCATCCCTTGGATGTACAGCTACATATTAAGTTTAGATATGGAAGTTGAGCAGCATGTTGGAAATAAGTTGATGTAATTTCTCTGAAGCGGTTATGCTCACGGTCAGCTCTGAGGTAAAACTGGACTGTGACATTCTGATCTGTCCCAGTTCCCACTGGGACACATTTTGTTGCATTATATTACGCCATCATTGTCAGTCTGTACTATAACCGTCACTGATGGTATAATGGTAATAAAAAAAAAAGACCATGTTAAGAAGCAGTGGGTTCATTATTCCTTTAATTTTGTGGATCACTTGCTCCGTTGAAGGTTTCCTAGTTAGGTGACAAAACAATGAAAGAGAGTTTGCTTCTGTTGTAGCAAATCTATTTCAAACCCTGCTGGGCTGTGGAACACACTGCTGTGGTGTACATTGCTTTTAAACTATCCTTTCCACTGAGAGATTTATTGTGTTTTTGTGCCTGTCAGAAATACGTCGGAGTAATGCAAAAAGTGACCTTTGGCAACCAGAGAATGAGGATGGAAGACAGCAGAGTTAGGTTTTAGACTTTTTGAAAGCTAGACTCAACAGATAAATTTAACGTATCTTTTTCATTGGGCTGGTGAGATTTTCTAGGCTTTTAAAGACCACTGTTTTATCTGTAGTTTTGATGGTACTGACTTCCTTTTTTGCTAAGATTTAGGGTCCAAAACTGGCATGATGTAGTCATCAGAAGTTCTCAGTTAACTTTAGAAATACCCAGGCCTATCTAGGCCTATCTTCAGTTTATACTCCTTGAAAGTGATTTATTACAGCAGAAAATAACTGTTGTCAATAGGACGTTATTTTGGCCCTGAACTGGCGTAATAAATTATAGACATATCTGTGTCCTCATCTGCATCAATTTTGTAATTTAATATTATTTTGCAATCTAATTCATTACAGAGTTATCCAATGTCAACTCAACCAAGACGGGCTAATATAGTACATACTGAGAATCTAAATTCACAGCAAAGGGGGATTAATTTTAAAGTAATTTAAAAATTGCTTCACAAGTTCCAAACGTGTTGAATCAGTTGAAACATCTTAATGCTCCAAGAAATAAAGTAAAAAGCCTACTTCAATTTTCCCTTGTTTAAAACCCAATGTGTGATCACATTTTAGTTGAAGGGGTTTGGCTTAACGAGCAGATTTCATATGAAAAGTGTCAGGTTCTGGCTGAATAGGAAATACAACAAGAGCGGATGGTTAAAAAATGAACATGCCATTTTATTTCAGGTTCATCGCATTAACACAGCCTTCTTGTTCCAGCAGATACACACACCAGGCACATTGACAACCAACGCACCAGCTTAGCCCTCATGTAAAATTTAAGCAGTGCGCCGACAGGCAAGGGAGCAGCCATGTCTGGAGTGTCACAATTTGCCTCTGCGTTTTTCCACACGTGTGTGTGCCACTGTAAGGAAGGAAGTACTGTTGCATGCTAATGTGCATTGCCTGAGAGAATGTTTTGTTAGCTTGATAATGTCAAGGATGGATGTTGTGCAAGTGGGAGTGTCTCTAAACAGCAACGGGAAAAATCAACAGCGGTGAAAATGATTGTACTCTCAGAATACTCCATGTCTGAAACTTACACTGGGGAAACTCGTCTCTTTTTATAGGTTTATGTTAAACATTCATGGATTTAAGTAACATGTCTGTTTTTAAATGTTACCTGTGTTGCAACAGATTAACTAAAATCCTCATGATGATCAAGTTATCAAGTCTACATTAAAAGATGTGTTTCGCTTTTAACACAATAAAAGCAAAACTGTGAACTATAATATTGCAGAAAAAAATATTTGCCCTCTTGCAAATTTCTGCAGATTTGATATTTGACATCTAAGTCTTTAAGACTATACCAAAAATTTCTAATATATGGCAAATGTAACTTGAATAAATATCTAACTTTCAGATGTTAATTGTATTTATTAAGGGACAAAAGCTTTCCATACTAACCTGACATCTTTGTTCAAAATTAACTGTCCTCAATTGTTTAATCATGAATTGATGTTTCAGGCTCATCCAGTCGCTTGAGCTGTGCTGTTGCTTGACACAATCTTTAAGGCACTGAAGTATATATCCAGCAGAATATGGGTGGTCTGTTTAGGGTGGCATGCATCCTGCTCCAATTTACATTTCATGCGCTGCTGCCAGCTTCTGCTTTGTTCCCTTCAGCCACTCCACCTCCCTGTCACCCCACTATGCACTCCGGGGTGGGAGATCTTCTTCTCATTTCCTGATGTGTGGAAGACAGGTTCAGTGGGAATATATATGCACTCATTACTCTATCAAATGCTGAGCAGCATGGCTACGGAGTGATGAAATCTGGCCTTCATTGGCTTTATTGGCTAATAAAGATTTCTTTAAGCATTTACACGTGATTTGTCAGACCGAACTGTGATTAACAACATTTCAGTTTAATTTCACAAGCTGCACCCAGACCTGATTACAGCCAGACCAGCAGAATCAAGAAGTCAATTAAATGGAGTATGTCTGACAAATCAAGTGGACTAAAAGATTTTGAATATCAGCACAACCTGTCCCGATCTAAAGAAAAAAGAACAGATGATCTATCTGTATGGGAAAATTACAATTATGAGATATTCTGTAAACTGCACAGAGACAAAAGTTCCTGGAGGGTGCGTTTTCATGTTGCATCTGACCTAAAACTAACCCAGCCTATTAAAATTTTTGAGTTAAATATGACTGAGATTTGAGGGTATTTTTTGCCACAAAGATTGAGCCAAACAGTTTTTATATGGGGGCTAATTACCAAATTCCAGGTTGACTTGTATACTCCGACTATCTTTATTTTTAATAAAATTTCTTTAATAATCATGTAAACCACAAACAAACAAAAAAATGTCTTTTTAAGAGGCCAAATACTTTTTCATAGCCCTGTAACTGTGAAGTCACCCTGACTTTATGTAGCACATCATTACAATTAAGAACACTACAGAGCATAGCATTAAATTTACAGCCATGAGGGCTGTAGTAATTGTGAACCCCAGCAGGACTAATGATGAGGGGCTGTTTCACCCAGCTACAGCAATCAGCCTCCATTCATAGCTGGCTGACACAGGGCACTTTATTAAAAATAATTCATTATTAATGTGACCATAAATGTGAGCTAGCCTCGCTCCTCACTGATAGCGCTTGGCTAACATTATTGATCAGACTGGTCAGGAAGGAGGAGGAAGCATCGGTCAATAAAGATGAGCAGAAGCAGGAAGGAGGAGTACGTGCACTCATTATCGGTCCAGATGAAGAGGACTCCCGTTTGATCATACACCTCATTTCTCAGAGGAAGTGACAAGCTGTCTCTGGTGTATATTAAACGAGCTGCTTGAAATTAATTTACCGCTCATTTGCTCGGATCAATGCTCATTTTGTTCAAAAGATACTATAACCTGCCCTCGACACCGGGAGGTAAAACATTACAGCATTCACAAAACAAAACTGGGACAGTCAAAAGTGGCAAAAGCAGCTATGACCTTTTACACTTCTCCATCCGAGTTGTAGCTACACGTGAAACATATAATGGGAGGTAGCTTTATGTACAGAGATTTCAGCGATATTCCATACTACAAATGGAGAATATAGGAGACGGCTATCACATGTACAACACCAGTACTTGGCATCGACTTCAGCAGCTATTTCAGATTTGCTGTTCGCCTGTTGGCAGCCGCCCTTACTATGGATTTTGTGTAACCTTCTCCTGACTTATGCCTTTGTACATTCTGATCTTTTGTAACCTCTATGAAAAATACGACTTTAGCTCAAGGATTTAAGAACAGTCAAACTTTGATGGAAGGTGTGAACTTTACAAGACTAAAAGCTGAGACACAATCAAAAAGTGATAAAACTTGAAGTATTAGTGTAAGGAGGTGTGCCTATGCAGCCAAGATTTTGCTGTTTTCTTGCTTCTTACTTTTACTTCCCCACTAGATCTGCATGTCGGTTGAATTTTACAGGATAACTGTCACATTAAAGGTGGAAAGTTTTGAACTTAATAATATTGGTTGCATTGTTTTATGTCACGAACACATTGAATTTCAATATGGCTGTGTAATTTTTTAAAGCCACTATATACATTATAATCAGTAAACACAGTAAACATGCACAAGTGTCCATGTAAAGGCTTAAAAAAATACCCACAACTCCTTAAAATCCCCCAAAACAAAACAACAATCTCAATTCATTAAAGCCATCTTAGATTCCAGTATGGGATAATAAAATACAGTGCGGCTCTAACAAAAGCACATAACTTCCCCCAATTCTCTACAGCAAGGGGTGAGGGGAAAGGCTAGTCCCCATTAATGCACATGTCTAGAAAGCAACAGTAAAAGTATCTAAGGCATATCTGACAGCAAGGTTGTATTCCATACCCCCGTTTCCAATTGCCTCATTTCAAAAACCTCCACTGCCGATGATTAAGCTTGTCAGAAGAATGGTTTCAACCATCATGCGGTTGCTGTTGCATTTGTTCACTGTAATTTCTAAATGGTCTCTTCAAATTTGGATTGATGTATCAATGTTTTAATACCGAGGTAAAGAGGTGTAACAGGAGACCAAAGTTTACCGGCGTCAGAGACGGAAAGGGAGGTGGTCACATATCAAAGCATCTGTGAGAGGGGACAATACTTCTGACAGAGGTGTTAATGTGATTTAGTTAATCAATATATTCAAATGTGGAACCAATTTATTGATTTTATTATAAATGGGTATTTGTGAAAAAAAAAAAAGTGTAACCTGACGGAAAAATGCTTTGTACCTCTTCAAGTAACCTAAACAAATTTTTCATGATTGTGATTTTGTTTATCTGAAGTCGTTGCCATGAGGCTGGAGACCAAATCTAACACCAGTCAGATGTTTCCCTGATGATTTAGCACAGTGGATGGTAATCGAAACATCTGTGTGATGAAAATGTTTGCACAGCTCTGCACACAACGCTAATATGAGAGTGTAAAACATCTGGATAAATACGCTACAGATACAGCCTGAAGCCTAAAATGAACACCTGCGGTTTCTGTCTTTAGTTTCTTGTACACTTAAATCTCAGTATCTGCGACTGTGCTATTTGCATAAGCTCATCAGTTCTCTCCAATATGACAGTGAGACAGAAAGAAGATAGAAGGCAGAGAAGAAAACCAAGGAGGGGAGCGATCTAGTTTCTTTAGGCTGTTATTAGTGGTATTGACCAAGCTCGCTGGTTTCTATCGGTGTTCCCTTTCTGTCAATTTGGAGAAATCAGAGAGCAAAAGAGTGGGTTGAGAGCAGCAACACACATGCACTGAGCTCCACTGGTGTACTGTGTGTTTTCTTGTTGTTGTTTTTTTTTTGTTTTTGTGCTTTGCAAGAGCATAAACGAATGAATATCTGTGCAGTAAATAGCCTGTGGATATGGCTATGTAGAGAGAGTGCCTGTATGATGTGTGGGTTGTTTTCCTTGTTGATGCTTTTGGCACAAAACCTCCTGACACAAGGGCTAAAAGCCACTACTACCTTCTCCCTGTTCTTTGTCATTATAACTAAAACACATGTCGGAATGTCTGTTTTCATGTGAACACACGCAAGGTTGCAAAAATTTCAGGATTTTCAATCGTTCCTTTTAAAATTGGTGCCTGCTGAACAAATCTGTTTGTGCATTTTAAATCACGTACAAGTGCTGGGAAACTTTTGCTGCAACTTTTAACGGCTTGCTGTTGTCTTTAATTTGATGTTTTGCCATGTAGGTCACTACGAAGAGCAACAGTGAAGCCTGTTTTTAGTCCACATCTCGATAGAAACACACTTTTAGGTCCTTGAAGCGCGTGAACACATTGCGCTCATGACCTTAAATGCTCACACTGGACTAAAGGAGCAGTGTTGGGTGTGTGTCTGTGGAAAGCTTGAAGGCATGTGTATAGGAAAACAGTTGGATGAAAAGGGTAAATGCAATGTGATTGGTACCTTTGGGCGACAGAAAGAACTCAATTCCAAATACAGCAGCCAATCAGTGCTGGCTTGTAGTGTGTAATGGTTCTGGTGCCTTCAGGGTTAGAGTTCTGGAGAAAACAACCGTGCTGGAGATTCACTACCTTCACTTCCCTTAGATGCCTCCTAAAAATATATGTGCAATCTTAAAGATAGACTTTATGATAGCTTAAACATTGTGTGTGTATTTCCAGAGCCCTTTTTTTCAGAACAAATGTATAGATTTGTAGTTCATGTAGTAACAATAAGCTAAACAAAATGTGAATGTGCAAAAATGTGGTTACATTATAATTTATGTTGACAGGTAATATCTTTCCCAAGTGAAGCATTATTTTCTTCTCTTAAAAGTCCACACAAACCTGAGAAATATGAGTTTAAGCTTTTAACAGCAAGTGAAATCTAGGTCAAGTCAAGTTCTAAATCAAACTATAAAACTTGCAACACCATATGCATTAGGAGTAGATTTAAAGACCTTGCTATGATCAGAGATCCTGATAATAAAGGAACCTTGAAGACCAAATCCTAGTATTGTCAGTATATAAGGTATTTTTGGCCTTCAACAAGCTTCTCACACTTGCTGAACAGTGAAAACAGATCACCATGTTTTAGAAAGGCGTTGAGATGCAAAATTATGTTACGTGATGGCTTTATGTTTTGACAGATCTTCATATTTATCTGACTTTCTACACGGTATTTACAACTGAGTTTTCAATTGAAGCCTGAAAAAAGATTTTGCCTTGAATGCATAGTGGAGGATTTTTGTGCAAGTGCTCCAGATGTATCTTATTGCTTTAATAAGTAACAAAATACACTGGAGTATGGAATAAGATCGTCATCTTTTTATTGGCCAGTAGTTGCCAATCCAACATCGAGGTAGCACATAACACAGTGTGATTGGAAACAAAGGCTCAGAAATAAAGTCGCTAGCCAGGCACAACTAGCTTAGACTAGTCTCTTGGATAACACCTGCAGGTTCACACAAACCATTAACAAGGCTGTGGTTTTGTTTTTGACTGGCTCCATAGCAACAGCACAGATGACAATAGGAGGTGCGGACATCTTTTGGCCATCTTGATATAAGGTCAGAAAAAAATCTTCAAAGAAAAAGCTCTTGGCATTTACCTAACGCTAGCAAAGAATTTAGAAATTTTGCTTGGTGAATAGTTCTTCAACAAGTCGCTTTCCGTGTAGACTAAAATAAAGATCGTCCTATCTGCAGGATTCTCAGCTAGGCGGGTTTCACTTTAGATGATCATAACAGGTGAGCTCGCTTATTTTCAGCTTGTCTATGGAAAAATAGAAATCTTCTGTTGTGGCAGAAAAGTCCCATGGTAGAAATTTCCAGTAAGATTTGCTGGAAAGTTTTCAGAAAGGAGGTTTTGCTTTTCAGTCATTGATATGTGGAAGAGTTGAGCGTGTATGAGATGTTAGTTGAGAGATTATCAAAAGGCAATACAAAAACAATCATCAACATCCTAGACACTTTTTATGTTTGAGAGTCTGTTTTGATATATTTGTCAAGGTCACTTGAATCTCCATCGGGTCCAGTTCAGGAGATGTTGGGTATGGTTGCACAAAACGCTTAAAATCAACATCATTAACAGCAACACAGCACCAACAAATACACATAATGATACTAAAAAGTTAAATATCCAGAAAATGTGTAGTTGGATGCTTAATATTCCTTTTGTTAGTGATTGTTGTTCAAATTAAAATGATTCTGAATAATCTTTATCAAATCAATAACAATAAAGGAGTTGATTAAAAAAAGTTCAAAGCTCCACTCCAGATGTGACCCTTGTCCCTTCTCCTTAGATCTGAATGAGGTCACTCCAGGTGCTCTGGCTTTTCCGCACAAGCTAACACACACATGCAAGTCTAATTTGTTGCTGCAAATTAGTCACAAATGTGTTTTTCTATGTATCTGTGTTAGCATTGCTTATGGACCAACTTAGCAACCAAGATAATCCCCAGGGAAGGAGATAACCCCCGATGGGGGGATATTATACTAATCAAAAGTTGAG
Source organism: Poecilia formosa (assembly GCF_000485575.1). Classification (NCBI taxonomy): domain Eukaryota; kingdom Metazoa; phylum Chordata; class Actinopteri; order Cyprinodontiformes; family Poeciliidae; genus Poecilia; species Poecilia formosa. The sequence continues at coordinate 4,036,057 of NW_006799945.1, forward strand.
TCAACAGAGCATTGGCATCAAGCACAATTTGTGATACTTTAGCAAAATCATTTCTTTAACAAACAACCTGTGCAGCACATGTTCCACGAATGTGATGTTTTTACTGACCAGAGTTTTCGTCCACCCTCTCCTCCACGGTGTGCTCCTTTTGGTGAACCCACTCACTGTTGCACTTGAAGTAGATCTGAGTGGCAGGCGTGGCTTTGCAGTACAGGTTAACTGGCTTGTTCTTCACAATGTAGGCCTCCTCCGGCTCCATCAAAAATACTGGGAGTGGCTCGGGGGGATCTGAGGGAAACGTTTCGGGCAGCTCACCCAGACCAATGAAGTCATCGTCAACTGCAAAGAGAAAAACTCTGTCACATGATGGGAGAAGGAGGGAAGACATTGAAGAACTAGCGAAGACAGACATAAAAGCAATTATGGAAAAAGCGAAGATGAGTTTGGAGAGAAAAAAGGAGGCAGAAGACAGCGGGAGAGTATTATAACCAGCCTTTGGATGAGATAATCCACTTCGCAGAGCACACACAGTGAAATCCCTATCATTTGATATTTTGGAATGTTTACACAAGTGTTTTAGAGCGCAGGAAATTCTGGGATTCCTCTCAGGCCAATAAGCCTGCATGGATTTACAGAAATTCGCCCTCACTTGGTCAAACCACAACCAGCGATTGCTGAGCAATGAAAGAGCAGTGACGCCAGCCAGAGCCAATAACGAGAAACAGAATTTGTAGGTTGACTCCGAGGAACTAAAGTTATAAGCTCTTCTAGCTGTGCCTCCAATTTGCTCTTGTCTTCTCCCTCTTTGTCACTCTTTCTCACGCACACACACACACAAACACCAGCTCACGCCGACAACCCGGATGCAGGCAGCACATCTAATGACCTCGGGCTTTTGGCACAGTTTGTGCCATGTGCCATTCCTCAGATACTTCTGCAGTAGACAGATACGCTTCCCTGTAATTACAAGTCTCTTTCATCTCTGTGTCTTAAATCACAAACGCTCAGCTGCATGTGCGTGCGCACACAAGTGCACAAACACACAAAGAAAAGCTCACAGTCGCACAAATACACAGGCGCGCATGCCCAAGTGGGCCCGGCTAACTTTCTAACTCTTTGAAGAAAGCAGGATAAGGCCTATTCGCCACCCTATTTGTCACCTCCAGAACTGTTCTATTCTTACCATTGAACCGGTAGACATCAATTATTCACGAGTGTGAAAGAAAGAAGGCAGAGTAATAGAGACAGAGACACAGAGGGAAACAGAAGGAAGGAGCAGTGAGAGCAGCTGAGCCAGACAGACATAGATTGATGTGTAGGAATTGAGCTGGGCAGACAGACCGAAACGTAACGCAGGAGGACAGGAACAGGAAGCCAGACTCTTCGGATAACAACCGAGTTTATCGGCCCAATCAGTAATTTTTCCATGGCCCTCCATCTATCTGCCTCCCTGACCTGTGTGGACATGATGGAGTCTTGTTGTCTGACAGAAGTTGCCTCGTGAATGCTTTTGGGAGCACTAAATAACATCTTGACTGAGCAGATATCTCCCTGTGATGTTGCTCTAATATTATCTATCCCTCCATACCTGCCAGCGGACTGAGGCTGATTGCTGGGAAATGAAAGTGCAGGAGGAGCCAATTCTCAAATGAACAAAGCAAACCTCAGCGAGGTGAAAGAGTGTGTGCCGTTACAGTGTCTTGGAAAAGTATTCATACCCCTTAAACGGTTTCACAGTTTGGTACTTTATCTATGCATTATATTGGGATTTTACACAAAAACATGCATTGCATAGTAGAAAATGTAAAGCGCACAAACCCATATTATGTTATTTAGACCTCTCTAAGTCAAATCTAAAAACAACAGCTGCAGGTTTTATTTGGGTGTTTCTTTGGCAGCTTGACTTACATTTGTGTACCTGTTTGGAAAAATAGCTCAAATTAAGATATTTTGGATGGACATCATATTTGAACATAAACTTTCAAATCTTGCCATAGATTTAGCAGTCATTCCTGTAAGAATATTGGTTCAATTTCGACAACAGAATGTATACAGAATATGGAAAGATTTGTGGGGTTTTTTGTCCTCTAAAAAACAAAATACATTTTTTTAATAGTTATTCAATTTCAAAATACATTTACAGCTTTATTCCATGAATTAAAATATGTTTTAATGAAGCTTGTTTGTCAGATCAAAAGTAAGTTTCCAAAATAAGCATGCTTTTCTTTAAGTTCATATTTTTGCATTATTTATTTTTCTTTTTTTTACTGCTCTGATCTAATATTCTAAACTTAAATGTCTAGCTTTTTACTGGCTGTAAGTGTAACACAATCCATCCATCCATCCATCTTCTTGACAACTATGACCAGCTTCCCTCATCCTGCTTCTCCAGCATGATGCTGCCACCACTGTGTTACACTATAGGGAGGGATGTTGTGTTCAAAATGATGTCAAGTGTTACTTTTCTGCCACACATAACATTTTGGATGTAAAACCAATATATATTTTTTTGTTTCACCAAACCAGAGCACCTACTTTGACATGTTCCCTGGGGCACCTACATGGATCTGGAAACAAAACTACTTGTAGCTTTCTGTCAAAAGAGTCGTCTTGTTAACATATTCTCCAACATGTTCTGCAGCTTCTCCAGTGTTACCATGTGTCTACTGGCTCCTCCTCAGATCATTTCTCCTATTGTTGGCCCTGTCAATTTAAGTGTACTGGGCATGTCTTGTTAGGCTTACAAGTTGTGCCTTACTTTTTGAGTTTTTAGATGATAGATTGAACACTCCTATGTAATATTCAACGGCTGATATATTATTTTGCAACTTGTGCCTGATTTAAGTTTTTTTTTTTTTTTTTTCCCCTGAGATGTTTCCTGCGTTCGTTGGTCGTCAAGAAGTTTTTTGTTTGCTAATGTTCTCCAACAATTGTCTTTCACAGAACAGCTGGATTCACACAAAGAATAAGTCTTACACAGATTTATTACAGTAGTTCTTCTGAAAGCAATTAGCTGTACCAGATGTTTTTTTTAGGGGTGTCGGAATAAAAAGAAATGCATGTCAGACTTTTAAAATTGTAAAGATTTTTCTAGAACTTACACTGAAGTTTGTGAGCTCAAGATGTACTGAAACTTTTCCATCAAAAAAAGAAAAGTTGGAAACTTTCTCCTCCATTCAATTTTGCGAGTAATGTCTTCATAAAGCTGAAGTCTTATTCACCAGACCTTGGGTTAGTCTTTTCTTTTGTGCAACATAGTCCTCAGTCCACCCACATACTCAGCCAAAGGGACCATGACCCAGAAACAGGCAAAGAGAGCCAAGGAAACTCATTAAAGATTGTGTTAGCCTTCTTTCGCCCTCCATTCCCATTATCTCTCCATCTTTCTCTCCCTCCTGGCTCTGTTGCCTCTGTCAAACTCTGAGGCAGAAAGATCTGAGGCGGCCATGAAAGTGCAGCTCCCTTACAACCAAAGAGAGGCACGCGTCTAATGTGCTTGTGCACATACAAACGCTCACAATGGTTCCACGCACACCGGCGCACACGACTTTGCTCGCAGATATTCGATTCGAACTCACCAGCTTCCTTAGTCCTAGAAATAATAAATTCAAGCGTTTTGCATGAGCTCTGCAGTAAAAAAAAAAAAGAAAGAAAGAAAGAAAATCAGCAAAGGAGTATAAAAGGAAACCTCATGACAATATGAGAAACCCTGACTTTTACCAGTTCTTCTGCCTCCCATCACTTGGCATTTCAGCATCTTTCAGCTCGCATGCGAGAAACAGTAAAACTAAAGAGACGTCTTTACAAAAAATTTTTCTTAAGCCCTATTTTTTTCCAAAATGTGAAATGAAATGCTTTTCCTCTCAGTTTTGAAGTTGTATCCTTTTTAGTAAAAGCATTAATAAAGAATGCTCCCCCTGTTTGATATGCACTTTAGATTTTCCTTAAGCATTTGTATTACTCTGCTTTTCTTTTAATACAAACCCCCCTGAACAATCTCCAAATTGAGTGTTTAAAATTTTATGAAATATATCCTCGCAGCGCTTTTCTTTTAATCATGTTTTGCTCTGTAATTGGGGTAAGTTTTTCTAATTCATATGTTAATTATGTGTGACTCTATAATCGAATATTGCAAGGCACAAACTGAATATTACCTGTATTTAATAGGCGCTCCATATCTCACCAGCAAAAAAAAAATAATAATAATAATAAATCATATAAAAACAGATACTCAAGTGAGAGCTTGTCAAGTGGATACAAATGTCAAATACTTCACTGCCGATGAATTAATCAGATATGAGCAACCACAGACCAGAAGGATGAAAATGGGCTGAACTTTACAATCAGACTTCCTTCACCTTGAGTCAAACTGAAATAACATAGTAGATGATAGTGATGGATGATAATGTTTAGAGCTGGTCAAAGCCAATCAACTAGTCTAATGAAGCCCATGTTGTATAGCGTGTTCTAAATCAAAACATACAAGGCAGCAAAATAGAGCTGAATGAGACGCAAAGCAATATGTTCTCATGTGAGACAAAATAAACATGATGATTCCCACTGAAATGGAATTAATATTAGTGACAGGCTGAATGACGGTGGTAGTTGATAGCACTGCCGCCTTGCAGAAAACCGATCCTGGGTTCAAATCCTGGCCTTGGTCTTCTGCGTGGAATTTGCATGTTGTAACATTTTAAAAATCAGTGAGAACCAACAAAATTGCTAAACATAAAATAAGAAATAAAAACTGTAAAACTCAATAAAATACTGTAAAGAAATCCATGCAAAAGTGTGAGTAGCAGCTGACATAAAATAAAATACATAAAATAAAATAAAATCCAAATAAATTCTAGAGCTACTAGGTTGAGAACAAAACCCAAACGGTGAGTCTGCAAAGAAAATTTAAGGAATATCTAGTAATATCTACAAGGCCTTTCTAATTCATAATGACTACAGTTTTGAAATTTCAACTACAAAAACCAGATCGGTCTTTGGCACATTCAGCAACAACCGGTCAGCTCTAAAATGGACAAGCAGCCAGTGCTGAGAGTGTGGCTGAATAGGCTCGTCATTGTTTCCCCCCACAGAACTGTATGTGAAAAGAGAAAAAGGTGCAAAGGGTTGTATGTTTTGCCAAAAGTACATCAAACTCCAAACGGATGAAAAGATGGCATGGCAAAGTCCTGAATAATGACCCCCAAACCTCTCTGACAAGTAATAAAAGAAGATCCAAGATGTAGTGTGTTCTTTAATGGTTGAACCACTTACTTGTCCTTGTGACAGATGTGGAAGGTTTTCACTGACTGAATACAAGTAAAAGATCAAGAAAGAAAAGGTCATGATAAGGGGGCGCAGTTAAAGTCAAGGCAACATACCTGGACGGAGTAGCAGCCAGTGGTGTTGACCATGAGTCTCTTATTCGCTGTGTATTCAAGTAATAAATTCTTTATAACTACTTTATAATTATTCTAAGTGCTGTTGAATAGGTTCTGAGCAACTACAGCTGAATACCCTACATAAAACAAGCTGCATATTTTATATTATTCAAATATCTATATTTTACCTTGAAAAACATGAAGGCTGCTTCAGAAAAAATACAAAACCGCAGTACAGAAAATCAAAACTGCACAAACTGCACCACAGGTAAATCATTTAAGCACATTACAGCATATAGAGTACACCGAACAGACTGCATGTTGTATGGTTGCGGTGTATTCGGTGTGTACAGCACTTCATTACAAAGGGAATCAAGGGATCTTGTGGCACAAGATTAAAATTTCACTTACTGGATTAGGGACATTCTTTTCTATGCTTACTCTGCACCACACGTGATTTTATCAGCAGCTATGCCACCCTGCAGCTCTCAGAGTATCTCTATTGCATCGTTTCGCAGTAACACAACTGCTTCTCAAATATTGCAGCAATGACCCAATAATAACATTATATGTTCTCATGAAACAGTATGCAGATGCTTTGTGTGCACTGATGAAGACCTCAGGATGGTGGAAACTGTGGAGTGAAAGTGGCTCCTTGGCCAAGTTATGTGAGCTATTATTATTACCTAATGTGGAGGCAATCAAAAAGCACGGTCAGTCGATGGCATCACAGTAAAAGTTGCATTTCCACACCCTTCAAACCAACACAAATATTTCAGACATGTTATAATGCATGTCTGAAATATTTGTTTCCTTACATCTAGGCACCTAGGAGGTCAGCAGCCTTGCCATTAGACAAGCCTAAAAGAAATTCATGCTCTGATCAAGCCTGGATTTAAATATTCCACTCTGGTTGCATGTTTTCTTCAAAACGCAGTTTGTAGTTAATGAAATATTTAATTATGAAAGAAAAGTGGGGATATTCTCAAAAAATATTGCTAAAGTCACTTGTCTCATTCTCATATGTTCAGCTGTTGGTCTCATGAGCTGAATGTTTTTCACTACAGAAATAAGAAATGTTGCCCAAGACTGGACATTGTTCAGTGTGTGAAGGCATGTTTTAGAACCTAATAAAATGCTGGGGATCTGACGGTGCTGTGGAAGATAAGCTGTCTCTATCAGTGCTGGAGCAGATTTATTGTCCAAAGAAAAGTGATGTGCCGGTGAGACCGATGTTTCCCCTTCATCAGGGGTAAGTCGAGCGTGAACAAGGAACAAATCCTCTTTATTTCATTTCTTTGTCTTTTTTTATCCATATCTCCTCATCTCACTAATCCTTCTAATTATTAACACACACACAGGGAAAGTCCAGGCAAAACATTGGTGAATTATCATCCAGTTATCTCTCAGCTGGGGATTTTACAAGGCAGAATTTTCTTGTTGCCTCTACTCAGCTGTCATCTCAGTTATTAAAAGGTCGATCAGTTCTACCTATAAATGTGCTTTAGACACACCTACTGATTTTACTGAGTGAACATAAACTATGGTAATGACTCTTTCTGCCCAACAGTATTGGCCTAAATAAAGAGTTATACATCCCACTGGCCTCAATCAATACACACGGTCCTTTCAACAGCATCTCCTTTCAAAACCTTTAAAAGAAAAAGGCAACACAGGTTTAAATTCATTTCTTTGTATCAGTGTTCTCTTGCAATTTCTCTACTAGCTCAGTGTTTCATGCAAACTCCTATATTTACACACCCTGACCCAAGGTAAAGATCTAGACTCCCAATAATACACACAGACCGGTGCTTAAATAATGCTAGATGAACTAGTAAGATCCAAAAGAGTTACAAATTTCACTAAAACCCTGACCTCTCACAAAATCTAGCAAAACCAGTATATTCTAAGAATTGCTCTATAAAAAAAACCATCATCTGGAAAATTTGCTTCTAAATTCCGATTTGTGAATTTTCAGAGAAAATCTCACGACTTTTAGAGAGAACAAGCCATCTCCACCAAGATAAAAGTTGCTTTCTGCTAACTTTGCAATGTTGGTCATGTATTTCGCTTTGGGTGTGTTTGCATGTTCTCTCTGATCGTCATCCCTGACCTTCACTCGGTTCTCTCGGGCAGCACCCTGGCAGGTGGCAGCTGGTCTTTGCCAGGGTCATGCCAAGCATCGGTCACTGTCTCTCCAGTCACATCAATGCCAGAAGAGACAAGGTCAAAATATGATGATAATAAACCTCATCTACTTTAAAGTTTATGTTAAAAGGAGGCAGGATTTAAAAAAAAAAAATCTATCGCATATTTAGATAGTAAGATATTAGATTGTAAAGATATCAAACTCTTATGTGAATAAAACTAAAACAAAAAAGTGGCAAATGACAGAAAGTCTTTAAACAAAATGAAAAGGAAGACAATACTTAGTCCTGTGATGAGGTGAAAAAGAGGTAAGCAGAGACCTGCATGGACCAGTTTAGTAAAATGATCTGAAAAGAGGTTACGAAAAGATGAGATTCTTTGGAGAAAAAAAATGAAAAAAAGTCGAAATTAGGGTGAAAATAATACTTCTGTAAATGGTTGGAGAGAGCAATAGTGTGAGCTACTTCAAAAAAAGAAGCTGCACCAGCTATTTTTCTTACTTAATGTTCATGTGAAATATGAGCTTATTGAACCTCCTTTTTTAAGCCAAAAGAAATTATCTTCACTCCACATGCACACCAGTTTAGACAAATCTCACTTCAGTCTCAGTCCTAAAACTCCTTCAAGGGACACGAGTAGCAAATTAACAGTCGTTAAAAATAGTAAGCAGTGTCTGTTTACACTGCTGCTGATGGGCTTCAGCCCATTGATTGGCTCTCTGCTTCTCATTCCTCAATAGACTGATTTCGTTTGAGCTCAGGAAACACTTTGGTCAATCCCACGAGAGAACTGACCTTACAAACATATAGTGATGAGATTCAAAGGTAAGAAAGCAAAGCCCAATTCTTGTTGCAAAATGAAAATTAAAGGATGCTCATCATCATTTCTGCAGCATGCCCATTGTATCTGTGTTTGGGCTTGTGGTTCATTCAATGCCCATGGAAAAAGTTGGGAATTACATAAAGATGAAAGAATAGCATCAAATACACAAACCAGACCACCATGGCTATCCAAGATGAAAGTAATGACATAAATTTAACAGTTCATATGGCAGTTTGTCCGGTGAAATGTTGTCTAGCATTGAGATTGACCATATTGTGATTTATCAGCAGATTTTTAAACTATCTGGCTCTGAAATGTAACATTTGGCTCTGAATTAGAGAAGTATTGGAGACTAACACTCCCTCAGATGTTTCAGAATGTAGCAACTCAGTTTTGACAGGTACCAGTACATTTTCTTATTTTACTCAGGCGCTGGCAGCTTTCACATTATTGCATTTCACATATAAAATACTGATTGAACTTGGAGCATTGTGCTTGTCAGAGCTGGTCATCCCTTTTATGCCCCTATGTTATCTACATTCCCAGGGCCGCTTTAGGTTGGATGTTGCAAAAGTTTACATAAAACTGCTGGAGTGTGAGTTGTTTTTTGTTTTTTTCCTATTCTGCACACTAGCACTATGAAACCATCTACCTCTAGATATTAGACAGGCATGTTCAACTAATCTTTTGCCATTTGTCCTTAATTTCAAAAATCTTTCCTTTGCTTGATTTCTGGTCACTGTATTGTGCTTTTTATTGACATATTTATTTCATTTACCACTCTCTTGATTGATTTGACATAGCTTTGTTATTGAGGTCTGTTGCCACTTTTGATAAAATAAGTGCTTGGTTTTTTTATGTCTCTTCTTTTACAAACATTACATGGTAGCATAGTGCATCAGGTTAGTATGGAAGCTGAACATATTTAAAACATATTTCAAATCTTTATCATGAGTACCAATGTAACTGAACTCTTATTTATTTATTTATTTTTTTGCTACTTTTCTCCTTTTTCCATTTGATGTTTTCTTACTATTACCTTTATTTTGGGATGCTTTTTTTCTTCACCTAACAGGCCAAACCCCCTCCCCTCAAATCCCCATCCATCTATTTGCTCATGGATGAAAAGTCTCCTTGGTGGTTGATTGGAGAATGATGCCGCTACTTAGAGAGTCAGAGTCCATCGGCACTGAGGAAGAATAGTAGCAAGGAGACAGAGAAAAGCTCCAGAGGAGAAGTGGCTCCCTGGGGCGTTGTAGCCGTGATGGGTGAGCTGTCAAACGCCCCATTGTCCAAATTACCCTGCAAGCACCATGTCACCACACGGGACTAATTTACGGAGCGGTCTGGCACACACATTGCTTGGAGAGAAGTCCGAGGGAGGGACAACAGAGGAGAGGGGTGTAAAGGAGAGTGGGGCATCTGGCCAAACACCTTCAAGAGGTACAACGGTGGTTTGAGTACAACCAGTACAAGACGGACCCAATTAACTTCACGCAGGTTTGATCGCTGCTGTCTTTATGCTTGGAGTCTTCAGTGACATGTGTCAATATTAATATGTCACGCTCGCATGCTTTCCCGCCCACCCACCATCACAGCCCATGCATTCAGTGATGCACAAACACTTTAATCCAGTTCAAAGCGGCCGCTGCATAACTCCCCTGCTTGACTTCACTTCCTGACGACTGGTCGTTTCTGCACAAGCTGGCAGACCCATTCACTTGTCAACCGTCACACCCCTGGGTGCCCAAAGCCAGACAGGGCCGTCACCCTGCCCCACCCTGACCGGTGGGCTGTGGAGTAAAGCTGCTCCTGTCAGAGGAGACATGCGGCACTCCCTGACCCCCTCACTGTGCCCAACAGCCTGAGGAGATGCTCTGAATTTGGTTAATTGGCCAATAGCAGTGGGACGTGAAATTCGGCTAAAGACTAAAAGAATAGAAATAAAATAGAACAAGAAAAATATCAACCAAGTCCAGTGCTTCCTGCAGCCTTAATAGTTAGACTTTAGTTCATTTTTTTATTTCACTCTTAGGGGCATCCTGTTAATGTCTACAACCAGAAAGGTGGCCCCTTCTGAAAATAGAGAAACGTGAGAATTTCCACAAGAAAGCAAATAGTAATACAAAAAAAAAGAATAAATAAACAAATAGACAATTGTGCACTTTGAACGCATCAACATTACCCATAAGATAAAATCAAGTTAAATTGAGTCTTAAAATGAAAACTTTTATATATGTCTAAAGCCAGTCATAGACATCAAATGGCTGTCTGCATTTTAGCTGAGATAAGCTGAAATATGAATTAGTTTTGCTTGTGAGGGGAGACGAAGTCTGGAGCTTTTACTTTCAAGCATTTTTGCACTTGTCGCATCCTATTGAACTCTGTACGTCATGCAGCTTCAGCAGTAATCAGAATTTCAAAGGATAACTGGATATGCAGAGTGAAATCAGGCCAACGGGTAGATTCAGTGTTGAAATGACATTTATCACTCTATAATTTTCTCAGGGTTAAGGTTGGGTTTTTAAGCATGCAACCCTGGTTTTATGACTTAGCAGTAAAAATCTAGGTATTATGTAGTGTTTCTTTACTTGTCTTACCAGGGCTGTCAATTTTTCAGCTTTTAAAAACATCTGAATTAGCATTCTGCGTCAGTAAATACAAAATTGTTTTTGTCCACAACAAAAAGGAAGGGGATGATCAGTGCTGCCAAACTTTATGCACCACAAATCCAGATGAAATTCTTCGTCAGTTTTGAAATGGCAACTTTTTAAAAGCCGTGGTCGAAACGTTTCATTGTAAAAACAGATTTTACAACTAACTTTAACTAGAGATGGTTATGGTTATGATGCCTATGCAATGAAAACATAACATAAGACGCTTTGTTCACTTCAGAGCTAAAAAAAATAGACAACAGTTTATAAAATGAAGAGATATTTACACACTTACATTTTGACAGCGGTTCAGTGGGTTATCAGCACATCAAATTAAAGAGGCTTTGCTTCTTCGTGCCTGGATTATTATAATGCATAGCCATGTCTAACCAAAACCTCCCTACATGGGTTGCAGGCTGTTCAGAGTGCTGCTTCCAGGCTGCTGACAACATCACCCAAATTCTCACTGCTGCCAATGCGTCTACATTTGCTCCTGGTGTATTTTTGAGTGCATCGTAAGATTCTTGTTCTGAGTAGGTAGAGCGTTTCATGGGCAGCCACTGAGTTATATCAGAGAACTTTTTCATTGATTTGTCCCCAGCAGGTTCCTGAGGCACCGCGATCAGGACCTTCTGATAGCTGCCCACACTGAGGTGAAAACAAAAGATAGCAGCGCTTTTTCTTTACTGGCTGTTCCTTGGGTGCTGAGATCAGCAAACTCTGTAGCTTCCTTTGAAAGCCAGTTAAAAGCTTCTCTTTTTAAATTTGTGTTGTTAAACATTTCTTGTGTTAGTGTTTATTGAGAAGCACTTTGCAATCTTTATACATGAAAAGTGCTATATAAAAAAGGTTTTCCTTAGATTACTTACTGCCAGAATGACATTTGGGTTAGGCTCAAATTTGTACATTTAAAAGGAAAATGGCACATAATTCAAAAAAATAAGTTAAAGTTTGTTGCATAGGGAAGAAAACGACCTTGGTTATGTTTAAATCCTGCTAAAATTGCTTAAATCTGCTTTAGCAATATTAGACAAAATTTACCATTTAGTCAAGAGATCTATGAACAGTTTGGTTAAATTTGTTCATTCAAACATATTTTCTACATAAAGATTCTAAGGCAGCGTGTCAAAATGAATGCATCGTTACATGGTTTAGAATCCATACAACGTTGCAGCGATTCCCTGAAAACACAAAGCTAAATTTCTCCATCATTTGTTTATTTTGTGGTTTCTGTGCTGCACAAAAATGTAAATTGGCTGAAGAGGAGGCACTGCCTCCACACATGTCCACACATACTTCACACGTGCCCACCTTGCGCGTGTATCCTGAAGCATTTTAAATGTCCCAGCCTTTTCTCAAACAAGGAAGGAAGGAAAGCCTTCGGAGGCAGTCCTGCATCTGAAGGACATTACAAACTAGAAGTGTGTCAGAATGTGTGAGACAAAGTCTCCTGAGCACAGTGTACTCTCCATGTCTGTCATTGAATGTGGCCGCCTGCTTATTCCCTGGAGAAACATGAGGACGTACATACGCATCCACCATACCCACATCAACACCCTAAATCTCATTCTCACTATCTTGTCAATCAAACAGCAAGGTAAGGGGAAAATAAAAAGTCAAGTAGAGATATTAGGCTATTTTCTTTCCTCTTCAAAGTTGCTTGTTCAGCTTGTCATAAAATAAGAAAAAAAAAGTATTCTCCCATTATGAAGCGCTAAAAGGCTGCACTGACAGCACTCTTTAGTAAGGAAGTTGTTACTCCAGGAAGATAGATCAAAGTGAGCTATTTTCAACATAATAATGTGTAAAAATGAATAAATACATAAAGTCAGAGCTAAACAGAAGAGTTATTTAAAAGAATGTATTTTTTTTACAGAAGCATGATGGCTTTTAATTTAGGTAAGTACAACAAGGAGTGAGACTATGACAGGTTTTAATTATTTTTGCTCTTTCTGCACATCATACTTTTGCAATTTGGGGCATTTTTTCAGCCACAGGTGGTGATGGTTTCTACGCACCTGAGGAATGTTTTGAATTAACCCAGAACAGACTTCAGTGGATCCTAGCAAAACTGAATGCAGTGGAGTTCATATATATTCTGCATATATTCTATATTAGCAGCAGAAAATAGCCTAATTACACATTTTCCATAGCGCATGTCTAAAATATTTGGGAAGAATAAAACACCTCAGTGCAATGTTACTTGACACATTATTGGCTAGTGTTTACAAATCAGCCAGTCCAGGAGTGCCTTTAAGTTTCCTTGCTGCCAGTTGGTTGCACCCCCAAGAGGATAAGGAAGACCATAGACGTTAGCTTCTACGATAGAGCAAAGACTGTATGGATTCAAGCACATCGACATATATTTGGTGTTTGAACTGTTAAGATATGCATTTATAAGCATTTTGAGGGGGGTTTCAAGTTTTGGTTGATTTCAGCTATTCTCGGCCAGTTGTTGTCCCTAAACCCACCAAATACCAGGGTCCACTCAACAGCAAACATGTTTTATTGCATTCTTTTGCTCTTATGACAACCTGTCAGAAACTATGTTGAATCTGTGTCTAGAGTTCTTAGGAAATCTAAGAGTCAAAAATCTGTACATTTAATTAATGATTTGAGGACTAGAAACAAACACAAACAACAAATAAGAGTTACATTTTCTTAACAACAGTTCTTAAGAGGAAATTAGATTTGGCAAGTAAAAGCTGCACAAAAACCGTAGATCAAAGGCTGGCAATATCTCTTTTGCTATTTTTCTAAACTGCATCCTTTCCTGTGCTGAATAAAGAAACCTGCCAGCGTGTACAAAGGGACTCAAATATGATGGAATATGAGAAGACCAGGATTTACTATCTGCTGTAATGCACCAGGCATGGGTGCATGCCCTAATTCAGGCTTTGACAGTGAGTGGTGTTAGGTATTTGCATGTGAGTTCTTGTGTCTATGCGTGATGGTAGAATTAATGTGACATGGCAGGTGTAATGCAGAATCATAAATCTCTGGCCCGGGGACACCAGAGGGGGAGCAGGAGGCGATATACATTAAAGGGCACACGCACGCCGCAGCTCGGATGCCGATAATAAAAACAAGACCCAGCCGCGACAGCCAGCTAAAAGACACGACTCCGTATCTGGCCCCGAGGGCTGTGACATGCACTCACACAGTCAGACACACAAAAAACACCAACTCTATCCGCTCTTCTCGCCGTTTATGATGCCACTTTCAGCCCGACAGCTCGAGTGTTAGATGTGGCTGTAATGCTGTTAAAATCTTAATACTGTTATACAAGCTTGCTGTTGTACAACATGCTAAAATCTTTACTTACTGTGCATGCTGCATCACGTGGGACTAAAAGCAGCATGACAGCGCTTCATTTGGGAATTGTGCTGTCGCAGCTCAACGCAGACGACACATTCTAACGCAGCTCATTGTCAAAATAAGCCTGACCAGCTGATCAGCATGTCTCTCAACAGACTGCTCAACAACTGTCACTATCAGATTCGATGCTCATTTGTTGCACTAATGCTTTTAATCCCAATTACTGATACATGCTTAGTGTACATGTACAATACCAGTCACATATTTAGGGCCTTGCAAAAATACTCTTCCCAGTTGAACTTTTTTCATTTGTCATATATGCACATTTTATTACACTTAAATATATTTGATTGAGATATTATGCAATTCACTAGCAAAAGGTGAGACAAGATACTTTATTGTCTATTGAATGTATGCAAGATGAGAAGTTTCCTTCAGCATCTACCAATAAAAAGACCAAAGTGGTTAATTGTGAAGTATGATAAAATGCTACACTCGTCTCAAACATTCCTACAAGTTTAACATTTTAAAAGTGTGATGAACGTCTCCGTCCAGCCCCATGGAGTATACAACTGTAGAACCGCTTTCTGCAGCAGTTACAACTGGAAAATGTCTGAGGTTTGTCTCTATCAACTTTGCAAATGTAGAGAAATGTTTGTGAATTATTCAAACCTATGTAGCTCAAGTTTATATAGTCAGATTGGATTTAGATTACACACGGTTGGCTATCTACTAATCAGGTAACTGATGGAAGAATTACACTTTATTTAAGGGTATTAGAGTAAAGCAGGATGAATAAAAAGTGCATGTGTCACTTTTCAGATTTGTATGCCCTTTACAATTATGCGTAGCTCCTTCTTGGTTTAAAACATACCCATAAAATTAAAAGCAAAGGTGGAAAAAAAATCAGGTTACATAAAACCTTTTTTTTCCAATTCTCTGCATCTCGCCCATTCATTTTTAATGGGTAAGCATTTCAACTTCCTGGTTCTTCACAGTTGCACACAGCGAGTGAGCTAAGACGGTGCAGCAGTGGAAAAATACTTTCTCAGAGTTAAAACAATAATTAATGCAGCCTCTTATCTGCATTTCTGAGACCACTTGATATTCAGCTCACATTCACAATCATAAACATTCATTTCATTAGACTTGCATTCTCGCAAATAGAACATAGCTTTTCTTTCACATAGGCTAAGTGTTTTTTAAGTACATTTTCAACGCCCTGTGCTGTTATTTTTATATATATATCCATATTTTGTCTATGCTGAACTGATTTAGAAGGGCATAACTGTAAAGGAACAAAGAAGTAATTGCAACTCATTTGCCTTCCGCACCATAGCTGATCTGCGGAGAGGAATTTTCCCTTGTACTTTATAACAACGCTGACTTTCCCTGCATGCTCATTTATGGGTAGCCAGGATTCCTGCTAGGATTATAGCTAAAAAGAAAAAGGCTTTGTAAGCATTCTCAGGAAATTGCACCTTGCTGGTTTCTGCACACAGGGTCTACATAATGCACATGTACGACTCCAGCAGGGCGGGGGCTGTGTTGTACCGAGGTGCATCAAGGCACTCTGCGCTGACTCTGGACCTGAGGAAGGTGCTTATGTACACTACTTTACATGCAAATCCCTCTTTAGCTTCTCATATTCTACAATGCCTTGCATCAAATGAAGGTATTGTGTTAGTTTCTTTTCTTTCTGTAATATCAGTTTGAAGCAGAATGAAAACATAGCTGCAGGACAGGGCATCAGAGTCATGCTCAAAGTTACAGGCTCCATACAACACTTTATCCGGAGTCAATGATCAGTTGCAGTGCATCTGGTGATGAGACTGAATGTAGCTATGTAGTCACAAACTCTGATACTGTCAGTTTTTATGCAATGCACATCACACATTGCAGGATACGTTTGAAAAATAAAAGGAAAAAAATATTTTTTTTTGAGAAACTGTTAAACTCAAAACATTAAAAAGTAAAAACAGCGTTACACCAGTGATTTTTTTGCAGTTTCCAGAAAATTTTCTGTTATAAAGTTGTAAATTAATAATAATAACAATAAAAATGTCATAAAATTAATCAAACAGGAGTGTGTTAATATTAAAAAAGTCTTATTATTTTATAAACCCCAACAATGTTTTAAAGGCTGCAATGATCAGTGAATAACTCCTACGTTTTTGTTAAGCTAAATCTGCCACTGCATAAAAGCCAACATTTCATGACCTAAATTTGTCTTACTGCCATTTTAATTGGAAAATAGCTGGTGTTCAGAAAAGCCAGATAGCAGGACTTTATAAAGCTCAATTTTGAAATCCTGACACAGTTTCTCAATTGAATTCAGGTCTGGATTTGACTTGGCATTTCGCATATGATTTGACTCGCAAAACCATTCCATTGTGGTTCTGATTGTATGTTTAGGTCAATATTTCTGGTGGAAGTTCAATCTCTGAGCTGAGCCTCAAGTCCTTCAGGTTTTCTTCCATCCATTTACTTCCTGACCCATTTTAGCCCTCAGCTCTGACCAGTTTCACCCGTCCTTTCAGACGAAAAGCATTCTCACAGCTATATGCTGTCACCACCATGTTTTACTGAGTGTTCAGGGAAATGCAATGCGCAGTGTTAGTTTTCAGTCTTAGCATTTTCTGGCCTGCATCTTGTCTCCTACATGGCCATTTTGTAGTTTTTTGTAGTTCACTTTGTAGGGGAAAAACTACAAAATGGCCTACACAGATCAGATATGTTTATACGTAAATCACATGCAACTTGATTTTTAACTAATTAGGTCGAATTGGATTTTATTTTTAAGTAACAGTAAATAGAGTGAATGCAAATTTCAAAAGATTTGAATGCCTTTGCGAGTTACTTTATAACTTTCTGTTTACTGTTCTATTATGAATTGTAATTTATACAAACATTAAAGATCTATTTTAAGTTCCCATCCCATTTGTTGTACCTCTGGTCCACAGAAAGGAAGCCATCAGCCAAGCTGGAGAAAAATCATTGTCCTTTTGCACTCGCATCTGGCGAAGAAGTGACCAGAATGCAAAACCACATATGCAGTTCGTGAAAATACGAATAAATGTTGCAAAATTTCATCTCAGCGATTTGTCTAAAAATGAACAACAT
Organism: Poecilia formosa; assembly: GCF_000485575.1. NCBI lineage: Eukaryota > Metazoa > Chordata > Actinopteri > Cyprinodontiformes > Poeciliidae > Poecilia > Poecilia formosa. Next base: position 4,053,497 of record NW_006799945.1, read on the forward strand.
AACTGTCAAGAAAATGAAAGTAAGAGGAAGAAAAAGGTGCAGAAAGAGGACCCAAAGAGGACACTGACTCACTCGAACCTGATAAGTAGGAAGATGCATCATTGTGAGTCATTCGTTGTGGCCGTTATCTCTGATTCAGAAAATCTTCAACATTTTATCATTTTACATCTTGGCTGGAGATCTAATTAAAATGCAGTCCTACAGATTTAAAATCCCAAAAATACACCCCAGTATTTGGTATCCATATAAAAGAAAGTACACAATATAAGCACACACTCAATATTTTCCTTATTGATTGGCTATCCTCCACATATTTCATATGCACTGTTGCACACACTCCAGCAGGCACAGACCCCACAGTTGTTAATGGATGTGTTAAGAAGATAAGACACCAGCCAGAAAGAAGGACACAAAGTAGGTGTGTGTTTGTTTTGTGAGTGTATATAAAGTGACTCCATTAGGCAATCACACACCCAGCTCCACTCACCAGGGGACTTCTGTCAGCCTGTGATTTGCCGGGTACCCCTCCCTCCCTCTCATCTTTTTGCAACTCAATGCTGAAATAGGTCAACCACATATAATGGAGGGGCAATGAGGAGCAAGTGTGCACCACCCTTTCTGCTCCCCTTTGCACCCTCACTCCCCCCCCCTTTCTCCACCATCCAGAGCCACGGGCCCCCCCACGGACAAAGCGAAGGCGGCCCGCAGAGAAGACGGCAACAACAGCCACAACATGCCGACCTCCCAGCCACAACAATCATTTACACGGCCACGCTTGAACAGAGCAAGTTCCACTATTTCATATGGAACATGCACCCTCACAAGATGAATTCCCATCACTGGTTTAAAAAGCTCATCTTCGCTAAATTAAATGAGATGCTGAGGAAATTGGAAATAGTTAATAATAGTGTGTATTGTGTAGAACTGTTTACAGTCACTCCACCAGTGTTACCCTGCATTCTGTGGCTGATTGTTCAAAAATCCCTAACAGGGATTATATTATTTCTGCATTAAAGAGGCAAGAGTTCAAAAGTAATGAGTTTGGTTGAAGAAATAGAAAGTTGGAAAGTTTTCTCAGAAAGTTTTAAGTTTGTCAAAACAGCAAGGGCAGCAACAAAGGAAAGCTAATGATGATGCATTATATTATCTGTAAGCTACGGTTGTCAAAATAATCAACTATCTCATCATAATCGATAATAGAAAAATTACTTATTGAAAGATACTCATATGTGTCAAAATCGATATAAAATTAGCCATTCATTTGCAGTTTTACTGGCAGCAGTGCCGCAGTACTGAAGACACACATCCCCTCCCCTCCATGAAGTCAATCGCCTTATTCTGTGAACATGGCGAGTACAACTAGAAAAATACATGGTTCAAAGAAAACGTTTCCACTCAGGCTACAAAAAATAAATGCCGAAGGATACCATAAGAATGAAGTAGCAAACCTCCAAGACGTCATAAGCTAACGTTACCTGTTTAAATGTTAGTTTCATGGACAGAGACAGCCCAATGATTGGTCTGAGTTCCCCCATCAAGATGCACTTTCCAGCTGTTAAGTTTTGAAGCTTCAATACAAATTAATGCACTGAGAATTAACGCAGGAGCAAAATGTTGACCGTCTGACAGCTCTGACGGTAGTTAAAGAGTGAAGCAATGAAACAAACCAGCGCAACCTACCCTGCTGCTGTAGTTTTTCAGAGAAAAAGTTAGATATCATCGTGACAATGCTGTCTGTCCATCTGTCTAGTGGAGACACGCAAAAAAACTGATAGTCATTTAGCATTGTTTTATCTTTTGAGAGCTGCCTGTTCTGATTTCTATCAGAAACAAAGTCTTTTGTTGAATTAAAATAATTAAAAATCTTTATCTGACAGGAGCAGGAATAATCATGGCCTCTTTTTGTATCAGCAGCTGCTAGATAAAGCTGATTAAGGTCAGATTCTGAACAGAGAACCAAATCTTTTTGCTGCTAAGGCAAGAAATGAAGTCTTAAAGCCATCGACTGTGAGTAGACATTGATTATAAACAATATGGCAAGTAAAAAACAACCAAAATACAGCGCTCAACTCCTTACACAGGTGATATACTTATCTTCATAATTCAAACTGAGCAAGTAATGGGGTTTGAGTTAATTTAGTCACAAACTAATATCTAAAACAGTAAGTTCCATGGGGAATATATATCAGGGATAGCTGTTCAAGTTGTTGTTTATGGCAAACCTGAAAAACTACCATCCAAAGTGAAATGTGGGAATTATACAGCTGACCTGAGCCCATACCTTGAGGGAGTCCTGCATCACTGGATTAACTTTAAAGTCATTACTAGAGGAAGAGAAGAACCCAGAAAGGCGAAGGAAACGTGCTGGACCAAATACAGCACTGGCAGCCAGGCAGTAGGACTCTGGAATTAAGGAGCAAACATGAGCTGCCCAGAAAAAGAGGGAGTCACAGTCCACCCTTCCCTTTGGACTATATACAGGAAATAACAGAAATAAATATAAAACCTTAAACAAAATAGTGCTTTTGATTGAATTAATGTCTCACCAAAGTTGTGCTTAGGGGTGACCCCTGTGTTTTTGACATGGTTTAGTGAAGAAAGAAACCTTGTTTAAGATGTTCCTGATTTTTGGAAGCACAGAAAAAAACATCAATCTTTAGCATTTCTACCTAGTATAAAGCATCCAACTCTTAAATCTTTTTGTGGCCATTTTAATCAAACAGAATTTTAAGACTGTTCAGAAATACATATTGCAGTTGTTCTATTAGGCCAGATGAGTCTTGCATGAACTTTCATTAAAGTAGGAATTCCCAGCATATTGAGGCATTGATCACTTGCCAAAAAATCTTTTTCGAGAAACTATACAACCAGCTACGTTTTATTGTTTTGCCAATAAAGAGTGCTTTTAAGTACATTCTTCCTGTGTGTTTGTGGTCTTTGTGGGAATCATCTCTGGGCTGCCTTTCTCTAAAGTTTGTCCTGACGTATAGGAAAACCGTTTAAGCAAGAGTTGTACAAAAACAAAAATAAGAAAACTGATAAAATTGTGAATTGTGAAGTAGACCTACCATTCACAGTCACAGACAGATATGTTTTTTAAAGCCTCTGACAGGAATAGAAATGGTAGTCTTGTATTGACCAGCTATGCAAAGTGCTTCATGAGAAGTTGACTTGTTTAAAATATAGTCAATATGTTGCTTAAAGCTGTCCACGAGAGTTTGGCTATTGATTCAAGGGGCTAAATCAGATATCCTGCCATCTCAAGTATTTAAGTCAAGGGCTGAAACATGCATGCACTTGAACAGAAGTACACACACACACACACACACAAATCCACAGGAAAAAAAAAACCTCAGCATTCCACCTCTCATTCCATATTTCATTTTTTCCCTCCCTCATCTCCTTATTCATTCTACCCGTTGCATCTCCTTGCACTCCAAACTCATGTCTTCTCTTGCAGTCTCCACTGGCTATGACCTTTTCTCCAGTGGAACAGGATACTGCCCATCTCCATCTACCTCATGCATTAATGATCTGTGGTGAGCTGAGGGCATCTTTCTGACTCTAAGCCTCTGTGCTGCTCCCCGTCCTGCTTTCAAGGACGGAGCAGAACTCAGCCACATTCCCTGACACCCACAGGGATATGCAGATAAACAGCCACAGATCGTGATAGCTCCAAGGTCTAGAAAGTAGAGCCTCCCTCTTCTCCTTTTCAATATATCTCTTTGACACTCCCCAGTAGCAGATATCAAAAATAGTAGAGGTAACAGGAAGCAGCTAGGCCTCGCTACTAGGAGAGGCGGCGCAGATTGTAATTGTATTGATTATATTTAGGTCTTGTTGCTCAGGTCTTGAGTGGGTTTCATTAAACCTCACCATCAATCGCACATCAACAGAGAACACCAGCTTGATCATAGTTTACTGAGTTGAACAATAGCTTAACACTAATCCACACCATCCAGATTGGTCGGATTCCCACACACCCACTTTGGTTAAGATCAGCCAAAAAAGACTATTGAAAGAAAGTTCTGTTTTGCCTTCCCTCTGCACTGGCCTTAGTTTATCTGCAGTAAAGGCAACCGAACCACGGTCTCGTAATGAAAACAGAAGAGCTTCTGCTCTTTCAAGATTTTCGAAAGACACAATCTGTGCCCTCAGGTGGACATTTCAAAGCTGCCGTCTTCTCTTTCTTGTCAGGAAACGGGTGCTCCAGCAACCGCAGAGAGTGCAGTGGGGTAATGATACCTCTCATCTAATCTTTTAGAAACACTTGAAAGTAGACCAGGTCTCAAGATGTACCGGGGCTTTGCCACTTATAGAAAATTGATGCCAATCTTAAAAATTCAAAAATTTTAGTAATTAGGCTGCTGATTTTGCCACCTTGGTGCTCTGTAGGGGATTTATTTGAAGCAGCTGTTTCAATCTAGTGGGAATTTCTTTAACTACTCTCAACTGTTGTTCTCTTTGTATTTCTTTCTCATAGAAGGTACTCTTATCTGTGTCCTGCTGTGTTTAGTTGTATCTCTTTCCTATGTAGCTATTAACTAAGCTTTTGATGCATTTATCTTGGTTTATGAATTAGACCAAACACATAAAATGTGCTACACTCTTTGATTTCCTTTCTATTAGAAAGTACTCTATAGCCAAGGATTCTGTATTTATTGTGTTGGTCATTGGACCTAAAAGTACTTTATGACTGAAATGTCCTGGAATCAACTGGACTTAAGTTGAGTTGAATTTGCATGAAACTCATTTATGTTTGATGTTATATTAATTAATGCTATTTGTCTAATAATACTTAGCTAAAATTAAAATAGGTATTATCTGTCAATAAAAATAAAATGTTTCCATAAAAGGATAAACTGTAGCAATATTCTAGAATATCGGTTGTTATTTTTGTCAACCTAAACCCAGCAGGAAACAGATTGCTTTGAAAGAAGCGCATTGTAATTACTAATCAGGTTCTTTTTATTGTGTATCACACCCTGTCACCTGCCTGGGCCCAATCCCCAAAACCCTAAAGATGCATCCTGACAGCTGCATAGATCCTCATCTGGGGGCAAGGGATGAAAAGATTTCCACAGCACACCTCCCAGATGCTCCACACCCAAATATTTGACTTTACTTGTGATCCGCAGCCCTTGAAGGCTTCTGTTGGGCTTTTCCACTCCACTGATCTCTGTTTTCAAAAGCAGGTGTTTAAAATACTACTAACATAGCTGCCTTCCCGGCATAGCAGAGATAGCAAGGAAGTAAACAAAGAACAAAAAGGGATATTTTTTTCAAAATGTAAGCAATCTCACAGAGTGGGCAGCTACAATTTAAATGACTTCAGAGATCTTTGATTATATAAATCAGACTCGATTCGATGGTTAACTCAGACATGACCACTCTATCACATATATCTGTGTAACTGGCTGCAGTGATAAAACTCTCCAGGGATCTTGTCAGTAGTGAACCATTGATGTCACAGCTACAAAATAATACATGCAAGATTTTTAGTCATGAAATATAAAACAAGCTAACACCCACACAAACAGTAAATCCATGTCAGACTAGAACTATGCACCTTTAATTGCTCATATTTATTCAGATGCAATTTATTCCAGAAGAAATCTCTACAGAACATCAAGATAATGCACCAACGAAAGTACAAAAATGAAAATGATCCTTTAAAGCGCTTGTAATCTACACGGAGGCGCTGAATGAAATATAAATAAGACAGAATATTAACCCAGATAGAACCCTGCAGCACATTTCATGTTTGAAAATCTCTTGTTTTAAAATATGAACACACAGAACATGCAATGCACTTGACATGAAAAAAAAACAAAAACAAAAAAAAAACAAGCTGGTTATCAAGACAGATATGTTTCTCGAAATATTTTTTGTTTTAATTTAAGTTGTCAGAGGATGCCCGTATTTACATGATAAGCCCTAATGGGGTGTACCACATAGTCTCGTTTTTAGTTTGATGTCCATGTGTTTTTGAGTTTATCTAACTGGTTTTGAAATGGTTTCATGAATCACTGCCATGTGCATACCTCTCATCCTCTTATAGAGCATGTAATCCTTGAACTGAATTTAAAAGATGAAAGGATTTCATTCGACAGCCATGGCAAAGAGCTGCTTTGCTGACATTTATTGTCAAATCATATTAGTCAGTAATCACTAAAAAGCACTAACAAGAATGTTCAGAGAGATATAGAGTGAGAAAACTTGCTGCAAGTAAGCAGTAAGGGACGTATGGAGTATCGAATGTATGTCCTTTATCACAAAAAAACATATATAGCCAACAGTACATTGCAAACGTTTTAAACAATAACTAATTTATTCATATTTGTCTGTCGGGACCTTGTACCCAAACACGACTACCAGCTGTGCAGTGTGTGCTAGGGGTGTAACGGTACACACATTTAAAAAAGAACACATGCTTCTGGTTTTATTGCTTTTTGTTAAAGCCATGACTGAAAATGAGTAGTTTAAATGCGCCACACCAAACTGGTGCAAGAACGGCTGGAGACAACGACATGTAAAAGTCAGATGCCAGGCACTGAATGGCATGGGTTCTTAAACTCCACCCGGTGTTCAAATAGTCTTGCTATTTGTGTAAAGTTGGCATAAAAAAAAGTCACATAAATTGACTTTTGAAATGTTTTTGATTTAAAGTAAATTTATCACTTCGAAAGTCGGCCTTTCTGCACATAAGCTTGCACCGACACGCCCAATCGCCAGCAAGGTTGGTTTACTCTTATGTCCTTGCTACATTTGTTATTTCCATTTCTTTTACTGTCGTATTTTATGGTACCCGTACCCAGTGATGTCAGTAATGCATCATTGGCAAGGCATTACTCTAACCTGCCCCCTTTTTCCAATAACGATTAATCTAATGTGTTACGCTTTCCAACCCAGTAATCAGGTTAAAGTTAGTCAAGTTGTGAGTGACGTAAGTGAAACGTAAGTGAATTTTAAAAGATCTATATCTAGAGGCTAGAGTCCTTGTTAAACGGCGTTTTGACTAAAGTCCGAAGGGTTGGAGTCCCAGTTGACGGCGTCTCAACTAAAGTTCTACAGCTTTTTATTTCTCTCTCACTGTTTACGTTTTAATGATGTAAAGCCCCCCAGAAAACGTGTTAGAGTCCCAGTTAAATGACGTTTAACTGGGACTCTAAGGACTTCAGTTAAACGGCGTTTGACTGAAGTCCTAAAAGGGGTGCAGGTTTTAATGTTTTTTTTTTTTGTTTTTGTTTTTTTTTTCAAAATCTCTTTCTCTTTCTCACTGTTTATCACATGCTGTTTTTATTTTAATTTTGTAAAGCACTTTGAAACCTTGCTGCTGAAATGTGCTATACAAATAAAATTTGATTGATTGATTGATTGATTGATTGATTGATTGATTGATTGATTGATTGATTGATTGATTGATTGATTGATTGATGTCACTGTTCTTGTCATTTTACTTAAGAAGATATATTGTTGCTTTCCTCTTGTATCTGGGGGAAAGACATCTGGCCTATGTGACAATTCAGCCATGTTGTCAACGTATAATACCACGTGTGACACAAACGTAAACAATGGAAGGAGAAGAGAAATCTGCGCTTTCTTGCTACAAATACTGGCATTATTTTGAGTTCATGTCAGCTAAAGATGTCAATATCAAGATTTGTTGTACCCTCTGCTCTGCAGACAAGATGCCATTGATACACCTTTAAAAATACTGAAGACAAAATAATGAATTATTTTTTAGTACTTCTCTCATGCAGAAGTAATGCAATGAGCAGAGAGCATGAAAGCGCCCTCGTGGAGGATGGAGCTACTAACAATCGATCCTTCAAAAGGCCTACTAGCTAAGTGTTGATGCAGAGATTACAATTTCCTTCAATAAAATGGCACAAACATTAATACACATGGAAAACAATAACATTTCAACAAATTTCTTACTGTATTTACATTGTTTTAAGGCTTATTTTAACTAACCTATCAAACTATTTAGCTTAAGAAATTCTATATCAAATTGGAAGAAAGATTTTGAGTTGCAACACGGTACAGTGAAACTAACGGAGCCACATGAGCTTCACTTTGTGCAAATCCAGTAAGTGGAGGAGAGTTGAAGAAGTTGGACAAATAGCATGTAGGATAGGAAATGCTGCACTTAAACATGGTTGATTCATCCTGACTGTCATTTTTATGTTGACACAGCAAGGGCAGTTGTTGGCAGCTGGTGAATAATCAATCTTTGTTGTTTCTTTTAAAATCAAATAATCAGTAAAGTAACTAAATTACTTTCTCAAGCAGTAATCAGTAATGAAGTTTTTCAAGGTAAATATGTTGTCGCTGTAAAGCTGGTTCGACCATGTTGTGACTGTGTTTGATTGGCCAGTAAATTCACTTGACCTTTCTGACATTTCTATTTAAACAAATTTTTTATCGATCTTATGTAATATCCTAATTTTCTGAAATTGAATTTCGGAGATGTTATTTTTTTGTAAGCCATAATCATCAAAATTACACAAAATAAAGTCTTAAATATTTACTCTATGTGGAATGAATCTATAAATTACACTTTCTGGAATGAGTGGCAAATTTTTACAGTATATTCCAATTAAAGCAACCAAACTTCTTTTGTAAGATATTTGGAAGACCATTTGAAAAGCCTGGAGAAGCATCAATCAAGACCACTTTTACAAAATCATAGGAAAGCTCTGATTCTATAGAGGGAAAATGTAAGTAAATGAGGGGAGCTTCAAAACTTCTGCACAGTGCCGAGTAAAATCCTGAGTGATGCAACTCAACACTTTCAATTCAACTCCTCAGAGATCATCAGCATCATAGAGATGATCCTCACAGGAAACTATTAATCACCATCATTTTCACAGCACTGAATTGGTTGGCTTTCCATCAGTTATTTTCATGGACATTTTTCTTCAGTTCATTAGTAAAGTTGGATGGATGTGCGCAATTAAAAAAAGAAAAAAAAAGATCCCAGGGGAGAATAAAAGCACTTTTTATGAATTAGTTCCAACTAATTCCAAATTTAACTCAGTAATCACTCCACCTCGGTAGGGATTTTGTAGGATTTTCTCTGGAGAAGCTGATCCTCTCCTTGACCACTCCGCTGTTTGCTACAGCCACCCCTATAACATACTCCACATAGCCACGTTGATAAATTTAGAGCGCAACATTCACAGCATTCACAGCTACTACTGTGTGATCACGGAGAGCCCTCTACATATTCAAACCCAACGTTTCCCAGCTCTGTTGTGTTTGTGGCCCAGCAGTCAGTAGTGTGAGTGACAGGCAGGTTCGAGGTGGAGGGTTTGGGGGGCGGGGCACAGCGTGGGGAAAGCACAGAACCTTAATAGAGCAGATGAAAACATGACTGGTGAGGTAGAAGAAAAAGGCAGAGAGAAAGACGGTGGTCGCTACAGAGGGAGAGGTGATGCGATATCGGTTCAATTGAGAAGGGCGGAGAGGGGTTGAGGGACTTCTCTACAGGCTAGTAGTTTTGCTCATATCACCTTGCCAAACTGTCATTGCCCCCCCACGCAGATCCCTTTCAAAGGCACCCGCCCCTCACCCTTCTTCCTATTCAGCCCCATCCTCCCTCCATTCTTGACAGAATGATTTATGGTGCGTCTGGCCATGCGAGCACTGCTGTCCCCGAATACACTAAACATTATCATAACTTCTTTTTTTTCCTTTTTGCTATAATCACTAAAACCATATATTAAGCTCAGTGTTCGCCATAAACCATAAAAAAAAAATGTAAGAACTTACCAGCGGCATCAGGTTTAGCCGTTTTGTCTTTCAATGTGTTAATAATAGGTGCAATAAAAAATGTACACTCGGATTAATGGGCTGTTTCTAAGAGGGGGACTGATACAATTTGAATTATTTTACATCCACATGCTGCAGTAATCTACAGTGATTAAAATACAAAAAGATGATTCACCCTGTAGAGACAAAGACTGCAGCTCAGCTTGTCTCACAGCACCGGGGTTATGTTTTAGTAAAGTCTTTTTTAATACAGTCGTATCATATTCCTCCTGTAAATGATGCTGCCCAAATCATGTGCCTTGAATTGCATCAACACCAAATGAGAAGCAAAAATGTCCTACAACTTTTATATCAGCTCTGAATTCCCCCAGGATCCATTACTGCTTATGGGACTGTACATTAGCCGCTTCCACTGCCATTATCTCCCGGCTGCTGACACACCAAAGTAACTGAAAAAATCTAAATTTAACATCTTGGATGTTTAAATCTAAAGCTTTAACACTAAAATAGGCCCTAAGTTTTACTCGCCTTTCTTTGAACAGTATTGGTTGTTCCAGCTGAATGCAGAGAGGGTGACTTCATCATAAGCTTACATTTTGTTTTACATGGAAATATTATTTGCACAAATCAGTCAAGCAATTTAGTCTACCTATTTTGCATGAAGGAAAAAGTCCCAAAGGTGTCTTCTGACATGGATTCCTGGAAGAATTATTTAGCCAGTTTAATGTAGCCTTCAACTGCTCTGACAAAATCAATACAGACTCCCTCTAGAAATAAAATGTTGCCCACCTCTGAGAGATGATATTAGAACAAGACTGTGAAGAATATGAAAGTCTAATAAGATGTGCCCTGAAAATATTTGTATTTTTCCAAAGAAATTTAAGAGTCGACACTGATTGCCATCAGTTTTGGATTTCCACATTAGTTATGGACGAAATAAAAAGGATACAAAACCTGCAACATAAGATTGCGGTGATGGCTTAGTGGGGGCACTTCAAAAAACTGGTGCATTTAACCAAAGAGGAGGTGACTAATGAGCTGCAGGCCTCAGATGTACATGAATCAGTGTCAGAAAAACATCAGGCAAAAATTGTATTTATAGAAAAACAAAAAAGAACACAAAGCCCATTTCAGATTTCTCAAAACAAAGAGAGATACACAGGACTTTTGTAAACCTTTTATGACTGAAAAACAATTGAAACAGTTCTTGAAGATAATAAAAAAATAAGGAACATCATACTAATATACTGATGTGATGGCCCAGGTCTGCTTGCTGCAGCAAGATTTTAGTCGCTTTTAGTTACAGAACCCTTAATTCTGATCTCTACCTAAAAAGCCTAAATAAAATTGTTTCACCCCTGGATTATAACCTTAACCCAAAGAGCACTTGGGTTCTTCAGGATAATGAAAAACAGCACCCAGAAAGTAAACACACAAATGGCAAAAGAAAAAAAAGAGAGAGATTTGGAGTGCCAAGTCAAACAAACACAAAACATAGTAAACAATTATTATGACGTAAAAAATTGCATCTTGTGTATCATTACACTCTGATCTTGAAAGCTGGGTCAAGAATTTGAATGCCGGTATCAATGTTTACTGGATAAACTTGGTTTCATGTTTCAGCATTCATGCTGGTGAAGCATCAGTCACACCTACTTCTGAGGTCAGTGCCTTCACAGAGGATTTCATCAACAAAGCTGTCACCCAACAAGGTCAGCTAAGAGGTCAGAAAGTAAAATGTAACCTCCCTTCATCTGACAAAAACAGATCCGTCTTCATTTCAATGCCACATCTCACCGCACACTTCAAATCCTCCTTTCCTGATATCCACAGTTCTCACCTTATCAACCATATTCTTGGTAAAAACACTTCTTGATATTTCCCCGTTTACAAAGTCAAAAGAAGTCTGAAGCTACTTTTTTTTTTTGCCTTTAAAATGTGTCAGGCACCAGACTGTGAAAAATACATGCTTCAGAAGGCAAATGAAAAACAACAAGCAGAATCTATTTTCCTCCTCAGCTCAAGCAGATGATGCGTTCCCAAACTTATAATTGTGCTACTGATTAGGCTCGTCCCTCCACATATCTCCACCACTTCACGACGCTCATCAGGCACATCTGTTCCCACCAGCACCAAACAAGAGGACCATTAACAAACAAATAGACGCCAATTAGTCACGTTTCAAACCCTCTGTTCGATTAGAGAGAACGCTGGAGCTGCTGGTTGCAAGGAAGCGCGAATGTCACGCTGCAGTAGGGGGGCTTCTTGGAAGTAAACTTTCAGCATTTTGCATCATGGTGACAGTGCATAAGAAATCACGAGACAGAGGCAGAGAGAGCGTGATGAATAGTGCAGCCATTTACAGTGTTATTGTTTTAATCTAGATGTTGCATAAATCATTTCCGCCTGAGGCGCAGACTGAAGAATGTTAAAAGCTGCCAATCTGTCACGCACGATACATTAAGACAGGACTCGAGACAATGGTTGGAGTCAAAGGTTAAAGTCATTACGAGCTGGGTGGCTCCACTTTTTGACCTTTGACCCCGTTTCACAACAAGCTTTATCCGTCTTTTCTTATCAGTGCTTCAGGTTGAATGTCATGTTACAAACTTTGTTTTGGGTGTGGGGGATTCATTTGGCAGGCCAATACCAAGTAGTAAAAGACCAAAAGCTAACTTGTAAAACACTGCGTATAGAGGAAAATAACCACTATATCACACTTAAAACGCCATCCCTACACGGTGGTGGTAGCATCATGCAGTGGGAGTTCTTTTCTTTAGCAGGGGACAAGGAATCGGGTTAGAGTTATTAGGAAGACAGGAGCTAAACATGGTTCTTCTAGCAGGAAAACAACACAATCCAGAGGAACAACACAATATGGTTCATGTCATCGCATGTTTGTTTTTATAGCCCAACTAAAGTCCAAGCCTAAATCCAAATAAAAATGTGTTACTTGAAAATTGATGTTAACAGATGTGCACTGAAGCATAGTCAAAAATGTCAGCCTGTAGCTTTGCAAAGTTCAAATCAGAAGTGCTGCTTCTATAAAAGTATCAACTTAAGTGGGGTTGACTTGACTTACTTTTAAGTAAAGTCAAAAATAAGATTTTTCCTTCCACTTGAGAATCACAAACTACTTTGTGTTGGCTCAAACTAAATACAAACAAAGCATCATAACAATTTCGGTTGGACCACAATGCAGGCAGAAATGAAGACAGACGGTAAAGGGAGAGTATTTAATAATTGACAAAGACAAAGACTTATGAGACAGTCATGAAGAGGAACAGAATATGATAATGGGCAAGAAAACAGGAACAACAAGAGAAACTTTCAAAAACAATGAGAACCAGTGGGCTTTAGGAATGAGTGGAGAAAGAGGAAATCAAATCATTGGGAACAACTGTGGAAGAGAGCAAACTGGCAGGCCGGAGGAAGGTGAATAATTAACACGAAGGAGTTGAACTAAGAATGAAATAAATTATAAACAGAGAGGAAAGGAACAACATCCATCTAAGGAAACTAAATCCAACAGCACAAACAACAAAACATCAGAAAACACAAAGAAACTAAATACAATAAACTCATATGGCAAGACCTTGCTAGAAAAATACAGGAACAGAGAAATGAACAAAAACCGAAAAAATACAATCCAAACACCAAATTCCCATGAAATATAACAAAAGTACAGCAAAGTCTGTGCTTGTAACATGAATAGATGAGAAAAAGTGCTTACGAGAACACGTGAATGGCACTGGATTGCTAAATGCCCTCATCTTGTGCCATGAATTTGCCTCTTCGATACATGCTTCATCTTTGATGAGGAGAAAAAGAACAGGAGGGCCCGCCCTGCCCAACCTCACCCGTGGGTTTTAATATTTAATGAACATGTGCAGCAATACCAACCCAAAAAAGAAACATACGGCCATGCTTACACTGAAATGGTGAGTGCTTGATGTGAGCAAGTGTCGGTGGCAAATGTTAATTGAAGTGTTGCATGGGTCAGTGAGCCTTCCTGTTTGTCTGTGCAGCAGCTAACAAATGCATTCTGGCAGAGCAGAAATCACTGTTTCTGGGGTGGGGGTGGCGGTGGGGGGGGGACTTCTCCTTCCCGAGTCACTACCAGCGTTTTACAGTCAACAAGCGGGGAGTCCCTGAGGCCTGTGATGATAAGGATTACTGGATGCATTCCAGAGAATGAGTTTTAGATAAAGAAAAAACTATGGCGAAGAAAACATCTAAGAAACCGAGGAGTTTCTAAGCAACTCCAATCGTCCGTCTTGGATCATAGGAACCATATAGTTTCATTTATGAATCATCCAGTCCGGTTGGAAAACAAGAAGATCAAAGAGGAATCTTTGATGTATTCCACCTCCAAACGTGGCATTTGATGTGGGATGGAGCACACATATACATGCGCACATAAACAACATTCCCTGTCCCACTGAATACATATAAACAGAATTGAGCTTGACACAAGCATTACGGCAGAGTCATGGAGGTTCACACTTCACAGGAGCTGACTCAAAGCTCAGTTCATGCAGATAAAAAAACCAAAATCAGATTCTGCATAATAATATAAACAAGAGAGTGAGTGATGCAGAGAGACCCTCACAGGGCAGGGGCAGCTTTGTGGGGATAATCCCCGCAGCGCGTTAATTTACAGAAGTAGTCAAGCCAATGAAAATTAATCTGGATGTCTACTTGTGTAAATCCAAAGACTAAAGCAATGGCTTTTAGATGATGTATAATTCATTTCCTATCACACTAACTGTACAAAAAAGTCTGGAAATACACTAATTTGCATAGATGAAGACAATGTTCTGTATAAGTCTGTGTGTGTTCAGTGTTAAAGCACTTAGTCCAGCTCAAGTCCACTTTAATGCTACCATTCTCCCTGCTGCCTGGGTATATTTTCCTTCCACTCAACTTTCCATTTATATGGAATTTAAATTTTTTGAACTGAGTAAGTGATGTTGTCAATGAAATTCTAATTTATTAAGATGCAGCTGTGTTGTAGAAGATGCTTACCTGTATGCAGCAGAGTCCACATGAGCATGAAAGAGAGAGAGAGAGAGAGAGAGAGGGAAAGATGTTATTAGTATAAAAATGTTCAGGTTAAATAGATAACAATTTTTTTCGATGGAACAAAATGATTGTATAACAACACTGCATTTCTGAAATGCTGCATTTGCAGGAAGTAATCCCCCGAAAAAGATAAAGCACATCTGAAACTCACTCTCGGGTCTAAGTGCAGGCATAAACGGCTGCTTTAGATATGAAGAAATTCAGGAGGAACACATGTTTCCGGAAGCACTGTCAAGTATGTGGAACTCTGCAGAGTTTACAGAGCGTGGGGACCAGCTTTAATTAGAGCTAAGCAGACCTGGCTGTATTTGTTTTCATTTGTGTGATTTATCCTCCTTTCATTTGGCAGCTGGCTAACATGTCCCAGACTCTCAGACTGCCATCGCCCAAGGTAAAAGGATATGGCTGGCCTTTGGAACGGCGGAGCAGAAGAAAGAGAAGAGAAGCAGCCCTGTGGAGTTTATTGGGCCACAGTTTGAGGCCACTTTTAGTGGAGATGTACTTGCAGGAGTACTTAAATGAGGTGGCACAGCTGCGACATAGCATGTGAGCAAGCACATTTTCCTCCATTTCAACCCCCCCCCCCTCAAAGGGGAAAGCAGATTTAAGCCAGATGACGGTGGGATGTTGCCCTAAGACCAAAGATGGGTTATTAGATGTTTGGACAAGTGATGCAGACTTTATAAAGCTCCTTGTGCCTTAAGGGAGTTCTGCTGATGGTATTAAAGCTTTAGAGTGTCTCTATTGCAAACAGTGGAGGAGCACAAAGTGAGCATTTGTGAGCAACTTCAAGATACTCAGATATAAAACAAAAATACATTTTCAAAACAAGCAACAAATGAAATGTGATGGCCAAATATTTGATAGGCATGCCTGTTATTGGTCAATCAAACATTTCATTCAACTTTTTTATAATTAATCTTGTCTACTCACAAAAGTAGAGGTATAGACATCAAAGATGGATTTGATTGAGACACAAAGACAAATCCATTATGAACATTAATGTCATATTAAATTTGGATTTGTTCTTGAATTAAAGATTATTTTAAGGATAGTTAAAAACTAGAATTAGTAGGTTGAAGTTATTGTTGATTTTTTTTCCCCCAATCCACACTGAATCAAAATGTACATACAACCTCCACAAATAATGGGATAATTCTGTCAAAGTGTTTGAACTTAAATATACCAGATTAGAACATCATGCTAAGGTAGATGCTAAGAGGAAATTTATCAAACTAAAGTTCAGGAAAAATGGCAGCTTCATTTCTTTATGCCTCAGCCGACCAGTGGAAGGTCTTTCTCGTAGCCTGCAGAAAGTGAAGAAAACAGGCGCTG
This sequence comes from Poecilia formosa, assembly GCF_000485575.1. Classification (NCBI taxonomy): domain Eukaryota; kingdom Metazoa; phylum Chordata; class Actinopteri; order Cyprinodontiformes; family Poeciliidae; genus Poecilia; species Poecilia formosa. Next base: position 4,069,694 of record NW_006799945.1, read on the forward strand.
AATAACAAATTTTTGTTTTAAAAATTATTTAAATTGAATTTTTATAAGTAATTTAAAGTACAAAATAAAAATCACATGCATGATACTGACGAGTGCATGTAAATCTGTGAACAGACTGCAGACAAGAAACATATTAAACAAACACAAATTACATTGAAACGTAAATGCACATAAATTAAGATAGAATTTGAAAAAGTTGTGGGTTGATTTCTGTGTCACCAGTAGGAACCAGAAGCCAAACAGCCTTAAAGCACAACAAAGGGCTTGCAGAGAGAAACACGTCACTATTCATTCTTTGACGAATGGTTGTAGTAGCATTTTTTTTTTCCTTTTTGTCTAATGACCAAGCCTGCATTCACTCAGACGTTCCCTTTGAGCAGGTGATCAAGCTCCAGTGGAAGATTTACAGTCTGGCCAGCCAGCAGGCAGCTGAAGGGTCTAAGAACATCAATACAGGGTTAACCAGCACCGTTAAGATTTAAAGGGCCAGTAAGTGGCTCCATTAGCCCGGTTGACTGCAGCAGCCGTAGGGCTAGAGGTGCATGTACCTTGGATGAAAGAGTCCAAGAGACAGGAGATGAGGTGCCCCTGAGACATCAGTCCGAGGGCAGAGGAGAGAAGAGGGCTGGGGGGGGAGCAAAGTTACAGACTACTGTTCAGACATCAAATCAAAGAAACTACTTTACCTTCCAACCCCAAGATATAGGATGTACAGTTACTTGGAAAAGAACAGGAAGCACTACAGGAAATGAGAAAAAGATACCATGTGGGAGTTTCATAAAAAAAAAAATTAAAAAAACTTCTCCACAGACTCACTGTGTTCATCTGATTTTGATCAGAAACCAGCGTGGTTTCTGTTTAACTAGTTAGAAAATCCGTTTTCTGAGGTTATGAGCAGATTCTACCAAGAATCAGGAGGGCTTCCCGTCCCACTGGCAGTCATCCAGTGGAGAGCTTCTCAGAACTTCTCCAATCAGGTTAGGGAGTGATTGTTAACAACAGCGACTATTCAAGGTTCTTAATTAGTGGCTTGTGTGAGAATGTAGGGCTGATTATACATTATGTTCAGGCAGCAAAACTTGTCCAGCTATATTCCCCCTCACTTTGCACAAGTGCTTTCTGCAAATTAACCACAAGCACTCGAACTCCATTTGACTTCAATCTAACAAATACAAGCTAACCAGTGAGGAGGTTATTTGTCCAGTACAGCCAGAGCAACGAGTTTGGGCCAAATTTTGCTCAAATTAGAAGAAATGTGTCACTTTTCAGAATTATTTAAATACTCTACAGGGCACTAAAACATTCAGCATCTAATGTAGAAATTTCTGCGAAATGCACAAGGCACAAATGAATTTAACTTTTCCACATTTTTTTAACCATTAAAACCTAATAAAAATAAAATATTTTTATTAGGATTATTATGTGACACAAACACAAAATAGTAGATAACTTTCAAATGGAAAGAAACTTATGGGGTTTTAAACAAAAACGTTGAAAGATGGAAAGGTTACCATATGCTTGCATTCAGTTCCCTTTACTGTCATGTGTCTAAAACAGTTAACCTATTATTTTACTGAGTCATCTTATTAAAACATTAAAGTCCATGTGTATTTTAAATAGAGCTGATCTGTGAAGGTCTTAGAACTTAGATGTTGTTAGAAAAGATTTGTGAACTAACGGCATCAAGCACCCAGACCACGTAACTCATGGTACAACAGCAAAACTGGGAAAGTTGAATATTAATCAAAGGGAGAAAATAAATAGTACTCATGGATTGGTTGCTTTGCAAATACCGGCCAGAAGTGTGACAAGTTGCATTGCACCAAGCTATCCCAGCTTCCCAAGTTACATTTTATTTAGAACATTTTTCTTACACTTTACAAAGAAATCTATAAATCTGCCAATTTTCCCTGAATAATTGGGAGATAGGTTCCACAGAAAGCTACACAAATAGGTGAATCTGCCAATAAATCTGCAACACTGCTTCAGTATTTGCTGTACATGCAAACATGACCAAATCTCTTAAAAAACCTTACATTTTTACACTTATTGTACTGATATAAAACACTAAATACAGTCACTGTATTATCTGCTCCTCATTAGCTACTTCATTTACTGATCTACAGCTTTAATTTCTGTTGCACTTTTACATAACACATGGTCCCAGTTTAGTGGCTTCTTCAGTTGCAATGAGTCGAGGTCTCAAAGCCGCACTTTAATAAATGTGTTAATTCAGAACTCACCGTGCCGAAACAATGCCAGCATGAGAGATAAATTCCCCAGTGTTCATTTCCTCTGCCTCTCTTATGGCTGACGCTTAGCTGGAGACGGCCCATGGGGGGAAATGAACATCGTACATCACACAGAGACTTCAGTGTCTCTGGCATGCCTTTGTCTCTCTACATCTGTTTTTTTTTTTTTTTGTATTTTCTGCATTGTGACATAAGCACAAGGAATTTTATCCTGTACAGTAGTTATTGGTGCAGAAGCTAATCCAATGCAAGAGAGGAAAAAAAAAACGAGAAAAAAAAAACAAAAAACTTGCCACACTTTCTGGCAGAGTATATAATCTCATGAGCTTATGTGAGTGCAGCCAGATCTGTGCAGAATAAAACTTCAGCTTCTGCTCAGCCTGAAAGTTTTCTATTATTAAGTCTCAGTGTTGCGAAATCCCCAAGGCGAGTGCATCGCTGGTCTTTGAAGGAGGACATCTTTAGTGGATAATAAACCTTTCTTCTAATTACAATACCCGCAATTGCACAAAATAAGATGCCATGCACCATTTACACAACACAGTAAAGGTGTGTTTGTTGTATAAGAATGCGCTGCACTTTCGACGGGACGAGCTCATTAGTGCCGGCTGTGACAACACGGATGAAACTCTTAAAAAGTTTTAATCTGCGGCAGATCTAAGTTTATCATCAGCAGAGCAAGAAACTTTGCTTCAACGGTAACTCAGTAGGTGACAGCTAAATTATATGTGTGCAAAGCCTCGTGAAGTAAACACTCGGTCGTTTGGGGAAAGGAAACATTTCAGTTAATTCAAACATGAATGAAGGTGAATCACAAAACCAAAAGGAGTTAATGATAAAGCTGTGGTTTGGGACTTTCCCTTTGTTATTGTGTCTCCCCCCTCGCCCTCTCCCCTCCTCCCTAGCCCGCTTTGCATTGTGTGTCATTTCTTTTAAGAAGCCCAGTTTGCAGCCTCTAATTTAGCTCAGTACACAAAGGTCAACGGTTAAGTTGTCCCTGTCTGGGATTCTTCACACGGCTCCTCATATCTGTCCGACCTGCGGGGTAAACACAGAGCTGCCTGATCTTCCATCCTCAACACATAAACACACATACAAGAGGCCCAGGTTTCAGACTCTTGATAAAACTGCACACCACTTGTTTTCCATCCCCCCTCCCCCCTCCTGTTCTTCTTTAATGGCTTTTTTGAAGTATTCTGAAAGCTTTTCTCCCAACTCCCGCTTCCAGTTTGTTTAAACAAGGTAATTACCAAGGTTGATCTGATGGGACTCCACTCGCCTCTCAGGTCTATCTCAGACTTCGAGCTGCCAGTCATCAGGACAAAGAGAGAGACTAATCCATGCTCAACTCACCGGCTGGAGATATTTGGGACACAACAGCTTGACGAAGCTCGCTGCTGAGTAAAAACAGGATTGAGAAGGCTAAGAAAAACACTAATCAGCATCAAAAGACCAAAACTGAAAAGGCGTGGCAGCAGAAGTAATTCCAACCTCCGATGCCAACACCGACAGAGATTTAATAAAAGCAGTCGCGATAAGGTCTCCTTGGATAACATAAAATGTAACCTAAAAATCAATTTTTCGGTTGCGCTTCATGTCCTCCTCGGGTTGCCCAGATCCCTGTATCGACGTCTTCTTTATAAAACTCAGACTTTAAAGCTTTTCTTTTATGGTTCACGAGACTCATTGGTATGCATGAGCTATTACTTCAAATCAATGCATCAGCAATGGTGACTATTTTAGCTTGGTGAGAGCACTAATCATTGATCCTTTCAACAGTAAATATGGATTTGTACAACTCAGATGAAGCGGAGTACCCCTCAAACCGAGCTCCTTCGGAGGACTGAGATGTGAGAACAGCAGGAAGGGAACATGTTACTCAGGCTCATGAGGTTGAATTAATTTGCAAAAGGGAAGATTGTGTGCTGAATGCCATATCTCTTTGAATTCAGACTTCTCAAGTATTTGCTGGGGTTAGAGGCCATATAACCAGCGAATAACCAAAATCTGAAAATACTTGAGACCTCTTCTAAAAATGATTATTGTTGTTTATTTTAAAAGTTCAAGTACTAAATATCCAATAGCGTTATGCCATGGAGTATGCTGGATTTCAAACTGCTGGCAGCCTTTCAGATAGCTCTGAGGGTGGTAAAAATGTGCATTCCCGTTAAATAACTGGCATACACACTGCTGTTTCATGGCTATGTTTCATGGAAAAAATGCAAAAATCCTACAGAAAACATAAAACGGCATAAATCTGTCCTAAAATTGGTACTGACAGCTCAGAAATCAGCCACAAAATTCAGACAAAGTCTAACGAGAAAAGGGGCTCTGCATGGGGAAAGAATGTCTTCCAAAACACACAAGGAGCAGAAGGAAATGCAGAATGCTGAGAAGCAGCTTGAAGAGTTATTGATTAAGAGAGCAGGGATGTGTGAGGGGAGACAAACTCAGCAAGGGAAAAAAAGCAGAGGTGAGAAGGTGGAATAAAGGGATATCTGAAGAGGAGCGAGGGGAGTTGAAAGCAGGTTCAGACTCAATCACCAGGTGAATGAAGGCAGATGGAAAAAAAAGTAGGGAGCATTCTAAGTAAAATACAATTATACCGCCACCTCTTCGAAGTAAGTCCCTGGAAGTTGATGAAGGGATGAAAGCAAAGCAACCAGCAGAGACAGCGATAAGAGAGATAGCTACCATGTTCCCAGCTAGCCCCAGCACCCCTGCTGTCCCTGCCAGTCAGCCGGCATCCTGCTCCCTTTCTAATGAGTTGTTTACATCCACGGCGGAAGATCAAAAACCTCACCTCCGAGTTGTGCTCGGCGGCAACGGTACTTCCAGAAACATTAGGGATCTTTGGGAATTTTGCGTTTGAAAAACAGGGACGAGCACATTACAGCTATAAGCGCTTCTTCTCCCCGAGTTCATTCCTAATTCCTATGACTCGGATGCCTGGGGATTTGGTATGAGTCTTTTTTAATGACCAAGATTAATGTTAAGCAGCATTATGGTAATGGAGAAACCGGGCCTATTCCATTTTTATTAAATAAAGCTGCTTGTAAATGAATGCCATCATGGATTCTGCTGTTGTTAATGGAGCGTGGTGGAGAACAATGTTGACTTATTTTCCCTCATCATTGTTTTGATGTGATGATCAGGATGTCTTCAGCTGCAGTGGATCCTCGCATCCCCTAAGCTGATTGCTTCATTCTCGCACCATATAATTTAACACCGCAGAGGGGACTTTTCCTCCTTCTTATGTCTTGTTTGTGCATGTGAAGAGATGAAAAACAAGAGAACCACAAGACTCACAAGAGCGAGTGTTCGGTTGCATCGCATTCCTGGATTTCCCTTTAAAATTGCAGAAAGATCAGAATCATACAGCGCTTTGAACAGGCGTCGTAGTGTAGCTCAGAGAATGACATGCACATCCAAAAATCCACTGGAGTGAGCGGTGGACCAAAAAGAAGCAAATATGGAGGGAGAACAAACAGATCCCCATACAGAAAAGCTCCAGTTTCAGCCTCTTTTACATGACTGCTCTTTCTCTGGGCACTGTTGCAGCCCCTCTTGGGGTTTGGCAGTAGCCCAGATATGAAAAATGTTGCTGCAAGTATTCGAAAACGCACAGACTTCACTTCCAATAAACTGAATGTCAAGCATGCAAGCCTGTCAAAGAGAAGCCTGGGGATTAATAAAGACAGAAACATGAGAATTCCCCGGATTAGGCAAGCTTTTGTTTCAGGCCCGCCACCTGTATCCGTGCATGCGTCTGCGTAAGCATGCAGATGTGTGACACTGAGGCCAATCTCATAAAACCCAACCCCAGCTTTGAGATCTCCCCTCATGGGACGATCTTTCAGTTGTCCTCCGTCTCCTCTTCTATCCTTCTTTAACTCCCCTCTTCTCTTCAAGTTTCCCAGTGAGCAGACTCCCCCCTCCCTCTTTCTCCTACTCCCATCCCCAGAGTCGAGCGCACCAGAGCACTTAACCTCGACAGGCCTCCCCCCTCCACCCCCTGTTACTCAGCCTGCCCCCAACACAGACGCAGCGTCACATTAACTCTGCTCATATTTAGCCCTGGATATGAAAGATTAATGGGCTGGCTGAGGGGGGGCGTGTGGGGGATATGCGTTAGCGTCTGCCAAAGACTCTCTTCTCCTCCGGTTAAGGAGCTCTCACTTGTGTTGCCGTGGAACTGCAGACGGTCTGTAGTATTCCAATGAAGTGCTGAAAGGAAGACAGCCTCATGCCGAGCTTTCCACCCTGGTGTCACTTTCAGTTTACCTTCCCCTGCTGAGAATCCGCCGCCAATTATTTGGGCTACACTACACACTCCGCTCTCCTTCCCCTAACAAACAATGACATCAAATACCACATCTTCTGGGATCTCGGAGAGGAAAATAAGACTATATTCTGATTTTTGACAACTTTCCACGAAACTAGGGATTCCCGGCGGCATCAGACATAGACAGTAATAAAACTCTTTTTGATACCTTGTCGCGAAAATACCTGTCGACTGATAATGGCATATGTAGAGCTTGTCAATAAACATCTGCCAGGGTGCAGCACCATTGTGCTATGAAGAGATATACCCTGGAGTAGGGTTACAAAAGGAAAGACAATTGGATAAAAAGATAAATCAATGGTATAAGCAGATTACATCGAACCATCTATTTCTTTAAGCACTCTAATGTCTCTTTACAATCTTTGACCTGAGAAACAGCAACCAAAGCAGAGGCGGGGAGACAGTGATGAAAAGTACACATAAAGCTCCTGTGAGAACATCAAATATTAAGAGACAATATTAGCCCAATCACCACAGCCAGTGCAGGAAATGTGACAAGATCTCTGTGCATCTGTTCTAAGCTTAGACAAAACACAATACTTTCACTTTTGTTTACATCATTTCATAACTGTAAACTTTTATTTGTTTCCAGGAGAATTTACATGACAGACAAACACAAGGTATTGCTTAATTGTCAAGTAGAAGGAAGGGGGTGCACGGTTTTCAACATTTTTTTTTATACTCTGAAGTCTTAAAAGTTTGGTGTGCATTTATATTTAGCCACTTGATGCAGTCAGAAAACCAAGTCAAGAGCAAATATTTGAGGGAGACTAATATGAAAGCAATGAGGCTGCTCTGGCTTCCTCCCACAGTCCAAAATATGATTGTACAACATAAAGTGCACTTAGTTATGAGTGTGTGCACGGATCCTTTATGTGTCTCTGTTTTGCCCGGTGGTGATAATGATTAGTTGTTGTTGTTGGAAACATTGACTGTGGATCAGATTTTTCAAAGTTTTATGGTTTTGAATTTGAGTTTCCCATCATTTTCTATTCTTAAAATAAATTACAAAATGACTAAACAGTATTTTCAAAAACTTTTTCTTTTACTTCAGTCATGCATTCTGGGAGTTGAACTGAATTCAAAGTTAATTCAAGCTGTAAAACATGTTTGTAAAACAGGATGGTAGACTGTAAGGGAGATGACATCACCCTGAAAACTATAAAAACCCAAAGAGTGAATTGGTAAAAAAAAATAAATAAATAAAATAAAAACATAAATAAAAAATCCAGATTTTTCTCACATTAAATATTCCTACACAGAAAATTGGATTCATTGATAAAATTGATTTATCACCCAGCCCTTAGTTATAGCAGGACAAATTCCAAGATTGAAGTTGTATTATAGTAAAAAGGTTAAAGTGGTCTAAATGCTCTTTTTTTTTAGATGCTTGGAAACTCAGCCCAGAAGTAACGTAAAGGCACAGCGAGCCGCAGCGCTATTAAAAAGATGACTTCATCCAGTACAGTGGCATCGCCGGTGTAGAGGTTCCCACCCATATGAGAGTTTTTCCCAAATTCCACCCACACACTCTGAGGTGTCAGAAGTTCAAATCTTTAAAATTTCACTTGCATGACTGAATCTGCCACTTTTTTCTCTCTCTCTTTTTTTTTTTTTTTTTGCACAAATGTGTCAATAACGTATCTCCCCCCTTAAAAGCCAAGCCAAGGGTGATGGTGACAGGAAAGGGCTCCCTGAAATTCACAGAGCCTCTGTGGATCTAAGGGCTAAGGAATAACGCCTTGCCCTTTACAAAGTTGTTTTGAGCTCTCTCTCCCCGAAGATGCTTGTTCTGTTGCTTGGCACTTCCTTTCTCCCCTCACAAACACGGCTGCACTTCCATCCGCCCGTCAGATGCCTCCGACAGGCTTCTTCACAGAATAAAACAGAATATAAAATTACTGCGAGCGCCAGCTGTTACTGGAGCAGCTGAGTTTGGGTTGGAGAACATAGAAAGCTCATCTAGCGGGCAGCTTGCGGCCACTTTGTCAGGAATCAGCAGCAGTGTGGGACTCTTAACCAGTCTGCTGGGGTTATCTAAAGGTTAGGTGTTGGTATGGGCTAAAAGGTGTGGCACAAAAGTAATGTGTTAAACTACTCCCTAAAGTGCTGCGCTGGGGAGGTCACCCTACTTACAGTTTTGTATCCAAGACAACGTGGACACACTCACAGGAAGTGTGATTCTTGCTTTCTTAGCAAAAATGGGTGAACTAGCTTTTCTCACAGGAGAGGTGAGCTTCTGTATCAGGTTGTTTTAGGGTCTGAAGTATGTTTTATTACCAGTTTGAAACAAATACGATTCTGATCTACACCAGCATGTTCCCACATAAGGACTGCTAACAACCAACAAAGCAAGGAATAACTTTAATGTATTGAAAAACATTTAATGTATTTGTTTTGTGTTGAGAAATGCCCTAAAGGACTTCATTTTTAACATTTTCTCTTTATCATGCTCGGTTCCACTCAGTTGTGGACTTCTGTAGCTTATCAAAGTACTGAAATTAAGCGAGGAATTACATATGCACACAAAAAAAAAGGAGTTTATTGAGTTTATGTCATCATTGTGCCCGTGGTGGCAGTGCATGTTTTCAGCACAATGACCGTCACGGGCACAAAACTGTTTTTTTCTGCTTATTTTTATTTCATTTCCTGTGAGATCGAAACAATATTGAAAACCAAAAATTCATAGAAGTTACCTATGTCGCCATATAACAATATTTCTGGATTTTTCTACAAGGGGTACTAATCAGGTGTTTAGATTTAGAGTTTAAATCTGCTTGATGCAACAACACACAGAAGCAAGTGCAATTCATTTAAAAAAAAAAAGAAAAAATACACATCTCCACGTCTTCCTGCACTGTCCAAATACACCCCTCTAACCTCTGGAGACAGTGCCTTATTCATTATTCAGGTAACACGGCACTGAATTGATTTCCTGCCCTCACTGCTCACCTCTCACCCGACTCTTCCTACTTCAGATCAACATTCCACACAGGGAGGTATTTGGTGGAATAGCCTGCATTTGAGCTGGTTTAGGGTTTCAAATAAACACACTTTGATCCACAAATCTCTGATAAGCCTGTTTCAGTTCCGAACCACAGGAAAAGAGCCTGGAAGGCTGCCGAATAGATCGTGTACAGTACAAAGGTAACATCTGGCTGGAAAGGCCTTCTGAATGTAAATGGACAATGTGTTTAAATATCAAAGGCCCTGTACTGTAAAGCGAACGTGTGTGTTCCTGACCCTGTGCATGTGTGCAGCTGCCCTCCCCACAGGGATCCGCTCCCTCAGACACATTTTCACCTCATCTGCGTTTAAAGGCATTAATATTGCAGCAGGCACGGTGGCAGGGTTAAATGGATGACTGGCGGGAAGGAGGGGGGCTGAATGTAAAATGCAGACCCTCCACTCCGCCTTCGCTCCTTCTCCCTTCGCTCTCCGTTTTTTTTTTTGCTTTGTTTTTTTTACTCTGATCTGGTATGACGTGAAGATTTCAGAGGGATGTTGTAGTGGCTTCTCCATGGGGACATCATCCACAGTCCACAGCTCCAGCATGTGTTTATTGTTTTAAGCAATATATGATCCTTTCTGTCTGTAGATACATCGCTCTCTTATGAAACCCCACGTGAAGATATGTCTCTGTGGAAAAAAAAAAACTGTAAAAATTCCTCTTTCGTCGCAACAGCACAATCTTATAAAGAAAGTAAATAAATTTAACCTCCAAATTATATATTATATAATATTATATTATATAATTCTATATTTAACAACTGACTGGAAAGAAAAATCTGACTTTTAGGTGTTTTTCTTTATAGAAGTTCACTGTAACGACAATTATTGGCCTTCCTAATTTTTTATTTTATTTTATTTTTTTGTATTTTCCCTTCAGTAAACCATACAGGTTTTCTACATNATATAATCTCATGAGCTTATGTGAGTGCAGCCAGATCTGTGCAGAATAAAACTTCAGCTTCTGCTCAGCCTGAAAGTTTTCTATTATTAAGTCTCAGTGTTGCGAAATCCCCAAGGCGAGTGCATCGCTGGTCTTTGAAGGAGGACATCTTTAGTGGATAATAAACCTTTCTTCTAATTACAATACCCGCAATTGCACAAAATAAGATGCCATGCACCATTTACACAACACAGTAAAGGTGTGTTTGTTGTAGAAGAATGCGCTGCACTTTCGACGGGACGAGCTCATTAGTGCCGGCTGTGACAACACGGATGAAACTCTTAAAAAGTTTTAATCTGCGGCAGATCTAAGTTTATCATCAGCAGAGCAAGAAACTTTGCTTCAACGGTAACTCAGTAGGTGACAGCTAAATTATATGTGTGCAAAGCCTCGTGAAGTAAACACTCGGTCGTTTGGGGAAAGGAAACATTTCAGTTAATTCAAACATGAATGAAGGTGAATCACAAAACCAAAAGGAGTTAATGATAAAGCTGTGGTTTGGGACTTTCCCTTTGTTATTGTGTCTCCCCCCTCGCCCTCTCCCCTCCTCCCTAGCCCGCTTTGCATTGTGTGTCATTTCTTTTAAGAAGCCCAGTTTGCAGCCTCTAATTTAGCTCAGTACACAAAGGTCAACGGTTAAGTTGTCCCTGTCTGGGATTCTTCACACGGCTCCTCATATCTGTCCGACCTGCGGGGTAAACACAGAGCTGCCTGATCTTCCATCCTCAACACATAAACACACATACAAGAGGCCCAGGTTTCAGACTCTTGATAAAACTGCACACCACTTGTTTTCCATCCCCCCTCCCCCCTCCTGTTCTTCTTTAATGGCTTTTTTGAAGTATTCTGAAAGCTTTTCTCCCAACTCCCGCTTCCAGTTTGTTTAAACAAGGTAATTACCAAGGTTGATCTGATGGGACTCCACTCGCCTCTCAGGTCTATCTCAGACTTCGAGCTGCCAGTCATCAGGACAAAGAGAGAGACTAATCCATGCTCAACTCACCGGCTGGAGATATTTGGGACACAACAGCTTGACGAAGCTCGCTGCCGAGTAAAAACAGGATTGAGAAGGCTAAGAAAAACACTAATCAGCATCAAAAGACCAAAACTGAAAAGGCGTGGCAGCAGAAGTAATTCCAACCTCCGATGCCAACACCGACAGAGATTTAATAAAAGCAGTCGCGATAAGGTCTCCTTGGATAACATAAAATGTAACCTAAAAATCAATTTTTCAGTTGCGCTTCATGTCCTCCTCGGGTTGCCCAGATCCCTGTATCGACGTCTTCTTTATAAAACTCAGACTTTAAAGCTTTTCTTTTATGGTTCACGAGACTCATTGGTATGCATGAGCTATTACTTCAAATCAATGCATCAGCAATGGTGACTATTTTAGCTTGGTGAGAGCACTAATCATTGATCCTTTCAACAGTAAATATGGATTTGTACAACTCAGATGAAGCGGAGTACCCCTCAAACCGAGCTCTTTCAGAGGACTAAGATGTGAGAACAGCAGGAAGGGAACATGTTACTCAGGCTCATGAGGTTGAATTAATTTGCAAAAGGGAAGATTGTGTGCTGAATGCCATATCTCTTTGAATTCAGACTTCTCAAGTATTTGCTGGGGTTAGAGGCCATATAACCAGCGAATAACCAAAATCTGAAAATACTTGAGACCTCTTCTAAAAATGATTATTGTTGTTTATTTTAAAAGTTCAAGTACTAAATATCCAATAGCGTTATGCCATGGAGTATGCTGGATTTCAAACTGCTGGCAGCCTTTCAGATAGCTCTGAGGGTGGTAAAAATGTGCATTCCCGTTAAATAACTGGCATACACACTGCTGTTTCATGGCTATGTTTCATGGAAAAAATGCAAAAATCCTACAGAAAACATAAAACGGCATAAATCTGTCCTAAAATTGGTACTGACAGCTCAGAAATCAGCCACAAAATTCAGACAAAGTCTAACGAGAAAAGGGGCTCTGCATGGGGAAAGAATGTCTTCCAAAACACACAAGGAGCAGAAGGAAATGCAGAATGCTGAGAAGCAGCTTGAAGAGTTATTGATTAAGAGAGCAGGGATGTGTGAGGGGAGACAAACTCAGCAAGGGAAAAAAAGCAGAGGTGAGAAGGTGGAATAAAGGGATATCTGAAGAGGAGCGAGGGGAGTTGAAAGCAGGTTCAGACTCAATCACCAGGTGAATGAAGGCAGATGGAAAAAAAAGTAGGGAGCATTCTAAGTAAAATACAATTATACCGCCACCTCTTCGAAGTAAGTCCCTGGAAGTTGATGAAGGGATGAAAGCAAAGCAACCAGCAGAGACAGCGATAAGAGAGATAGCTACCATGTTCCCAGCTAGCCCCAGCACCCCTGCTGTCCCTGCCAGTCAGCCGGCATCCTGCTCCCTTTCTAATGAGTTGTTTACATCCACGGCGGAAGATCAAAAACCTCACCTCCGAGTTGTGCTCGGCGGCAACGGTACTTCCAGAAACATTAGGGATCTTTGGGAATTTTGCGTTTGAAAAACAGGGACGAGCACATTACAGCTATAAGCGCTTCTTCTCCCCGAGTTCATTCCTAATTCCTATGACTCGGATGCCTGGGGATTTGGTATGAGTCTTTTTTAATGACCAAGATTAATGTTAAGCAGCATTATGGTAATGGAGAAACCGGGCCTATTCCATTTTTATTAAATAAAGCTGCTTGTAAATGAATGCCATCATGGATTCTGCTGTTGTTAATGGAGCGTGGTGGAGAACAATGTTGACTTATTTTCCCTCATCATTGTTTTGATGTGATGATCAGGATGTCTTCAGCTGCAGTGGATCCTCGCATCCCCTAAGCTGATTGCTTCATTCTCGCACCATATAATTTAACACCGCAGAGGGGACTTTTCCTCCTTCTTATGTCTTGTTTGTGCATGTGAAGAGATGAAAAACAAGAGAACCACAAGACTCACAAGAGCGAGTGTTCGGTTGCATCGCATTCCTGGATTTCCCTTTAAAATTGCAGAAAGATCAGAATCATACAGCGCTTTGAACAGGCGTCGTAGTGTAGCTCAGAGAATGACATGCACATCCAAAAATCCACTGGAGTGAGCGGTGGACCAAAAAGAAGCAAATATGGAGGGAGAACAAACAGATCCCCATACAGAAAAGCTCCAGTTTCAGCCTCTTTTACATGACTGCTCTTTCTCTGGGCACTGTTGCAGCCCCTCTTGGGGTTTGGCAGTAGCCCAGATATGAAAAATGTTGCTGCAAGTATTCGAAAACGCACAGACTTCACTTCCAATAAACTGAATGTCAAGCATGCAAGCCTGTCAAAGAGAAGCCTGGGGATTAATAAAGACAGAAACATGAGAATTCCCCGGATTAGGCAAGCTTTTGTTTCAGGCCCGCCACCTGTATCCGTGCATGCGTCTGCGTAAGCATGCAGATGTGTGACACTGAGGCCAATCTCATAAAACCCAACCCCAGCTTTGAGATCTCCCCTCATGGGACGATCTTTCAGTTGTCCTCCGTCTCCTCTTCTATCCTTCTTTAACTCCCCTCTTCTCTTCAAGTTTCCCAGTGAGCAGACTCCCCCCTCCCTCTTTCTCCTACTCCCATCCCCAGAGTCGAGCGCACCAGAGCACTTAACCTCGACAGGCCTCCCCCCTCCACCCCCTGTTACTCAGCCTGCCCCCAACACAGACGCAGCGTCACATTAACTCTGCTCATATTTAGCCCTGGATATGAAAGATTAATGGGCTGGCTGAGGGGGGGCGTGTGGGGGATATGCGTTAGCGTCTGCCAAAGACTCTCTTCTCCTCCGGTTAAGGAGCTCTCACTTGTGTTGCCGTGGAACTGCAGACGGTCTGTAGTATTCCAATGAAGTGCTGAAAGGAAGACAGCCTCATGCCGAGCTTTCCACCCTGGTGTCACTTTCAGTTTACCTTCCCCTGCTGAGAATCCGCCGCCAATTATTTGGGCTACACTACACACTCCGCTCTCCTTCCCCTAACAAACAATGACATCAAATACCACATCTTCTGGGATCTCGGAGAGGAAAATAAGACTATATTCTGATTTTTGACAACTTTCCACGAAACTAGGGATTCCCGGCGGCATCAGACATAGACAGTAATAAAACTCTTTTTGATACCTTGTCGCGAAAATACCTGTCGACTGATAATGGCATATGTAGAGCTTGTCAATAAACATCTGCCAGGGTGCAGCACCATTGTGCTATGAAGAGATATACCCTGGAGTAGGGTTACAAAAGGAAAGACAATTGGATAAAAAGATAAATCAATGGTATAAGCAGATTACATCGAACCATCTATTTCTTTAAGCACTCTAATGTCTCTTTACAATCTTTGACCTGAGAAACAGCAACCAAAGCAGAGGCGGGGAGACAGTGATGAAAAGTACACATAAAGCTCCTGTGAGAACATCAAATATTAAGAGACAATATTAGCCCAATCACCACAGCCAGTGCAGGAAATGTGACAAGATCTCTGTGCATCTGTTCTAAGCTTAGACAAAACACAATACTTTCACTTTTGTTTACATCATTTCATAACTGTAAACTTTTATTTGTTTCCAGGAGAATTTACATGACAGACAAACACAAGGTATTGCTTAATTGTCAAGTAGAAGGAAGGGGGTGCACGGTTTTCAACATTTTTTTTTATACTCTGAAGTCTTAAAAGTTTGGTGTGCATTTATATTTAGCCACTTGATGCAGTCAGAAAACCAAGTCAAGAGCAAATATTTGAGGGAGACTAATATGAAAGCAATGAGGCTGCTCTGGCTTCCTCCCACAGTCCAAAATATGATTGTACAACATAAAGTGCACTTAGTTATGAGTGTGTGCACGGATCCTTTATGTGTCTCTGTTTTGCCCGGTGGTGATAATGATTAGTTGTTGTTGTTGGAAACATTGACTGTGGATCAGATTTTTCAAAGTTTTATGGTTTTGAATTTGAGTTTCCCATCATTTTCTATTCTTAAAATAAATTACAAAATGACTAAACAGTATTTTCAAAAACTTTTTCTTTTACTTCAGTCATGCATTCTGGGAGTTGAACTGAATTCAAAGTTAATTCAAGCTGTAAAACATGTTTGTAAAACAGGATGGTAGACTGTAAGGGAGATGACATCACCCTGAAAACTATAAAAACCCAAAGAGTGAATTGGTAAAAAAAAATAAATAAATAAAATAAAAACATAAATAAAAAATCCAGATTTTTCTCACATTAAATATTCCTACACAGAAAATTGGATTCATTGATAAAATTGATTTATCACCCAGCCCTTAGTTATAGCAGGACAAATTCCAAGATTGAAGTTGTATTATAGTAAAAAGGTTAAAGTGGTCTAAATGCTCTTTTTTTTTAGATGCTTGGAAACTCAGCCCAGAAGTAACGTAAAGGCACAGCGAGCCGCAGCGCTATTAAAAAGATGACTTCATCCAGTACAGTGGCATCGCCGGTGTAGAGGTTCCCACCCATATGAGAGTTTTTCCCAAATTCCACCCACACACTCTGAGGTGTCAGAAGTTCAAATCTTTAAAATTTCACTTGCATGACTGAATCTGCCACTTTTTTCTCTCTCTCTTTTTTTTTTTTTTTTTGCACAAATGTGTCAATAACGTATCTCCCCCCTTAAAAGCCAAGCCAAGGGTGATGGTGACAGGAAAGGGCTCCCTGAAATTCACAGAGCCTCTGTGGATCTAAGGGCTAAGGAATAACGCCTTGCCCTTTACAAAGTTGTTTTGAGCTCTCTCTCCCCGAAGATGCTTGTTCTGTTGCTTGGCACTTCCTTTCTCCCCTCACAAACACGGCTGCACTTCCATCCGCCCGTCAGATGCCTCCGACAGGCTTCTTCACAGAATAAAACAGAATATAAAATTACTGCGAGCGCCAGCTGTTACTGGAGCAGCTGAGTTTGGGTTGGAGAACATAGAAAGCTCATCTAGCGGGCAGCTTGCGGCCACTTTGTCAGGAATCAGCAGCAGTGTGGGACTCTTAACCAGTCTGCTGGGGTTATCTAAAGGTTAGGTGTTGGTATGGGCTAAAAGGTGTGGCACAAAAGTAATGTGTTAAACTACTCCCTAAAGTGCTGCGCTGGGGAGGTCACCCTACTTACAGTTTTGTATCCAAGACAACGTGGACACACTCACAGGAAGTGTGATTCTTGCTTTCTTAGCAAAAATGGGTGAACTAGCTTTTCTCACAGGAGAGGTGAGCTTCTGTATCAGGTTTTTCTAGGGTCTGAAGTATGTTTTATTACCAGTTTGAAACAAATACGATTCTGATCTACACCAGCATGTTCCCACATAAGGACTGCTAACGACCAACAAAGCAAGGAATAACTTTAATGTATTGAAAAACATTTAATGTATTTGTTTTGTGTTGAGAAATGCCCTAAAGGACTTCATTTTTAACATTTTCTCTTTATCATGCTCGGTTCCACTCAGTTGTGGACTTCTGTAGCTTATCAAAGTACTGAAATTAAGCGAGGAATTACATATGCACACACCAAAAAAAAGGAGTTTATTGAGTTTATGTCATCATTGTGCCCGTGGTGGCAGTGCATGTTTTCAGCACAATGACCGTCACGGGCACAAAACTGTTTTTTTCTGCTTATTTTTATTTCATTTCCTGTGAGATCGAAACAATATTGAAAACCAAAAATTCATAGAAGTTACCTATGTCGCCATATAACAATATTTCTGGATTTTTCTACAAGGGGTACTAATCAGGTGTTTAGATTTAGAGTTTAAATCTGCTTGATGCAACAACACACAGAAGCAAGTGCAATTCATTTAAAAAAAAAAAGAAAAAATACACATCTCCACGTCTTCCTGCACTGTCCAAATACACCCCTCTAACCTCTGGAGACAGTGCCTTATTCATTATTCAGGTAACACGGCACTGAATTGATTTCCTGCCCTCACTGCTCACCTCTCACCCGACTCTTCCTACTTCAGATCAACATTCCACACAGGGAGGTATTTGGTGGAATAGCCTGCATTTGAGCTGGTTTAGGGTTTCAAATAAACACACTTTGATCCACAAATCTCTGATAAGCCTGTTTCAGTTCCGAACCACAGGAAAAGAGCCTGGAAGGCTGCCGAATAGATCGTGTACAGTACAAAGGTAACATCTGGCTGGAAAGGCCTTCTGAATGTAAATGGACAATGTGTTTAAATATCAAAGGCCCTGTACTGTAAAGCGAACGTGTGTGTTCCTGACCCTGTGCATGTGTGCAGCTGCCCTCCCCACAGGGATCCGCTCCCTCAGACACATTTTCACCTCATCTGCGTTTAAAGGCATTAATATTGCAGCAGGCACGGTGGCAGGGTTAAATGGATGACTGGCGGGAAGGAGGGGGGCTGAATGTAAAATGCAGACCCTCCACTCCGCCTTCGCTCCTTCTCCCTTCGCTCTCCGTTTTTTTTTTTGCTTTGTTTTTTTTACTCTGATCTGGTATGACGTGAAGATTTCAGAGGGATGTTGTAGTGGCTTCTCCATGGGGACATCATCCACAGCCCACAGCTCCAGCATGTGTTTATTGTTTTAAGCAATATATGATCCTTTCTGTCTGTAGATACATCGCTCTCTTATGAAACCCCACGTGAAGATATGTCTCTGTGGAAAAAAAAAAACTGTAAAAATTCCTCTTTCGTCGCAACAGCACAATCTTATAAAGAAAGTAAATAAATTTAACCTCCAAATTATATATTATATAATATTATATTATATAATTCTATATTTAACAACTGACTGGAGAGAAAAATCTGACTTTTAGGTGTTTTTCTTTATAGAAGTTCACTGTAACGACAATTATTGGCCTTCCTAATTTTTTATTTTATTTTATTTTTTTGTATTTTCCCTTCAGTAAACCATACAGGTTTTCTACATGATTTAGGAAAGATGGGACGGCTATGGAAGAATGCTGATTTTATATCTGATTGACCATTTCTGCATTCTGTCTTCCTTCTTCAAAAAGCTCTAATCGCGACTCATTTCTACGGAGCCCCCTAAGGGACAAAACATTTTTCTTTTGCATTCCTTCGCAATACTTTCACGTTCCCTCGTAATATGCTTACTGGTCTATTTTGTATACAGTCACAAATGTCAATTTAAAATGTAAAATTTTATACACATTTAAAGAGCCTCAGCGAAAATGTGTTTATACATCCTTAACTCTTTGGTGCATATTAAAGTCTGTTTCTTTAAAGTTGAGATGGAACAGCACATGAAAATGGCCCTTTAAAGCGCAAAAGTATAGAGAGATAAAACAAACAAACAAACAAAAAAATCATTCATGCCCCCCATTGGGCTCTGTACATTTCATTGCTGTAGTAAATCACACAATATTTTTTTAATGCCAAAAATTAATGTCATGAACATCATCATGAACATTGTGACAAGTTAACCAGGCTTGGAAGAGAAACACACCCACACCATCTCAGATCCTCAACCGTACTCAACAGTAAGCTTGAAGTGGTTTTCTATGTTTCACTCCAGATCCAACCAGCCATGTCCTGACTCAACACACATCTGTCTCATTTAAATGTCTTTCCCATTTTGAACAGAGATTAAAGAAAATCAGTCTGTGCCACAGAGTGGTGGTTCTTGCATCACTTGTCCTGGATGAGCATTTGTTTGGGAAGATCTAAATTGTTCAAATTATCTGGTTGAGTGTAGCTAAAGTTAGTGCCGAGGGACTTTTGTAAAAAAAAAAAAAAAAGCAAGTTAGCCTGCATTAGACCCTGTGTAAACTTTGAAACAAAAAGCAACTGAGACTGAGGGACTGTCAACTCTACATTGACAATATATGCAAAAAAGCAAAACAAAACTCATTCAGTACCAAATTCTGATGCCCAGGGTAACTAGCCATGTTGCCCACCGCTGGTATCACGTCAGATTCTGTCAAATTTAGACACAGAGGAAACTAAAGTATAACTTATTTACATGTTATATTTATAGACAATATTAGATGTATTAATTAACTGTAGCACCAGAGATTAAAGTAAAAAAAAAAAAAAAAGTCAAATTAAGGACAGTTTTTTCTAAACGTTTCTCTAGAAAGTTTCTGCAAAAACACATTTAAACATTTAAACACATTTAAAAGCTTCTAAAGCAGTGGTGCCAGTACGTCTTCTCATTTCTCCACATATTTGAGACACAATAGTGTGGCAATTAGTTGCCATAAAAAGGGACAACTAGAAATTAAACATCAATCCAACCGCTGGTAAATTAAAAAGGGAATAATGTCTACATGAAAAGTATTTTCATTGGCCTGTTAGTGACTTAAACGATGGCTCTACAAACCACAACAGAAGCACAAAACATTGTCTCTAAGCCATTCCTAACATAAATGGAGCCTACTGGGACTACTTCAGCTACACAACCGCTAAAACCTTTCAATGTTGGTTCTGTGATTAAGTTCCAATCCCTTCATACAATCGTCAGCTGAGACATTCTGCAGGCTTGTCGGGAAGGGAAAAAAAACCGAAGGTGGGTCATGGCAGCCCAAGAGGACTGACATCAGCAAGGTCACTCTGAGGTTAGGTTAGCGAGCATTGAGCTCCTGAAAAATTTAAAGCATGAGCTCACGAAAGCTTCACTTCATGCACATGTTCGAAGACCTGGAGGAATTTGGAACAGCGCACAAGGCGCTGGTGTTAATGCACTCTCTGTGCTCCCCCCGCTTCCTCACGGGTAACCCTGCAACACATCTGTCGACACAACCTGAATCGCACACTCCAAAGTCCGAAACAACAATTCACAAAAGCTATTTCCGGTGATTGAGTGCTCAGTGGAGTGAGCAGCCGGAGACACACACCGAGATGAAAGATGCTCAGACGAAGCCGCTGATGGACAGATCATATCTCTTTCTCTCCATTTTCATTTCTGGCTTTCTGTCTTTGTCCGCACATGAACACACCTCATGCTGAGGACGGGCTCAGCGAAGCGTGAGGAGTAAGTGTGGTTATGGAAGGGTCATGAGGGCTGGGTGTCTGTTCTTCACCTCCGAGGTGTTAGAATGCCAATTACCAAGTGTAAGAATGACAATTACAAAGAATTTTAGTGTCTGACTGTGTTGTCTCATAAAAAAAAAGGAGTGCAATGACGTATGTGGTTATAAAAAAAGAAAAATGAAAACGGGGAAAAAAAGCATTTCCTTCTCTACGTGTCTTTAAAAGTTACCAGGCCCTCACTTTTTATATACAATAATGCTGGTCCGTGCTATAAAAATAAGATTATCACAACATAGAACTTACAGTGCCACAATTACGTTCTTAATTTATGTCCTTCAGTTGTAAATTCAGATTTTACTGCACAACGCTAAAAGCTTCAAATCACTCAGCACCAAGTGGTGCACATTAAGCCAGGATGACAGGAAGTAAAGTCTAACAAAAAGAAAGCTCGTCTTTCTTAACGATGCTTCATCTCAGTCCGAGGCTTTGAGGCAAAGTCCTAGAAATGTGCAAGTCCACCAGCAAACAATCAGGCCAGTTTAAAGCCAGAAATTGCGCAGCAAATCCCTAAACATGTCCCTGATTTGACATTTTATGCAGAAAAGATAGACACTTGTTTTTGCTTTAAAATCGATCACAGTTCAAGATCTTTTCAAGAAAAAGTTACTCCAAAGGACATTTTATTAGTTTTAGACTTTAATGATACAGAACAATAAACATGTCGCTATACATATAATTTTTTTTTTTATGTGGCGCTGCTTTGTGGTACTGTTTTGTTTAGACTGCAAGTCTTTATATAAGTGTGCCATGTATTATAATTCTTTTTTATGAGTTTTCTTATGTCTTATAAGTAATTAGTGTTGTGGTCTTCGTTAAAGCAAAGTGCTGTATATTCTCACAAAATGCATCTGAAATTTAACCAGAAGTTTGCAGGGGATTCTGAATGTGATCTTACTAGTCAAATTAGGTGCCTAATGTAACAACCGGACACTTTCTGAAATTCCTAACTCAGGGGAAAAAAGCAACATGTTTTAAGCGATGGTTCAAAAAAATAAAAATATACGGTGCTTCATCTCAACATGATCCTATAAGGGTTTAAAATACGGAAAAGAATTGTCAAATAAACACAATCTGAATTTTTTAAGCATTGTAGAAGAGCTACATTTCTCAGTCACTGTAAATCAGGTAAATTACAGTCAAAAACTTTACATAGAATTTCATAAAGTAGAGTCTTTTTAAATGCACCCAGTCTGCCTGCAACAAAGGCATGCAAACACATCCAGGGTTCATGTAAAATAAGTTTCCCAACTATTGAGTTACACAATCCCTGTGAATACTTCAGAACTAAATCTCACAGTAAACTCTTTGTCTAAGGAATCCAGATATAGCCAAGATAGCAAAAAACTGGCAATGCATCTTTTCATGTATTTATTTCATTGTGGTTTTTCCTGCCAAATAATAATTGTCACTCCAAAACTGAATTGCATACAGCTGGTCAGATCTGTGACCACATGCTCAACAAAAAAAAAAAAAAAAAAAAAAACACACAAAGTTAAAAATTGTATTGTCTCCAGCTTTTTTCCTGCAGGAATATCATGATGGCTAGATTGCTTATTAAATGCCTTTCACATCTGTCAGCGGTGACTTTCCTGTAAACAAACCCATTTTGACAGCAGAGATTCAATGAGCTGATACAGAATAATGAGTTAGTAACTCAGTTAGGAGACAAAAAATAAAGTCTATATTCCCTTATTGATTTGCCTCTGCTGGCTGTACAAGCACTTTTGTCCCTCTGTATTCCAAGGCTTCTCTTAGAACGATGAGTAAACAAAATTATCTCCACCAGATCTCAAAGGATGCATCTTTAAAGCTTCGGCGGGAGATGAAAAATGCCTCCACACTTCAAATCTTCATTTTCGAGTTTAAGGCTTGGTGAATTCAGAATGTCCTCAGGGGTATGGAAAATGTTCAAAATCCAGATTTTCTTGACATGTTGTGCGCAGCTGGATAAAATGTGGCATTCTTCCTTCAAAAACGATCTGAGGCTATTTCTTTCCATCACCCAAACTATATGCGGCTTCATTTCAAATATATACACTTAGAATGAATAGGATGGTTCAGATATTCATCTCCTGTCACACGAATTTTAAGATATTCAATAAAGGTGGCTGTCATCCTGACTGAGATTTGGAAGCCTTTAGGGTAATTCTTCACTGCGAAGCAAATCCTGCGCAGGTTCAGCAGTCACTGCTGTTGCATGTTCAGATGTGAGTGCATTATGCGGTTTTCTGTCCATGTGAAACACAATAAAATAATGCAGACTCATTTACCTTGTCTACTCTATTGAGCTTGAGGTGATGGAACCCTGATCTCCAGAACTTCCATAAAGTGTATGCAGGGTAAAGTAAATGGGGTGAAAAACCTACAACCCTTTGCTTGATTTGCTGAAATGGATGTGATAAACTTCATAAGGTGAAAACCTAAGGCTATTTTGCAAAATGATGCACTTTATTTTACATTTGAAAAGTTAGTTTTAAAGGTATAAGACACCGTTTGTTTCTATGGTGGGAAAAGCAAAAATACATCTGCATTCTCCATTTTGTTACGTAGATGTTCAAAGTCAAGGCGTCAATCCCCTGATAAGGAATGAAGCAATGAAAAGAAAACTAGAGACCTTGAAATTATTTGGTATATCAATTCAATTCAGTTCAATCCTGATTAAAAAAAAACAAAAAAAACAATTTCTTGCCTTATCTCAACACACCTTCATTTAAGGACAGGGGAACAGACGTCACTGCAATATAAAGATGCCGAAACTGTGTCATTCATTATCCCACCTCCGTGTTAATCATCAAGACAAATAAAAGAAATGGCCAAGGCATGAAAATCGACAGCAACACAAGCATGCCTGTAACACCCAGGCAGAAGGCAAAATGGCTGAATGAACATATGCACATGTTTTAAAGTGCAATCCATTATGCTGGCAGTTGTAGTTGCTTATTTGTAACAAGCAACTACGTCAGTAAATATATATTTTTTTGTTCATGGGAAACTTGGCTCATAGAGAGGTGCTCTTGTTATTTTCCCCAACAAACATGCCAGCAGCCTTCCAACACAGTGGCCTAGCCGGCCAAATTGTTTTACAAAACATTGTGAGAACGTAATCAGATGACAAAGCCAGAAACCAACCAGAAAAGTAGAACTATTTATGCAGAAATCTGATGTTAGTCTCCCCATATAATACAGGGGGAATAGTATTAAGGAATTTTTCGGCAGTTTTAACTAACTAGAGAAAGTGCTGGATTGCTCAGACTTTTCTATGGCTCACCCACTTGTTGACGCCCACTGCTGGTCAGTTGGCTGAAAGAAAATTAGATATGTGGCTGTAAAAATGTGATGAGAAACATGGACAGTCATGGTGTGCTATTCCTTGGGGAATACTGTGGTAAAAATAATAAAGTTAGCAAGGTATGAGCAGTATATCTTTCAAGCAGCAGACTGCAGGCTAGCTACCACAGCAGATAGCCAAACTAGTTACCCGGCTATTATGAGTTTGTTGAACTCCCAGCATTAGTGTCAAAAGCAGAAAACCAATCTCTACATCATCAGCATGGAAGCCTAGTGAATAGAACCGAATTACAAAGTGGTAATAAACTTAATGCATTTAAACATTTTTCAGGGATTGTTCAGAGTGACAAAAACGTGAATCTAGCCAAGAAGATGTCAGTTATTCATTCGTTTTGCCCACAGGGACTACATTCAGGCTTTGGCTTCCATTCTCTCCGAGTCCGCCTTTCTTTCTGGGGCTCTCCTCGTCCTGTGTTGAACAGCTGTGGACCCTGGAAAGGGTCAAGGGAATCTTACACAAGCAGGCACACACAAGGATGTGCTACTGTTAGGTTTCAATGCACCAGAGGGTGTGGAGTCTTTGGACTGGATTTTCCCATGCCATTTGCTAACTGCTGGCTGTATTTGAGACTGAGGAGACCTTCTTTGCCCTCCGGATCCCTTCCCTGGCCCCTGGCCCAAAGGCTGTGTCTTCGCCCCTGCTGGGACACTCAATAGGCTGTGTGTGTGTGGGTTGTGTCTGCCTGTGTGTCAGTAGGAGCTCTGTCATTCAGTAATCAGGCACCGCAGGTTGCCAGCCCCTCGCCCAGGGCAAGTCATCTGTCCCTAAAAGACAACAAGCAATAATATTTCCCTTCACCCTTAAAACCTCTTTTTAAAAACTTAGCTTGTTAGCTGCCTCTTTGCGTATATCTTCATGCCTGTTTTTGGTTCCTTCTCTGCAATCTGAACGTAACGAAATACTTTTAGTCTTAGCCCCCGCTCCCTTTCCACCATCCGTTCAGTCCAACAGTTTGAGAACGACAACTCCTGCCGTGGAAGTTAAAAGCATTCCTCTCCCTCTCCTGTCGTCAAGCCCCATTTAATAACTATCTCGCTAAAGTCAGCGACAAAGCCCACACCACTCCACCAGCTCACTATCCAGACCCCCTGTAAGAGTCTCCCCCAAAGCTCTGATAAATGGGGCCATCAGGCATGGCAGCTGCCCCGGAGGTGAGCAGGTTGTCTCCGCCGGGCAGCCGAGGCCCACCGAGCCAGTGGGAGGAAGTGTAACAAAGTCGAATGGGGCAGGGCAGGGCTGGCATGCCAGAACTAACACCAGGCAAAGCTTGGACAGAATGAACTAGTGGAAATATGGAGAAACAGAGGGAGGGCGGGGAAGCAGAGGGGGTACAGGATGCACATGCAAACAGGGGGCCGGTCTGGGTGCCAGCAACACAGTGGGCAGTGCAGCTACTTTCACAACACGGCTCTTCTCACAGCTTGCTTATTTTCCACTTCTCCTGACAACAGTTGTTCTGTGTTTCACTCAACAGTACTTCACTTGGCAGCCTGGTAAAAAAAAAAAAAAAGCTAATGAAAAAACATCTTTGGCATTTGTCAAATATCTGTTCTGTATTATGTCTACATAACGAGATGCAACAATCAGCCAATTTTCCCTGGATCAGCACTGGTCAGTGACGTTTTTGATGCTTTTATTTTCTTGCTTTCAAAAACACGTTTGAAATAAATAAAACAAATCACAAAGTAAGATATGAGTTTGTTTTCTCCTATTTTACAAATGACAGTCCATGATCTTCTCTTTTTTTTTTTTTAGCTGATTAAAAAGCTAATAAGTGTTAGGGTGTATGCTTTGACACATTAATGAGGAAAATCCTCTAATTCCTGTTAGATTCCAGACTGATACTTCGATCACAGAATCTGCAGTACACTTTAAAAACAGCAAGTCAGGAAATCGGAGTTCATTATGAGACCCACACAGCCTGAGTTTGTCACTATTCTGTGTACTAATAACATTTGGGAAACCTTCATAGTTTTTGTGCAGTGCATTTATTTGGCACAGTTAATTTTTTTTTTCCATTTGGTAGTTGATGGCAAATGCATGTTGAAGAAAGGGTCAGAGTAAAACCATTTCACTCATGCTGAATTGGGCAAACACTAAATGTGAGCTAATCTGAATTAACCTGCACAGTAACTGAGATTATTTCAGAATATGTTGAAGATTATAGCATCCTGCCACATGCACACTAGTGACCCCAACCCCACAGCTGCCTGTATGATACTGAACCACAATTATGTTGATTGACAGTTGATCACTGGCAAACCAGAAGCTGTTTCCATGCTACGTGTCAGACTTTCTCTATTCTGTCCTCTTTATCGGTATATATGACCTCTTCCATCTACTCTTGCCAAATGGCTTTCGCCATGCCCTCTATTCATTAAACAGCAGTGGCTGTGTAAC
Source organism: Poecilia formosa (assembly GCF_000485575.1). Classification (NCBI taxonomy): domain Eukaryota; kingdom Metazoa; phylum Chordata; class Actinopteri; order Cyprinodontiformes; family Poeciliidae; genus Poecilia; species Poecilia formosa. The sequence goes on from NW_006799945.1 coordinate 4,096,027, forward strand.
GGTCTCACAACTCCTGCCAGCCATCGAATGTGTTGTGCAGACGCACAGAGATGCTAAATTGGAGAAAGCAACAAACTGGCTTGGTTGAAAAAAATATATAAAAAATACAAGATGTTCAATTTATGCATTTATATCCTAATGCAAGAGAGAAAAGACATCTTTAATAAGAAGTTGCCTGCATAGCAGAGGAATAATTACATTTAAATGTATTTTTTTTATCTAACCACCTAAGTTAACAAAATGAAGTCTTTCCATCGTGAAACTCAGAAACCATTTCGTTTACTGATGACATGCTGCAATATTCCCAAACTCCCACTAAGTTATCTGCTTCACTACCTATTAAAAATAAATAAATAAATACATTTAAAAAAAACATTTCGTGCCATCCAGCTCACCATTTCTCTTTGCATTCCCATTCGTTACAGTTGGGAAAATCTTTATTTTCCCCATCCAAGCAAACATCTCTTATAAATGCAAACAGCCTCTCTGAAGGCCGGCTTCAGAGGCCCGACCTGCCCGGCACCTGAAAGCAAAAGCAGCACGTCTCTCCTGGCCTCAGCCCTCAGAGTAAGCACAGCTGTGTTGAATATTTCCCTCACTCCTCAGTTCATTTGAGGGTGATCCGAGCCCAGTTAGCCCCGGGACATTGAGCGGTAAACAGGCCTGACTATCAAAGCAAACCACCACTGTCAGAGAGACTGGAATATGAGCTTCTGACCACTGAAGCTGTGGATGCATGTGGGCAAACAGGCAACAGTGGGGCAAAGCTCAAACGCTCCCTGAAAGCACCTGGCCTGACTGAGTGTTTAGAGGAGGAAAAAACAAGATTCTTTAAATCATTGGTGGGCAGCTGGATTGTATGTGTACTGTAGCAATTACTGTAATTACTGCAGTCGAAGTCGGAAGTGGCTTTTACTAACTCAATATTCACCCGAGCACTAATTGGATACATACACTTGAAACTCAAATAGACAGCTTGCTTCTTTCCACCGTTTGTGAAGACCAAAAGACATCCCTGCATCTGCTTCGCATCCTGGCAATTTTACTATTCCATAATGCCCATAATTTTAAAAATGTACCACATTGATGAAAAATCTGGTGTCTTTAAAGAACCCATATTCCCGATGGCAACTAGGCATGTCTTATAAAACTTCCCCAAAAAACAAAAATAACCTCTGATTTTATGCATGGCGTCCACGTGGCAGAGATGGAGGCAGCAAGGCACCAAGGCAGTCATTCTGCTACTGCCCACATCCTCTTCGTTCGGTCACCTAAACACAGACTCGTGCTCCAGGGAAAATGACTGGATGTATTTAACTTTATCCGTCACAGTGTAGCATTCATCTTCAGGAAATAGTACGCTCTGTGAGACGTGTTTAACTTGAATGTTCTGACCAAAACTCCATGGCTGGTGTCTGAGTTAGTCTACAAAGATAAAACAAGGGAAAACTGAAGAAACTCCACATCTCTCAATAGAGATGTAGTCATTTTTACTTTCTAGTGCAAGAATGAGAGTTTCATTTTGATCCTCCAACTTTACTAAGGTGGAACATGCAGAAGTATTTTATCCCTGTGGGTTTATTTGACCAGGAAGTCCTTTGAGATCAACCTCTCACCAAGAAGGTGCACTGTTTCAAGTTACATACTAAAACTTAGACACACTTAAGATATTTCAGGTGAAAATCCGTCTTCAAAATAGTTATTTTTAATGCAATGCCTATACAGAATACCAACGCAAGAAAAACAGCATAAGAATAGCATTACACTGATTGTACAAAACATATAGTGCAAATGAAGCAGCACATAAGAATTTAGAATCACCATTCACTGGCCTGAATAAGCTAATTAGGAGACAATCTGTTTTGGTAACAAAAGCCCAGTCCAACCATAAGCTGTCTTTGTAAATGTGCAAACTCTGAAATGGAAGGCTATATCCAAACAAATACCCTAATATTTTAGGATACAATAAAGTTTCCCCTTATGTTAAAGTTAGCGACATTATCTCAGCGTAGGAGTAGTTTCTGGAAAATATTGATACAGTTTTCTCAGTGACCTCTGCACAAGTGAACAGCCTCCCAGAGAGTAAATCTAAAAGAATAAAGCATGGTGTCATCTGCATAAAAAAATGCATTTTAAGTATTTTTCTCCTCTTTTTCATCACTGGTTTGAAAATCCATCCACTAAAACACAGGTATCTGAAATGCTAACATGTTAATGAGGCTTTATCGGCAACAGGAAAATTACTGCTTGCCCGGCGTGCCACATTTTAAGTTTCGAAAGCAATGTTCCACCAGCTTTTTCCACATCTGAACAAAAACACGTTTGTCTAAAGAAATCTCTGTCAAGTCTTTTTAAACACAGAGCATTAAAGAAACACATGCCTGGTAATAGTTGCAGCTTTTGTACGACGTAGAAGTAAAGAAAAAAAAAAACATGGAAACAGTGAGTTCATGTGTTTCTTTCGCACACAGCTGGGCATGTTTTGCTGAGTGTGTCACCAAAATTACTGATGATGTCAATGATGGATGTCCCTCAAGCAGGCCGTACTTCAGAGCCTCCTTTCAGAGAGCTTTGAGCATTTCAAGATTTATCTGGAACTGACTTTTAAACCACACTCATTATGACACAAGTCTGAAATCCCTTTAGGACTGACAAGACCAGAAAAGCACATGATGGAACTCTCTTAAAGAAGGAGAAAAAGAAAAAGAAAACTTTCTGAGTCAGACACAAATCAACTGTCAAGTACTTAATGTCCCTCTGGTTTTGACCAGTTCTACCAAGCTCAGCTCAATATCCTGTCATCAGTGTTGGAAAACAGAGAATTAACATCTCAGACCACATCTGATGCACTGTGCTTCACCCTGTTCACATAACTGTTTCCTTCCCTGCTTTTGCCGTTTTCTTTCCACCCGTAGGGCAATTTCCCTGCGAACGGCACAAAAAGTAAACAATAAAAACTACGGCGCGAGTGACACAGAAGGAAACGATGTGTATGAGTGTGTTCGCGGTGAGCTCCTCAGAGGTAGGAGGACGGCTGTGAAAGGCCACATTGTTGATGTCAAGGCCAGTGAGCATCAAAGGGCTGATTCAGGTTGTGTGGGGAGTCTCTTTCTGCCTCTCACACACCAAACACACACACTCATTTCCCTTCGGCCCCCTAAAGACCTTCAAAAACATTACGGTTTACTGTTCCTGCTTGAAGCCAAAGAAAAATATTTGGAGTTGACGTGTAAATTTAGTGTTAGGTCAAGGGGCATATAATAACATGGCTGAGTGTGAAAGAGTAAAATATAAAGACAACTGGTTCTTTTTTGCCACACTCCGTAATACGAAAGCAGTTGAATTTGATTCCTTGTAAGATTTTGGGGGAAACTTTCAAACAGAGAAATTTTTTGAGTTTTTCTTGCTGTGCATATCCTTATTTTCATTCTGTGTTTGGGTTTGGTCTAGCAATACCACAAGAAATCACCCCGTGACCTGAGTCAACAGACCTTTACTGAAATTATTATTATTATTTTTTCCCTTTAAACACAGTTTACCGTAGGGTTAAACGGCCACATTGACAATGAAACCTTTCGGTATGAAAATTGTTACTGAGTGAAAAAATTTCAAAGTTTGCCAGTCAGTGTCAGAGAGGTGTGAAGTCATGAATGAAGTCATAGAAAGGATTTTAAAAAAAAAACTGTAATAAGCTTCGAGAAAGGAGAACTGTATTTTCCAGGAGTGCAATGTCGACGATTCATTCAGGCTGCTAAAGAGAGGCAGACGTTAGATGATGCAAGATATTTCACTTGTTTTGCACTTTTGGTCACAAAACATTCAAACAGCAGCCAGAAGTTTGAATATAATTTGGCTGCACATACAGAGTCTTGCTGTGTTGCATAAAATACAAAGAAATACCTTGTGAATCCCTTGTACTTGTAATAGAGGTTGACGCTAAAACAAATCTTACCATTTTCCAACTTGCAGCTAAAATGCCATGTCATTCTGAGATTCAATATTGGACTTCTGAAAATATTAGCAAACTCCTGTTTTAATGTACTCTTACACAAAGCATGAACTCCACTGTGAATTTAAAACAAATACGTAGGGCCAACTAAGACAGAAAGTTAGCAAAAAGTATTCTGAATGGTCTTTTTGAGTCTGGTTATTTTTCTTAAACAAAAAAGAAAAACCAGTTAAAATCTGTAACTGTAACTTTACAAACACTATAAATTAGAAATTGGCCACAAAATTTAGGCTGGTGCATCTCTACTAAAGAAATTTAAAAAAACTGTCTTTATTTTTGGAAATGTATGAGTTTTAAACTTTTCTCATTGAGTTATGCATTAATTTTTTTTGTTGGTTTTTTTACTTTGAAGAAATCTTGTCCTACTAAAGTTGACACCAAGTGAATTTTGATAGCACTGTTTACAGACTATGTTCATAAATGACTATGAAAATTTGGAATAAGCACAACTGCTGGCATTAGCAAAATCGTCAACGAAACGCCTTACAAAATCTCATTTATATCACTTCCAACAATTCAAACCAAATAAAGCTGCGGGGCTGATTGAGTGGTTTAATTACTCTCAACAAGCACATTAGACTAGTGAATTCAGTGTGTAAATCAGCATATTTGCGCTTTTATGTGCATCTATGTGTGTGTCTATGTGTGTGAATCAGCACAGTCAGACACCAGTAGCTCTGCTGCCATGTCAGGATGAGATTTAACGAGCTTTAATAGCAAGCTTTAATGAGCTTAATTAGGAATCCATGCGATCCCCGTGGAAACGCCTCAGCCTAGCACAACCCCGCTCCCAGTCTGAGCTGCTTTCAATTGGATTACTCGGGCTAATGTCACCGAGACACAACTGCGAAAACAAACAGAGCCCGATGGGGGCGTCAACTGGGTTTGGGAAGGGTCGTAGGTGAGCCGAACGGGAAAACAGGAGACGGATGTCAGGGAGGCACCTTTGGCAGACGAGACGTACCTGCTGAGGGATGATGGGAGGAGGGAGGCAGGAGAGATAACCAGCAGAACCAGTAGGATTAGTGTTTCTCAGGGATTTGGCTTGTACACAGTTGACACAGGAGGATAAGTCGCTCCCTTCACACCGTTTTCTCTCCGATTACAACTGAGCTCACGTTTAAAGTTGATCTGCTGGATTACATTATGTCTTTCTTTCCTTTCCCATCATGAAAGCAGTGTTCAATTCAATTTTATTAGCTTACAAAGGAATCTGGAGGTAAATAAAAGCATTATAAGGTTTTATTTACATCTAGAAAATGAGCAAAAGAGATGCAAGCACTACCTCAAACACAATTTTTTTTACTTAAGGTTCAACTTACTCTGAATGCTGTAACTGGATCAAGGCATATTTAGACATATGTTGTTACTAACAAGTGAAGATTTGAAAAATACAACAATTTTCAGTTACACAGGTTAAATCAGTTTAAAGATAGGTAATGAAAACAACAGTTGCTCAGCTATAATAAGTCAGAGGCTTCAGCATTTTCTGTGGTACAGACTGCTACAGGAAATCCTTCCTTCCCACAGCCATTATCATCTGCAGCAACCTATTGAAGAAACTTTTATAGTACGAGTTCCAGCAACATTTAATTACTTTTAGGGATGAATACATATTTGTCCTTAACTGGGATATTTTTTTTTAATTTATCAAACTGAAGAACAGTTTGATTGCTAAATTTGCACTAAATACAATTTTATTATTTTAATAAGGCATACATATTTTTGACATGCCTTTATTTATTTATTTATTTATTTAAATGTACATAAAACAGATGATTTTATTTCCAACCAGAAATAAGCTTTTCAATTGAAAGTGGATTAGAATCTAAACTTGCAAGGAGTATCTGAAATTAAAGGCTCGATTTTATCTCTAAAATCACACCAAACATAAAGTTCAGATGGAAGTACGTGTAAGGTAATATAAATCTTCTCTGTGCGCTTCATTTTCCTGCTGATGCTTACAGTGAAAAAGGATGGAATAGGTAATATATTTCATTCCTCTCTTCCCTCTCTTTCTCCAAGATCATCTTGCCTCTTCGTGACCACAGGGAGATTCTGTAAAGTGCCCTTCGACAATGACAGAGTGACCTTTCAGATAATCACGATAAACCTGCCCATCCTTGCTCTCCTCCATCCCCAGCCGTGCTTACGTTTGGGAAAAGACAGCGCACACACACACGCACACACACACACACACAGAGAGAGGGAGATGTGAACGTGCACAGACATAGCAGTGAATATATACAGGCATATCTGATGACCTACTCCCTGAGTTGATGAAAACTCCCCCCTGGGGGACTCCGACACAAGCATGCACACGTGCACGCCCACTAGACCTGTTCCCAGGAGTAGGATCATGGGGTGTCATCTGGCCAGCAGGATATCACTCGGCCCCGGGAACTGCAGAGGTCACAGAGGTCTCTCAGACGACATCAGGCAGCTTTGAGCTGCAGTTCATCTTTTACTATCTATCTTGACTAGCTCATGCCTAGAGCAAGTCCCTTCATGGCATTGCTATATATAGTATCCTTGCTTCCCGGGACTCTTTGTGGTGTCCTGCTGTGGTGGAAAGAGTATGTGGCTCATCATTATAAATCACCCTATTAGAATAAATAAAAATTTAAAGAGCCTCTCCTTGGATTGGAGCTGAAGTCTCCATTAGTGAGGGCAGAGCAAATGGTTGTCTGCACAGCAACATGCAGGAAATCAGTGCACCAACTCCCTTAATCACCTCCGCAGTACTTTTTTTTAATCTCCTTGTTGGGTTTCATTCCCTCTGGTACTCGGTGATGAAGTCCACTAACCTCTTAAAGGAGAAAAACTACATCAGATCAAGTATTTATTACATCTGGGTCTCCAGAAACACCATCCTTTATTGTTCCTCGCCATCTTTAAGAGTGCAACTTTTCCATGTAGATGCTGTTACTGAGTGAGGAAAAGTGAGAAGTCAGCGATTTCAAGTATTAGTCAGACAAGAAAAATGAGGTCAGAGAAAGAAATGAGACGTAAAAGGTATTTGAAAAAGAAACAGAAGTTTCCAAAACTTGTTAAGATGGTTACGTGATTCATTCGGGCGATGAGAGAGCAAGACGTTCAGCACATAACAGGAGGCCTGAACTAATTACAGCAAAACAACTGTTTTATTGTTCTGAGCTCTAACATCTGTCATGAAACAACCAGGAATTAGACATTCTGACTACTTTTTTGGAAAGCTCAGGGGTAATGATCTACATAGTGTTAGATTTTTCAGCTCAGTAAACACAGTTCTAAGTAGAACCATACACAAAACTCAGTTCTTATCCAGTCAATTTTGTGTTTTACTTTTTTGCATTTTATTTTTTACTTTTAATTTTAGTCATGCTCCAAGTTGGAGTAATAAAAAGAAGATTCTCCAAAGTCCGAACTGTTACTGGGAAAGTTGTACACTTCTCATCAATCCATCATTAAAATCCAACATGGCTGCCATCGGTTTAAAAGCTATCATAGCTGTTGAAATAAACTGTCTGTTTGCAGTTCTCTTGAAAGTCAAAGGGTGAGCTGAGAATTTCCACTAGAATCCCCAATAACCATCAGTGGCGGTGCCACAGTTTAAGAACCATGCATTTAAGAATGCACTACTGTTTTAGTGGTAATAGACACACTAATTGCTAATTTGGGGAACTAAATCTGGTTAAAATACTAACTATGTTGTCTTTGTATTAAAATACTTCAACTCTGTTTAACAGCAACTACTTTCTCAAGCACACAATGTGATGCCTGTTCCTCATAGTGTTAATGGGTGCCAGCAGTAGTAAAGCTACATTTCTGTTAGTGACAATTCCTATAAAAGACAATTGGAATCAGCTAAAGCTACCCCTGCACCAATCCTTTACAGGAACCAAAGATCTGAAATCAGATGCTAAATTCCTAGCAGCACATCCCTAATGCTTAATGAAGAAAATACTAGAGAGAAATCTGTTTTTTAACCTTGCATAGGTCTGGATAAGGTCAAGGGAGATTAGTGAAGGGAGAGAATTGGAGAGTGTAAGCTCATCTTATCATGCTGTGCTTTCTGGAAAGGGGCAAGACTGTTGATAATACACAGATAACATGCAGTGTGGATAAGAAAAGCAGAGTCAGAAACAGAACCTCGCAGCAGGAGCGCCCAAAAAGCCACTGATTAGAAGGCGAAGCGGCAGATAGAAAAAGTTCGACAAAAGAGCTACGAAAACAAAAGAAGACGCGGAGCAATATACCAATTTGTGAACGCACATGCACACACTCTGACTATGATTTCATTTCATGTCAGCCTTGAGGGAAGGCTGAACCATACACGCTTCATCATCCTCCCTCTCGATCGCTCTGTTCTTGGCCCGCTCCACGCCTCCGGGGCCAGCAAAGGCAGCGATTAACGACAACAGTCAGAGTGTGTATGAGTGTGTAAGTGTGTGTAAGGCCTGATCGTTAGAGCGGCCAACTTGTGTAATACAATTACAGAGGCTGCAGAGAAACTGCTAATGTGCACACAGGCAGCTCCGTCAGATGGATCAGGTATTGAGTTTTCTCTGCTTAATTCACTTTCCAGCACACACACGGGTGCATTAGTTAGATTAGACCAGAAGGAGGGGACGGGAGGTGGGCTCGGTCTACCGCCGAGACGGCCAGATTTGTTTAGTGGTGGCTGTCAATTACAACCCTGACCCTTGCACTAAATGGCTGCTCATCCAGCGGAAGAGAGGAAAGCAGACAAAAGCCAGACAAGATTGGTAAAGACGCAGCCATTTGCTGCAAGAGATAACAAGTGGCATGTTGTGGAGTAAACAATGGTCAAAACATGACGCATCAAGCTACACCAATATAACAAAGTGCTGTTGCCTGAAAGGAGAATGTGACCATCAGTGAGATTAGTGAGTCAATGTTATCACTAGAAAGCTGCAGTAATGGGACGATGCGAGGCCGACAGTACATGGGTACTTAGAAATATGAAAAAGCAAACAAATTGTTCAGCTTGCTCTTTTTGAAAGTCGAATGCAGTTAAAGAGACTGATTAAAATTAAAGCCAAGCAAAAATTGCAAGTTCAGGTCCAAGCAAAGTCTTATTTTCTCTTATTTTTGTAAAGAACCAAACATTCTTTAAGGAGCCAATCATTTAAAGTGGTTTTAAAAATATTCATGCTTTCTGGAGGTCATTAAAACTTTAGTAGCTCTTTATTTATTTTATGCCTAGTACCTAACCATTTCAGAAGATTACTCTTTGTTTTTTTTAAGCCTTATTTCTTATGTATGAGTCATTCAGGAATAAAATACTACTAAATCCAGTGGGTGAACCCTCAATAAAAAAATAAAAAATAAAAAAACAACTAAAAACCAAAGACCCATTTTGTTCCAATTTATATTTACCCTAATGAGTAAAAACTGTACACTGTGTGGAACTGATTGAGAGACACAAAATAGCATTTCAAAACCAAGAATGAGAATCTGAATAGTATATAGGAATACAGAGAACAGAAAAATGATGCATCTGTTGGGTCTTCAGTATTTAAAACCCATTAAATGTCCTCATGGTCATTTAAACACTTACACTTATATGTAAGTGTTTTGCGGGTGACAGTTAAGTCCTCTTCCTTAAAGAACATTACAATTTACGTATGTTTTGTTTGCTCAACATCATATTTCTTGTTTTTACATACAAGTACATTCAAGACAATTTGCTGTTATGGCCAAATGGAAAGATTGGGATGAAAAAAATGATCAGAAAACAAGTCAAAAGAAAACTCGTAGAGACGTTGAAAAATCTTGGAGAATTTGTGATCAACACAACATGAAAAGTTGAGACATTTAGACAAATAAGAAACTAAGTCTAAAGAAGCTAAAGGTAGTTTAAAATATTCTGAATTGTATATAAACCCAACAACCTCTTTCACCCTTTCGATGAGATTCAGAGTTAAAGCAGTGGCCGTCAAAGCTGTTTGGGTCACTGTGCTCGCTAGTTGGCTTTCTGCGCACAATGAAGTGTAAGGGCAACAGAAAGCAGCAGAAACACCAGTTATTAAGTGTTATTAGGTTCAAAACAAAGTACTATGAGTAAAAGTTGATAGTCAAACAAACGGAATCAGACTCAAAGATGTCATGGACCGACTTCTCAATGAGTCAAATAAAAAAAAAAGAAAGAAAACTACCTCGCTAGCCTACTACTTTAACAAGCATCTCAGAATTGAAACACTAGCAAGAATAATAGGTGATTTATTTAATCAAGTACTGAAACAAAATATTGAGGCTGTCCTCCAGAAACCCCATTTGGAATCTATTATCCGTCACTCCAAGAAAAAGAAACGGATACCGCAACATCCGGAATGTAATGTGAGGCAAAGTAGGACATAATCCCAACGCTAATGTAAACCCTAGAATATTATGAAATATGTTGTATGTCACTGCACTTTCAACTTAAGTTGTCAGCCATATTGTAGGCAAGGATTTTAGTCTATAATTTAACATCAAATTCATCAAACTATTACGTTTTAAACGCATGGATATTTGCACACTTTCAGTTGTTTCCTACAACTGTACTCAAAGAAAGAACTAAAGAGTAAATAAGATCACTCAGTAGGTACAAACATATGCCTCTGTGTCGCTGCAGAATCATTACACCGATTTTCTCTGTAAACCTGGTGCCATTCATCCTAAAGGAAAAGAACACAGGAAGACTAATCACAATGCTTGTTACCGAATCATTATAATTCTTTTCCATAGAGGATAAATAAATTAAATCTCACTGAAGCTCTACTTTTCCAGTAGCTAAATGAGCAGCAGGAAGGGGCTGCAGTTTCTGTAAACACCTCCCTCCCATGTAAACATATATAATCACAACAAGATGGCTAATGCAGAGCAGCTCGTAATTGTATCACTGAAGTTAGATGAGTGAGTTTTAGGAGGGTGGTGGTGAGGGGCGGGGGAGGGGTGGTGCAGCTGATTGAATTAAAATGTCTGCTTCACTCTCGGGAGACCACCCTGATGCAAAGGACAAAGATTGTCTGCTTGCAGCTGAGGCCACGAAGTAAAACATAATTGTCTAAGGCTTTTCCAAAATTCTCTTTGCAGGCTCAGAGAGTTTCTTTGTACTCCTCTCCTTTTAGCTCCCAGCTTTTTCTAACAGAATAAAACAGGAAACCAAAGGGAGAGAGGACAACAAATGAAGAGTCAAGTTGGATGTGACAGGCCGCACAGAAAAAAAAAAAAAAAAATTCTTTATTCAACGATAGATGGTAGACAGGAACGTCCCCTCGTTGTGACACATCCATCATATCACTCATTGCTTTTGTTCTCCTGTTTGTCCAAACCTTTCTGACCAGTCCTTCTGACTATATCACTAAAGACACAGCAGGATGTTAATGACTGGGGGCATTTATCGGATTTATTAGCTCCAGTTAGAAATGTCATTGGACCATTACGATGTTGGGCCTCGCTGCCAGTATCCAGGTACACTAAAGTTTTAATATTACTAAAATTTTATATCAAAATATGGTTTGAAACCCTTTCCTAGAGATGCCAGGAAAAGTGACCATAGTTATTCCAGCTGCATGGAATATTAAGAAGTTTCATATTCTTACCCCAACCCCATCTGTTGATGTGCACTGCCAGACGTTTAGCTAAAAAAAAAAAGAAAAAGACTACTGCTTCTCTCAATTGCTGAGAATAAACACACAACTGGAAATACTTTGGGTCATGGGAAACATTAAAAAAATCTTTGAAAGTAAAGTTTAAAGGAGACCCTGTTTTAAAAACTGAAGCTGCAATCTGTTATTCTACATTTTTCCTTTAGTCTATGCATCAAAATAACAATAAATGTTGTTTTTTTTTTGTAGAGAACATTCGTACTGAAATAATCACAATGTTACATCATAGCAAATGTAGGAATAATTGATACTTTTCTGTTTTAAATAGAAGCAGGTATAGGCGTGTTCCACAGAAACCTTTTCACATAAACCTTTTACCAGTGTAGTTTTCTGCTATCATTATGATCCCCCTGTGTTCCCCATGCATTTACCACTGTAAGAAAATATAGAAAATTAATCCAGAAAAAGGCTCTTTCATGGAAATAATAAGTATTTCAACATCTACCAAAAACTTTGGGCTAAAGTTTGGGGGAAGGAGAGAGCCATGTACTTCAAACTGATTAAAAAATAAATAAATTGTTCTATGATCATCTCAGTTCACACTCATAATTTTTGCTTTAACTTAAAATTCTTGCCAACTGGATTGTTGAGAGAATTTCAAGAAATATGACACTTTGTAAGACATGTCTCAGGATTTATTTAGAGCAACATTGATTAAAGTTCTTAACTTTTTTTCTGACTTTGAAGGGATTTTAATTCAGCTGTGTAGTGTAACTGCTTTGAAATCATCCCCACCGGAGCCATCTTTCCTCTTTTCTCCTTCCTGTTGCTCCAGAGGAGGGAAAACACGAAAGCAACCCTTTTTTCACAGACTTTGTCCTGACTCTATAGAAGTTAGTTTAATTACTACACTACTGCTGAAAACTGAGGGTTTATCTTCACAAAAGGGAGTCTCCCAGAGTTGCAACTCCACCAACATGAAAACATCACCAAAACCAAAAATGTAGGGGGTAAATAAAAGTTCTGGTAAGGTAAGTTCTGGTTCTCATTGTCAAAATGTGCCTTTTGTTTTAAATTGTTGAGAAAAATGTTATGCCATCCAGACTTTAAACATTTTCAGCCTCAAGACACTTCATTGTTTTGTTTGTTTATTGCAGGGCATTATTGCTGTGATGCTCCCACAACCTGTTTCCCATGTCTCTTACTCTACTTTCTTTCTTTTTTGACTTAAACGTTTTTTTTACAGAACCATCCCCGGCCCCACCCAAATTTCACTTTATATTTTATCCAGCGTCTCTGTAGGAGAACAAGTGATAACTTCGGAAAATGTTAGTGGAAAATATCATGATAATGTGTTATTTGTACGCAAGGCTGTACAAATAACATAAAAATCTCACATATATACTGTTTTCTGTTGAGTTTGTTCTGACAGGAACTAAAATGGAAATTTCAGGACAAATGTTCCTCCTTGTCTTGAACGTGGCCCTAAATTCAAAGCGTCTACTAGAAAGAAACGAATAAAGGAAAAAAAAAAAAAAAAAAAACCTGCAGTCAAAACCAAAACCAGGTTTCACTAGTGTCTGGTGTTTCATGGAGAAGAAACACAATAAGGTTCAGATTACGCTGCCAAATTTCCCAAGAAATTGCAGGCGAATGGAAATATGCATGTGAGCTGGTAACACTTAAAGCTGCCTGGTTCTTGCAGAAAATGCTGCTTTGTATAATGCTGCTGTATTTGTTTACCAGATTTTATTTATTTTTTTTTGCCGCTTTTCCGTGAACAAAAAAAAAACCACACAAAGCAGCCCAGAATAGCTGTGGGTTAATGTGCCTAAATACTGGATACCTCCAGTCTGCTCATCTCCTGGGTAAAAGCCACCACAGCTTAGGAGTGGTTCCTTATTCCTTTATTCCTCGTCTCCAGTTCCCCCCTTTCTATTCTTCTTCCCGAGGCCATGTCGGTGCTTTTTGTTGGCGAGCGCTTGTCATGGAACATAGGGATGCTAAATAAAATATCTGGCACGAAAAAGCAGAAAACATGGCTAACAGAAAGCTAGTAAGGCTTTGTAGACTTGTAAAAACAAACATGATTTAGTAATGTGAAGCCGTCTAAACGTGAGACGTAAAGAGCGTGCGCGCTGGGATTTAAACAAGCAGCTACCGGCGGAAACTCATCAGGAGGTGCAATGCACTGATGCCATGCTCTTTCCTCGACACAGCCCTCCCCATCTCCTCAGTGTAACCCTCTCTTCTTTTACCTGACGGATCAGCTTACCTCACGTCAGCCTAAAGACCATGGGAACCCCTATGCATAGTGTGTCACCACTGAATTATCGGTTTCCGCTCCACATGCTCCAGCATATCTGCAGCAAGCCATTACTGTGTATCAGTTTACAGTAACTGTGCTGACTCCAGCGCAGCTGGTGTACCGTATGGAGTCATGGTTTATGGATGTCTGGAACTGGAGAAACAGTCTTGTCATCTCACTGAGCCTGGTCAATTTTTTTCCCAAACTAGGATCTCGTTTCTTCATCATTTTGACAACAGGGAGAACAATCCTTCCAAGCCCTCCTATAGAAATTGATGGGCATGTTTGAAAGTCCCTGATATCTGGGGGCACTCCAGCGGATTAGCGGTTAAGATGGCCCCTGCTCGAAAGCAGCTGGAGTCCATCATTGCTTCTCTGACTCCCTCTTTTCATGCTATCTCTCCGTAACCACTTGCAGGCACAATTTGAATAGCCAAAACATTAGATAATGACAATGAAAAATCTGCTTATATTTTTTCTCTTTTTGAAGAATAGTAATTTTAAGTAATTCTACTAATGTAGCACTAATGGTGATGCTTAATAAAAATGACAGCTAAAGTCATTATGGCTTTAGCAAAATGCTGTGTTGGTATCATGTTTCTTTGAAATCCATCCAATGTTTTATTTCAAACAACAAATAAACAACAGCTCATCCAATATCTGTCACACCTTTTACCTTACATTAAATAACTCATAATCTACACCTATCAACAAAGATAAACTCAAAAAAATAATTAAGATACAGTCTTGGACAAGTGGTTTTTTTTGTTTGTTTTTTTGTCTATTGCTACAAGATTTTTTCATATACTTATATAATATGATCTAAATACAAATATAACCACCAACAGTTGTCCGTTTTTCTCTCTGTCACAAAAAAAAATCTGTTTTGTGTGGATTCTGATTCCTCCTTTAGTGGCAGCTGAGAATAGCCTCGGAGATTTGCAAATAATTTACAATTCATCCAGTTTTATTTTAGCTATACCCATAGCGTTAGCTGGCAAACTATGCAGCTGCATTTCGCATAAACAGTTTTTAAAAATCACAGTCCAAATATTATCTGCATGATTTTAAAAAAAAAAACGGTATTATAGCGAAGCACAATATTCAGTAGGAGAAGACTTGAGTTTCCCTGACATTTTAAAATTAAAGAAGGATTGTCTCATTGTCTCACATGACCGGCTCCGCCCACGATGCTTAGAGATTCCCAGACAGATTTTGATGTGGGAGGCAGAGCTGAAACGCCATTCATGTTTTATTGTGTTTAAAGTTTATACACAGTAGAACAATTTTTATATGTTTTGCACAGTCACCATTGAGTGACTGTACACTGAAATGAGGTCAACCTAACAACAAGTCGTCTTAAAACAGACAGACGTTAGATTTAGCCTAGCACTTTGGCAGACTCCTCCACATGAAAAAAAACTAAGAAAAAATAAGAATAGCGTTTACAGAAGAGTGAAGCGGTATACATCAAGTTATAAATGTCTTCAGGAACAAAATGATAAATTATGCTAAGTCATATTGAAGAAAGCCCAGTGAAACAGCAAATTGAGGCTAACCTACAGAAACCCCCGTTGGGACAAACTGTCTTGCTGACAAGAGACAAAGATAGTTGAGACTGTAAATAGGATTGGGATTAGGTTTCAGTAAATACCTAATATTAAATGACTCGGACTGCTATCAAGGACAAAAATCTTGATCAAAGCATCCCTAGTGGAAGCAGATACCAGAATCAAATTCATATTTTTTCAAAAGCAAAGTTGCAATTAGTATGCCACTTGATTACGTATATTAAAAATGTACATTTATGCAATGGTAGTTATCTTGAAATATGCTTTTATCACAGACATAATGCATATTACATATGTTTTCCACATACATGCTAATCACACTGACAAAAAGACATCAAAGAGAAAGCAGAGATGTCAAGGTTTTTTTTAAACCTCCCAGTTGCCAGAAGGATCATGTTATACCCTACTTCTCTGCCCTATATTTAACATATAATCTTTATTTTGTGTGTGTCAACTTTTCATGCTCGGAGCCACTTTTAGTTCATAAAATCTATGCCACATTTCATATAAAAAATTAATCTGAAAAGAATAGAGAAAACAGGGGGAAAACTGTAAAAGAGGCTTGCAATATAAAAGATGGAATCACATCACAAGATCACTGAACTGTGGATTCAGTTGTTCCATAAAACGTACTCTTTACTCTTTGTTGTAAATATCTTTAATACTGTTTGAAATGTACAAACAAAATCTCTAAAGCAGACCACTGATGTCCTCTTCTAATCTGAGACGTATGATGCTCAAAAAGCCTTAACAGCAGCGCGCACATCACAGTAGATTTGAGCCCCAGTGTTTTTGGGTTCTGCTTCTTGAAGGATTAGCAGCCTGTGGAGGTTACACAGCAAACAAGAGTTGTGTTTGCTGAATGAATCAGTGTGGAAGATTGAGTCTATTCAGACATTCGACCTTCTTCGGAAGAATCTCTTGCTTTCTCCAAAAGTATTTTGAAGCAATCATCACAACAACATCCATTATTCACTTTCTGCCTACTGTTTGGGTAACTCCTTGAAAGGGGCAAATGCACAGCTGGGAGCTCTCCTCCGCCAACAGGGATGTTTGAGTAATATTTTACGATTCATAATGAATTGAAGTGAGCACATTTTCAGCTACTGAGCACATCCTTTGTGTAGATATAAAAATATGAAGCTGCTAGAAATCTGAGGGCAGCTGTATTACGGGCTGTTTCTGATCCTTTTGTGTTAATACATCATGCAGTTCTCACATTTACTTGAACTTTCAGATCAGCGAAACTGGTTTCAATTATTAAGCTCATTTCCATAGCTTTCATTAACCGAAAAAGAATGCATGGGAATCAAAGGCCGCAGAGCCATTTATTTTCCGTCCGATGTAGCAGATTAGAAATTTCACACAACTTTACAACAAGAACAACGCGGTACAATTTGCCCTTTTCTGACAGAGCCAACAAATGTAGCAGCCTCAGTGGTGTACTTTACATGTTAGGGGTAATAAAGTAACCTTCCACCACTGGGGCTTCTGTCTGGGTCCCCTCTAAATGAGACCCATTGAGCTTACCCCAGTTATGCACTGTCTGCCAGCACTTAAGTCACCAGGGACTGATCATGGAGATATGGCAAACACACACACATGTTGTACAAACACAGGAAAGTGCTGACACCCAACAGCAATCTCAAGTTGCAAACTATTACTGGAGTCACGGTAACAAAGCCAAAACTGAGGAAAAGAGGTCACACAGTGGGGTGTTAAGGTTGGTGGGAGCTCTGCGGTGGGGTGGTTGATGGTGAGGTTGTTAAGTCTGCTATTACACAGTTTTTTTTTTTTTTGTTGTTGTTTTTTTTCTGCGATGTTGAATTCCACTGTGCATGCTGAGACTTGTGAAGAATAATTATCCCCAAAAAAGACCAGCGAAGCAGGATTCAGTTGCTTATGCAAAATATAAGTCAAAAACATACAAATCTGGAAAAAGTAGGTGTGTGTTTGTATTCTGACCCTTCCTTGACGATGTATTTACTGGGGATTATTCATACAACAGTACATACCAGTTGAGAAGCTTTAATTTAGCACCTCATTTCACTCAGTAAAAACAACTTTTACAGGCTGGCATCGTGACACACGTTTAATTCTGCCCTCTGGTAATGGTCTGCTTCATTTAAAAGTCTGCTTGGCAGCTCGGTAGATAACAGATGGAAGAAAAATGTGGGGAATTATGAGAAAGATTGATTTTGCAAAGAGGAACGGTCTGCTGTTCAGACAGTTTTCTCTGAAGCAGACTTTTTTTTCAAACCCAGTTATTACTGGACAAACAAACGAGTGCAGAAAAACAATAACGTGCACACAAAGACAGAGAGCTGTTTTCGTAAGGACAGACGCATAGACACGTATACATTCAAACACCTTTAATGTTTTGGTTTTTTTTAGAATTTGTCATATTACAAGCTCTGACTGTTTTACTGGGATTTTGTGTGATTGACCAACACAAAGCATTGGAAAGGAAATCATTCTTAGTTTTCAACTTTTTCAAATAGAAAATGGCATCCATTCAGCCTCCTTTATGTCAATTGCTTGCAAAAACACTGTTTGCTGCATTTACAACAGCACATCTCTGTCTCCACCAGCTGTAAACATCTAGGCTTTGACTGAAACTTATGCCCATTCTTCTTTGCAGAGTGGCTTCATCTTGTGTAGACCGGACATTGGGCATTTGTGAACAGTAAGTTTGTAGACTTGTCAGTGATAATCACTAATTAGTTTATCAATCAATCAATCAAATTTTATTTGTATAGCACATTTCAGCAGCAAGGCATTTCAAGGTGCTTTACATAATTAAAGAAGAAATAAAAACAGTATGTGACATTAATAAATAGATGAAGAGTAAAGATAAAAACATTAAAAACCTCGAAGACATCAAAACCCTTATTTAGTCATAAGCAACTCTAAACAGGTGGGTTTTAAGTTGAGATTTATAGGCACACAGTGTTTCAGCTGTTTTACAGTTTTCCGAAAGTTTGTTCCAGATTTGTGGTGCATAGAAACTGAATGCTGCTTCTCCTTGTTTGGTTCTGGTTCTGGGGATGCAGAGCAGACCAGAACCAGAAGATCTGAGGGGTCTAGACGGTTGGTACAGCAATAACAGATCTTTAAGGTATTGTGGTGCTAAACCATTCAGTGGTTTATAAACTAACAACAGTATTTTAAAGTCTATTCTTTGAGCTTCAGGGAGCCAGTGTAGGGACTTTACACTGCCTAAAAGTTTAGGCCGTCTACTGGGCTGTTATAGCACAATATATATTTACTTAATGATTCCATTGCCATCTGGTTGTGTAGAATTGCTGTGCTCCTGAAAGGCGAACCTCTACCTTAGTCTCAAATCTTTTGCAGCCTCCAACAGGTTTTCTTCCAGGATTGCCCTATATAAACCTTCATCCATCTTCCCGTCAACTCTATAAAGATCCTTGTGTCTCCTAAAGAAAAACATCCTTACACCACAATGTTGCCACTTTCATTCAACAATGGCTTTCTTCTCGCTAGCCTACAATTGCTAGAAGTTCACAGCTAATAGTTGTTCTGTAAGCAGTTTTTTTTTTATCTGACTTTCTCTGCATCTTCTCCAAATCTATCTCTCTTGGGTATTTAGCCATCTCCTTGCTAGGCTTTTAAGTGTAGGTCAATGCACTTCTTTTGGTCTTCCATACTCAGATTACACATAAGTAAACAATTGGTTACACTGGATTTTATTCAGGAATATTAGTATAATTAGAAATACTGTTTCACACAACTCAGATTTTTCTTTGCAAAAAAACTATGAAAACCATCTATAATTTTCTTTCCATTTTATGATTATGCACTACTTTGTGTTGGGTTGCTACGTTAAATCCTAATAAAATACATCAAAATTTGTAGTTGTAACATGACCAAACACTAAAACTTCAATGGTTGTGAAAACTTTTGCAACACACAGCTTACACAAGCTAAAATGAAAAAGAGTGTGAACTGTCAAGGATGGAAAAAGAAGAATTACTTCTCATTTGTGAAGTATCGCTGACCTATATGTAGGTGGAAGTAATTATATTCAGCAAAACTCAGCAGAAATGTAGTTAACTCAACAAAGGTTCTTTTTCCTCAAAGCTCTTCTCCAAAGTCTTGTAAAAGTGTATTCCTCCAGCACAACGACAATTATTGTCTTTTAAGGCATCCCAAGCCCATCTTTAAGCAACCATAATGTAAACCAGAGACTCTGAACTTCACTTGCGGGATCTCAAAAACAGACACAGGAATGAGGTAAAAAGAGAATGAAAGAGGGAGGGGCGGCACGAGAATAAAGTATCTCATTTGAGCCCCGTAAAAAGCAAGGAGGCACAAACATTTATCTGAGGCAAGACTTTCATCAGATGCTTTAAGAGTGTAGAAATAACACAGAGCAAGATGCTGATAAAGTCGAGACAGGAAATGGGGAACGTTTGGTCTCTAGTTCTCATGTTTCAGCCGGGACAAGGGGGGTCCCACAAGCACTCCCTCACTAACCCCCCCCTTCCCAAACCCTCTTTCTGTTCTGCTGACATATAAAGACCACAACCCTCCACAAGCAGAGGGATCAGCAAATGGAAACCTAGTTCTGTCTAAACAGAAATAAACACATTTAAGGATATAAATAAATGTGAAGTGGTTTAGCAAAAAATAAATTCTTCATTCCAACGTAGATTAATATCTTCATTAGACGGTGTTATAATGAAGATATCCTTTTTCCGAGGATATTTTCTATATTTGCGCTGCACTCAAAGCTGTGTGAAGGAGAACAAAGCAGCAGAGAGCAAAGAAAAGAGGCTTAGTTTCATCAGACAGTGAGGACTGAGCGAAAGACGGTAGCTGTGTTTCATGTTTCAAGAAAAGGATGGATTTCTAAACAAACATCATAATTCAGGTAACTCCATGCTGCGTCCGTGACTCAGGCGTGATGAATCATCTCTGAGATCACCTCATTACTGCCTCTTTGGTATGTGGGACTTTTTCGTGAAGAAAGAATGCATAGCCTGAGTTTAGCATTAATGTTCCTTAATTGCAAGAAGGAGTCACATTACCGGGCCCACCAGGATTTGACGTAAATAAGTCTACAGACTTCTAAAATATAGTCAGCTTGTATTGCAGACATAAGCTCACAATGAACAACAAATTTTAAGAACAATTTTATAGGTTACTTTTTAAACATTTAATAAAATCAAAAGTTATGTATAGATATTTAATTATCAATCAATTGCTTCCACGATAGAAAATAAATGCCACCCCTGGATTGGCTGCTTTGCAAATGCCAGCCAGTAGCGTGGCGAGTAACAATGCCCAAAAAAAAATAAAAAAAAATGTGCAAGTAGGCAGGGTTTCTACAAATAATTTGAAGCTATGAGTCACAGAAAAAATCCTGAATAGGTGAATCTGCGAATACTGAACTGCAAATAGGCAGCGGTCCAATGTAGCTCCAAATTTACTGCAGAGTGAAATGCTTGTTTTCCAGTTTTGAAAAAGCCCCCCACAGTCCTGCTCAGTGTTAAATCACAGTAGTTCGCAACACTCTTTAAAAAACATTAAAAACTACAATCTTTTCACCAGATTTTTTTACTCAGAAGTTACTTAGATCATTTAGATCTTTTTTAAAATCCAAAATCGGAATGAACTGAACATTTTGAAGCATGTTTTGCTCTATATGTTGGGTTACATATTTGTGCCACACTGTGCCCCTGCTTCCCGTTTACAGCAGTAGTTACCAAGGTTGTTCTGTGTTACATGCTGGAATAGGTAGCTTGGTTAAAGGACATCGGGGAAATAACCTCACTGCATTGGGCTTTTAATCAGCACATTGCGCTATTTATAGTGACCCTGAGCAAAGTAACATTACAGAGGCCTCTTTAATTCTGTTTAGGTTGCATGCAAACTGGACAAAATTAACTGATACTGTAGAAAGACATTGAGGGCAACATCAAAGGTTCAGGTGTTGTAGGAGAATATAAGAGATACTTCATTCTCCCTGAGGGAAATTGATTGAGGGGCAAGCGTACAATGACTACAAGGTCACATGCACACCAACAACAAAAAAATAAAAAATAACAAAATAAAGTAGAAACATTCCATAAAGTTCAGATTGTCTAGATGGGGTAACAAGAAATTAGTTTAAAAAGAAAAAAAAATCAAGAAAGTTATCAGATTTAGAAAGAAGTTGGATGAAAAGATTGTTTAAAACGATTGCTTGTGCAGCAGATGGCTTTGTAAGATTTTCTTGACAGTAGTAGTTGATACTAGTCTCCAAACAGGATATGGGGATGGGTCCTTCAGCATCTCCTGTGCCTGTTCCATCTCAGTGATTTCATAGATCGACTACAAGGGAGGAGGCTGATAGTTCGACCCAATTATTTCCATCTATCTTTTCACCGTGCAATTCTAGATTAAGATTACACAGTGAGTGAGCCATACCAGGCACATATATCATATCTAATTATGCATTATAAAAGGTCAGCGTTATCCTGGACTCCAAACAGTCTAAGCCTGTGCAGAAAATGTGGTCTCTGGACTAGTTAGGAGACAATCAATATGATCATTCCAACACAAATTACTGCACATAATGACGCTCAGATATTTAAAGGTGGGCACTTGTTCAATAGCTCCAGAGTGGTTGTTCCACTTGCTCATCTGAAAATTTGATGACTTGATTATTAGACCCAGTGCTACCAAGAATGAAAAACTAATGTGAACATTTCACGATTATATGACAAACATGAAAAGAAGATGAGAGTAAGGTTAGGAGCCAGTATTTCTCTAATTAATGCATAAATAATTACTGAAATATAAAAAGTCATAAAAAGCCTCGCTAGAAAGTCACTTAACTTGTGAATTCACCTGTATGTGGCTGTGCTGGCAAAGACACGTGGCTGATTTCCAATTAGGGACAGAAAAATGTAGGTGGACGTTAGTGGTTGAACACCAGGGGAGAGGCCAGGATGCCAAATTAAAGGGCAGAAGTGGAGTGTGTACTTATCCTCACTCATGATGTGCTCTGTCAGCCCTGCTGCTTATAATGGCATGAGAAGGGCCACTTAACTCGTAATCACTTCTCTCTCCCCCTTTGGCTTTGTCCTCCTCTCCCTCACCCCCACCAACCCCAGATTTTCTGACTGCTGGCTCCGATCTCTAATCATAAACGAACAGAGGATCTAGAGCAGGAACAGTGGTCCACCTTCCCCCCACCCCCCACACCTCTCTCCTTCCCTACAATCCCATAATCAGAGGGCTCCTGATAACCAAGAGGCAATGCAAGGCTTTGAATGAGAAATGGGTGCACCTCTAATGCATCACCTCAACTTTGAAGAGCCATTTTGCAGCAAAGGCAAAAATCACAGGTAGGGAATCAGCTCGCCGCCGCCACCACCATCATTATTGTTAGGATCATTATCTCCCATCTCACTGAGTAGTGTAACTGAAAGTGGGACCTTTTAAACAATTATTTTCATTTCCTTTCCATAGACGAAAAGGCAAAACTTGCCACAATATGTCAAGGTAATTTCTGCCCTGTGGTGCACTTTGACATTCCGCACCCGACGCAAACACACACACACACACACACACACGTGCGCACGCATGCACGCTTTCACACAGTCCAGAAGTAATATGCGTTGTCAAGGCACACAGGTCAGCCGTTCTGGCACAGGCCTACCTGTCAAGCGCTGCTACTTGTGCAGAGCTCTGCTAATGGACTGCTAATAGAAGTGAATGTTGCACTGTGAAGCTCCCCTGTAGTTGAGAGTGTCACACAGGGTGATTAATGACACTCTCCTCTCCTCTTCTGTCCGACTGCTTTCACCCTTCCCTCTCCCTGCCTCTGCCAACAACAGCTCCCCCTTCTCTTCATTGCTCACCTTTCTGTCCTTTACCTGCGTCCTTACAATCTCCTTCATCTCACCTATTTTGTTTTTTCAAGTACTGCTCTGGAAGGAACAAGAGTTTTCTGATTTTCTATTATACCCTCCACTAGTCAGGTTTTGCTGGCTTCTAGGCATCGCCGCATGAGAGGAGCAAATAAAAAAAAAAGTGGCAGAAACATGGAAGAGCAACATTTAAAAAGAAGTTGTTTGACTTACTGGACTGGATGGAGGAGTCTTCTTTTTTCTCCATACTTTAACGTGGTTACTAGATTGTTCCGCCAGGAAGAATTTTATAGTTTTTCCAAATGCTGTAAATTGTGAAATGTCATTAAATATGCACTGAAAAAGAAAATGAATGTTGATTTGATTCGGTGGTATTATGTACAATCCACACACATAGCAAGTTACTAAGTTACCTGTACTTTTAGCAATACTGTATATCAAACAGGACTCCACCATCAGTGCGTCCTCACAGAAATGCTTCTCATCAAGCTGTTGACACCCATTATTTGGGTTGTTTGCTGTGAGAAGTAGTTTGGATGATGGGGTCAGCAGACCCACAGTTCCACCAGGTGTTTGTAAATTGCTGCTGCTAGTCTGGAGGAGCTGAGCGGGCAGAGGTCAGGCAGAAGTTCGGCTTGGGACTCCAGCTCAGAGGAGGAGCTTTGAGTAAATGGATGGTGCTTTGTGAGAGCTAATATCTTCAGTATTAGTAAGATGTCAGTAAAACACAGAAATACTTTAAATGCAATGATTAAACTGCAGGAAACTAAAGATAAGGAGCAAAAATGTTCAAAGTGATGCAGATAGGTCATGTTTTCTTGTTAATGCTAATTCTTTTGGTTTTTGAGGGTCATGCAGTCTAGTCTGTTATATTAGGATGTGTTCAAAAAGTATTTAAAGCCACAATTTGGTATTTAATTCAAAACTGAACTGTGAAAGTGAAAGCTGTGAAAAGAAGCAAAATAAGGGGAGACAGAAAACAATATTGCCGTGATACAAGTGAAAAAGAAAAATTGCTCTGACGAACGTTAAAAGGAACAAAACTGAATTTTTCAGCAAATAGTACAACAGTGAACCTCGCAGCAGGGCCAACTGTAAACATGGCAGCCACAGTACCCCGCCTCCACCAGCCAACCACGAGGTATCCTCACCCACAGGAGGAGCGAAGAACTGTTCCCGGCCCTAAAATAGCACACGTCTATATTTTTTGCTTTCATAACAATAGTACATGACATCAAGTGGTGCAGGGAAGCAAGCTCAGCAGCCACTTTTCACAGTAATTATCGCTCGCTACCATGCTCCATCTGTGGCTTAGCTAGCAACCAGCATGTAGCTCTGCCCCGTTGAAGCCAAACTGTGCAGACAATCTTTCCCCAGCTCCCTTCTATGACGTGCGCGCGCTGCAAACCTAATCTCTCTTTACATCAGTTACATTAAATTCTTCAGTTACGTTTAATTTATTGAATTTAAAGCTGTCATTTCGGTCAGCTCACGGGGGGGGAAATTTATAACTCCTGCTCCTTACACACAATGTGCTTATTGTGCATACGCTCGGCTTAAAAAATGACCCAGATGATTGCAATGTTAGTAGACCAAAGGGAGCTAGTTTGTCAGGCCCCAGGGAAGCCTGTTAGAATAATAATAATAATGAAAATACCATTCCCTTTCACTCCATGCAGCAACCCGGGTTGTTCGGAACAGGATTGTCATCTGCGGTAAACAGCAAAGCCTCACAGCACACTGACTCATGATGGTTTATAATCCATATATGTATCAAATATCCTTTAACTTTCCCCTCTATAAAGAATCCTCAGAGGACACATCTTCAGGAAGCAGAGAGCAGCAGGGTGTGAGAGAAGCAGGAAGGCACAAGAGCAGCCGTATGGAAAAACCGAACTAATCCCCAGGATGGCCCTCAGCACCTCTGTACCCAGAGGCTAACACAGAGACGAACTACATAAATGTCAACCTTAAGGTCAGGCATGAAAATAAAGAGAAATCAAGTATGAAAACACTTCAGATAAGTTTTTCTTTGTCTAATGAAACACGGTTTTCAGAACTGTGATTTTATGTTGAGTTAAAAAAAAAAAAACTACTTGAAACCCATCAGATACTCCTTGTAACTCGCAGTTCTGTTGCCCAACAGTTCTTAACCAAGCTACTGTCACAAAGCTCTTCACAGAAATCTGTCTCAACTTCAATCTTTTGGAGAGGCTTCAACCAAGTAAAGAGCACTCAGATTATTGGATTGAGTTAGATCCCTCAAAGAAAATTTAAAAATGAAACAAATACAAGTGCACAGAAGCAGAAGATGTGTTCTGATAACCCGCAAACAAGCCTTTCAGGAACAGAACTGTGTTGCGAGTAAGCGTCTGTAAGCGAGCCACTTTAATCACCAGTAGTTTCACACTGAAGAAGCATCTCTCAAGCGATTTGGAAATGTGTACAGCTCATCAGTGCCCCAAAATAGCTAAGCCCATTAATTAAGCTCAAACAATGTTCTCCTGCTCTATCGACTTCTTAATGGACAGAGAGGAACCTTGTTCGTATTCCCATCCAGTCAATGACACAGAGCTCTCCGGGGTTTTGGAAAGGGTATTATGTCATCTCGCCCTGCCCTTCAGAAGCTGCGTCTGGCCTGTATTTTGTTCTTCCTCGCCCTTTTTTTTCCAACCCCCGTTTTGCTCATTAACAATGTAGGAGTGAGCTGACAATCCAGAGGAGCTAGATAAGGTTGCTCACAGACCCTAATCCTTGCCACACGATAAGTGCTTGAGCCACCAGTATAACCTCGCATGGCTCTCGAAGACCGCAGACATTTAATACGGTAAAATACCCATATACAGTTGAGAGACCACCTGGCTTTATTCAAGGCCGGTACTTAAACATGCTCAGACACATAATGAACAATTAAGCGTCAAACAGATGCTCTCTTCTCACAGCCCTTTGACAGGTAATTTCATCCACAAGAGGATTAAGTAAATACCTCTAAGTGTTTTCGCTTTAGCTTTGTTCTGTAACTGACAGCTACTACAGTTTGCCTAAAACATCAATGGAAAGTGACGAAAAAGGAAAATGTTTTCTACCAAAAGTGGTGGAAAACTATTGAGTTTTAAAAGATGCTTGATGTAATCATGGTTGCAATTTTAAAATAAGAGGTGCATCCATTAACATATAAATTAAAGTAAAAAATGTGTAATTATTATTTATACGTTTTTTGCTTAAAACGTATGTATAAAGTCCCACATTTGTTTGCTGAAAGTATAAAAAGATAGAAGATTTATCAGATTTTCTACTTTTGACCTACATACCACTTATAAGAGCTGATTGAGTTAAAGTTGGTTCATATCTCCGATACACCAGGCTTTACATGCCTCATACTGACTCTGTTGATTCAAATCTTTTTTTTTTCCAGACAATTAAAAAAAACGAGGGAAAATATAAACAGTATTTTAATTTTAAGAGGGAGTCCTTTTAAGTTGTACTGAATTACAAATCAACACAATGTATTCAGCAAAGTATACTAAACTTTGTCTATTTTATTTTATAACTATTTCAAAGCAGCTTGGTCTATTGCTTTATAAAAAGGAGGATGGTATTTTTATTTTTGATAAATTAAAAAATACATTAATTTATTATTTTAAAAAATGTATAATAATAATAATTATTATTATTATTGTTATTATTATTATTATTAGTTTCTTACTCACCAAAGCAACTCTACGGAAAATCATCCAATTCAAATCTTTGACCGATCCACCGGCATAACACGTATTAATACAGTTCGGATCCAGGAAACGTGAATTACACATTCTATATACATTGACCCTAAATGACTTAGTATTCAGTAGACATTCATCTGCCAGGTAGATTAGAGACTGACTTTATTACTCTGTCCCAAAAGTTGCGTACACGACTTAAAATATTGCTACTTAAACTTTGGGGGTGTTTGTGGTTTTTTTTGTTTTTGTTTTTTTTCCTCCCCCGACCACTACAGCCACTCCGGAGCTAAAAGCGTGCGTGAAACTTTGACCAGTCGTAAAGTCCGCACTTAGCATTAAAGTTTACCTTGAGCAAATCCTACATCCAGCAGGAGAAGGAGCAGAAGCCAGGGTACGGACGGCATCTCCGGGGGGAATCTCGTCACTCTTCCCCTTCCTCTGTCAGTCTGTGCGCCGCAGCCCATGATGAGGAGTCAAACTGCGCTCTGAGGCAAGTCCGAGTCTCTGAGTAAATGTATCTCCAACACGCTTTATCTTCCCTCTGCGCGCCGCGTTCCCGTCCAGGTATCAACCTCCACAACCAAGAGCGCACAGCGTGGCTCCGCAGAAGATATCTCCAGCGCACTGATTGTTTGCCTTTTCCTCACAAACATGTGATAGTTTATAGGATAAGATGTGGGCGCATCGTCCTCCGTCAGAGGCGAGGATGTTGCGTTAAAACCTGACTCCGTTTGATTTTCCTCTCAAAGGTTCACCAGATTTGCTCTGATGTGTGGATCGATGCCTTGAAGGTGAATTCATGCTCCCTCGCCAAATCAAAGTCCAACACACGGAGAGTCCCGCTCAGCCGAACCTTTTTTCAGCGTGTGCGTCTCACTGGCGGGACTGAACCCGGGGAAGGAGCCGTCTCTGAGGACTACCTTGCTCCTTCAGCCAATCCAAGTACTCCGGCGTGTGGCGGCGCTGTATCAAAACCTGGCCCGGACAGCAGCCAGCGAGGAATGGAAGCTGTTTATTAAATGCACGGCGAATACAAGTTCGGGATTTAGAGGAAACAGTCAATCAAAAGTTTGTCATAAGAATAAAATGTGGTTTTCCCTGCAACTCTGTTTCAACGAATATGAGAATACGAGAGACGGAGTTGTCTCTGCCTCAAGTTATCTGCAATCTGCTTAAAATAATTTATCATAAATTTTGAAT
Source organism: Poecilia formosa (assembly GCF_000485575.1). Classification (NCBI taxonomy): domain Eukaryota; kingdom Metazoa; phylum Chordata; class Actinopteri; order Cyprinodontiformes; family Poeciliidae; genus Poecilia; species Poecilia formosa. Next base: position 4,124,312 of record NW_006799945.1, read on the forward strand.
ATTACAGAATACCAATTATAAAAAGACTTATAATGTAAAAAAAAAAAAAAAAAAAGTGACCCCATCACATGCACTTACTTTGTCACACATGCATAAAATATTTTTGTCTGGGCTCCTTTTGCATGACTTGCTATATTAGTGTGAAACAGCATTGAATTAGTCACCCTGTCACCCTGCTGAGTGACAGTCAGGGTGTTAATAAAGGTAGCTTTATTAACACCCTTCAGTTCATCTGCAGTGTTGAGTCTGTTTTTTCCTATTTTCCTCTTGACATAAATTCATTATGAGGGTTTAGGTCAGAAGAGTTTGCTGGCCAATAAGTCACAGTGATATGATGGTTATTTTATGAGCAGGTCTAAACTCCTGCTGGAAAATTAAATGAGAGTCTCTATAAGACTCGTCAGCAGAGGGAAGCACAAAATGCTCCTGGTAGATGGCTGCGCTGACTTTGGAGTTGATAAAACAAGATAAACCAACACCCACAGATGACATGGTTCCTCAAATGTGGGAACTTCATCCTGGACTTCAAACTTGGATTCTGTGCCTCCACTTTCTTAAGACTCTGAGACTTTCTTCATAAACAACCTGTTCCTCAAGACGCCTGCGAGGTGCATTCCCCAGAGCAGCCCTTTTCAAAGCTGTAGTTATCCACGTTGCTTATGCATCTTTTTCAAATGCACTTTTTCCTTCGGCTAAACTTTCTATTAATATGCTGTGAAAAAACAGCTTTTTTTGCTAACTTCTTTTATTGATTTTAATTAGCTAAATGAATGCTTAAATTACACACACTTATATTATGAATTGAATCCAGGTCCCCTTACCATAAATTATACATTTAGTGTAAGTTTTATGACTGACAAATTCAACTGCGATTATGGACAAACTTTGTTCCAGGTGAACAAAACATTTGGGGCCTTTAGAAATTGTAATTAATTGAGCAAAAAAAAAAAAATGGAACCTGCCAGATAAATGTGAGTAAAACCAGCCTGGTGATGTTTCTTTAATCACATAATGTCCTCTGGCCTTTGTAAAAAAAAAATATAAAAAATCTTGTGAATCTGTTCTGGACAAGGACTTCTGCCGTGAGCAGCTACAGGGTGAGAAGACAAAAATGTCCCATAAATTCCTGCATACTGATTTATGGACAAAGGTGCCAGTACAGTAGGGCCACTAAGGTATTGTCTCATCATTGTAGTGCAGCTGAAATATAAAGTAGAAAAAATGAAAAGTATATTTTATCCAGTGCATTACTCTATATAAAACCTGATTTATATTTCCAATGTATTGCAAACAGATGCTTCTGATGCCACCTTTCATTGGAAAAATAAATCATCACAAATTCTGTTCGAACACTGCATATCGGATAGGCCCTTGCACTGTCCCTTGTTGTAAACAAATTAACTTAACTTGTTATTTAAGAGTACTAATTGCTTGTCATTAGATATATAAGGAGCTCAGCCTAACAGACATACATCCACACAGAAATTCAGAGGAAAGAAAAACTGCTTGAAATAGGGCTTTTTTTTCTTTTCAGGGAGAAATTTGTCTCAGCTTTCCGATGGAAGGCTGATGGGTTATTACATATGCATGACAGAGGTCTGAGTAATGTCCCCGACACTTCGTGATTAATGTGAAACATGAACTCCAGCACCATATCTGCACCGATATGAAACTTTTAAAATATGAATCTAATTTTAGGATTCCCCTCCCTTCCTCCCCCCACCACAGTCTCTAATGCATGGTGATGTCAGCAGGCTGCTGACATCTCTCTGGCATTTCAATTTTGGGTAGCATACGCAGGAAATTATTGATTCTCGATTCAGACCTTCCTAATATACAAAGATGTTAATGTATATTGTTAATGCTTGTTTACAAAAATCAAAATAAGTCATAGCAATAAATTAATCGCAAGCAAATCATAAGAATTTTTTTTTTTTTGTTTGTTTTGACGACATCTTTTGAGAAGTGGGACATGTCTGCTTTCAAACAAGCACTACATTTTTAGTTAAGTGCATAAAAGGTTTCAAGGTATAAAAACTGGTCATATGACATTGAGTGCCAAAAGTGCTTCTGGATCAACCATAGACTGCACAAAGCAAGGTTAGAAAAGGCAGACTAAAATAGAAAGGGTCACTAGCTGCTGTTCTAAAGCTCATCTGTGTAGCACCAAATATATTTCATCTATATGGCACTTTCCAAAGCAAAGCATAAAAATGTTTATTATATACAGTATTATATACAGTATATATCAACACTGATACATATGCTAATATCAACTCATATTAACATTTCTTCATCATAAGTCAAAATAGTTAAATATTTTTACATATTCTAGCCCAAACAGTCCCATATAGGGATGTTTTTTTTTAAAGAGAGAAACTAGAGATAATCACACATCAGGATATCAATAGTCAAAGAACAGAAAACAAAACAAAAACAAAAAAAAACAAAAAAAACACTGTACATGACAAAACCAATAAATAATAATACACTTTGGGAATTGTTTTCTTTTAGCATAGCCTTTTTATGTATATCTAAAGTAAAGAAGACAAAGTTTGAGATCAAAAGATGATTGTGGTGATGCTTGGTTCTTGGATTACACAGTTCCCTCATGCAGTGCAGCTGCCTTACCTGTTGTAGTTTCACAACAGAAGTACTTGTTTATTTTAGGTTATCAGTCTTAACTTGGCTTCTTTGCCCATGTATATTCAACACATTATCCCAATTTTCCTCAGTCTTTTAGTCGTGCTCCCCTCACAGCTGACATTCACTCTGCTGAATAACTCACCTGTTAACCATTCCAGTAATCATCCACCCCCTGTGTACCACCTGTCCCAGCTTGCCAACTTTAGATGATAAAAGCTCGGGCTATCACTGGACCAGCTCTAGGATTTTTCTGCTGGAGCAGAATGTGGCAAATGGTACAAAAAGATAGAGCTTGAGCATCAACTATTTATTGAATGAACGGACAGTTTGGACAAGTAACTGGGATACAGCAATGACAGATAGATCTAAAGTGCAGAGATTGTCTTTTTCATAAAAGCTAAAAACAAAATGAAATACCCTTACAGAATACAAGTCAGTTTGGGTGGTATTAATCAGTATTGGAAACCGTTGTCTCAGTTCCTCTCCTCCCTCCAGGTTATGGTGAGATCCAACCTCATCATAATTTGTCCTACCAGATGGTAGCTACCACAGCTCTCAGTCCATCCAGGGATGATCAGAGTCTCCAAGCATGATGAATGGGATTCATGTATCCTGGTAGGGGGGGAGGGGGTCTCCATCACTTACAATTCTTAGCTGAGGGTTTGTCTACAGACAATATAATGCGAAACTAAAAAATCACTGCTTGCTGCTGGAAAGCATTCACAGTGCTCCACTTTCTACACTTTTTGCTATGCGACAGCCTCATTCCAAATTGTATTAAATTGTTCTCTTTCCTCAAAATTCTACACACAAATACCCCATCATGACAATGTGGGAAACCTTTTGGGAGTGTTTTGAAAATTTCAGTCACAGAAATGTACAGTCAATGGACAGATCATAAAGAAACAAAGTTAATAGCAGATGTAAATGTTGTTCTTCATATACTGCCTTCTAAACAAGCCTCCAGGTGAGGATGAGATTTACTCCACGAAGGATTTTCTTTTTTTTAACAGCTTCACTGTGCGTCTCTAAACGTTCAGTATTTAATGGAGTTTTTGCTAGAGAATTTGTTAATCAAAGAAAGATTCAGAAATTCGATTAGAGAGTGTCAAAGGGTCCTGCATACCGCACACAAGGTTATTGCATTTAGTGAAGACCAAAGACTGTTAATGTATTTCTTAGAGTCTTTTGGAAGAGTTTTGCTTTCCCTGCCCCATCATAACGTGTACTCTAGTAGGTTGCTGTCGAAAATAATTAAAAATAATCGTTTGCTTTATGTTAAGAATGTATTCAACGGCTGAAACATTGACATCATGGATACATCTTGCAGAAGTGTTCGTGCTGCTGGAGCTTTCTACTTGTTGTCAAATTACAACCACAGACGTCAACGAGTTTCATTGGGATTTAATGTGAGAGACCAAAGCAGAGTCGTGAATTTATGATCCTTCAATTGATGCAGTGAATTTACGATGTGTGCTACAAATGGAGTTGCGCTTCTCTCCATGTCCTCCAAAGTTACAACGAGTTTCTTTGCCGCTTCTCAGATTAGTGCTCCTGTTTCATGAAAGAGAACGGTCGTCTTTTGATACGTTTGCAGCTCTGCCAACTCTGTCGGTATTCAGGTGATTGACGGAATGATCCTGTGTGATCAAAAGTTAACTCTTCATTAAACTTCACCAAAACGTAATGAGTCTTAGGTGTTTAACAGTCTCCACAAATGTATTTATTTAAATAACATTGACTGATCAAACTTCTGAGATCTTCACAGAACAGCTGATTCCATATTTCTGCAAGGAGTTCAGACATCCAGAAGGAGGTCAAACAATGACAGCAGCTCCCAGTGTATAGAAGTAGCCAGGTGGGTACAGCATTGCGGTACGTACACCTAACCAGGAGAGACCTAGATTCAGAACTAATTTACACCAGAGAGTCTGCCAGATGAAACGTCTGACTTATAGGTATATGTTGTTCTGGAGTAAAAATACATATCTATAGTCCTTCAATTGATGCAGTAAACATGAACAGGGAGTTTTTTTTTTTTTCCATTGCACAAAGTTCTGACAATGTTCTCTTCCTGTTGATTCAGCACAGCTCGTCTTACTGCTTTTATCCTGCAGCACATTTAAATCGGTTCAAAAGATAGTTTTTATAGTAGAATGCGAGCAATAAAAGGAAAATGGATGTGTTAGATCAGTTTCCTTAAAGACAAACGCAATGCATGCCAATGAAACGCCATGCTGCAGCTCTATGTGTCACGCTAGTCATAAAGCACATAGTTCATCATGGAGATATGCATATTCAAATACAAAACCAGAGTTTTTCAGATTAAAACATATTCTTTCCCTCAGAGTCATCCATTTTCAGTTATGGTTCACACAGCCTCATTTTGCTGTTTGCTGACTGGAGGGGAAAGTGGTGTAGCTCTCTGCCAATGCAGCCTATCGAATTCAAGGTTAACCAATACAGGCTTTCTGAAATGCCCTTCTGCTCAATGCTGTAGCAGTGAGCTCTCATTCCTTTGCAGCCTGTTCACCTGAACATTAGTTTTGTCATTCTTACCTTTTATATTTTTTTTCTAGCGAGTCATTGAGGGGCAGATTGAACAAGCGGAAGGTGACACTAGCTAGCCAAGTTAACTTAAAAGATGGTGTGTGTGTGTATATATATAATATATATTGATTGGGAAGTTCTATTTTTGTTCATGTATTATGTTTTCTGTGTTATTCTTATGCCTTTGGGTGGAGTCACGATTCTTGGACAACTAAGTAAAAACACCATTAACAAGCGAGACTGTGATAAATGGAAGCAATGAGATACTGTGAAAAGGTGACGTCATTGTTTTGCATCTATTTGAGTAATTTGATTCCGTAATGACCGTGTTTCAAACTAGCCACATGGTTAAATAGTCTGTCAAGAAGTTACAACTAGTAAGAATGAGCTGCCATTTCTGCTTTAACATGTTTTCTCCTATTTTTGATCGCATTAGCAAAGATTTGTTGTCTTTTTAAGGAGACTGATACTAAAGAGGTTTGTTTTGACTGTTATTTTGTCTGTAAGTTCGTCCTCTTGGTGTTCAAATTAAGGTGCAATTCCATGTACACAGTCTGATGAAACGTTTGTGGTAGTTTTGATCAACATGAAGAAGTCTGTGGAAAATCATAATAATATGATAAAGCAGACAGAAAAGAAGTCCTCCACTTTTGGAGACCGTAGAGGCAATCACGGTTATCGGTGCAAAAGAATACAACCAAAGTTTGGTGGTATGAAGTGTGTCTCATGGGAAAACTGGAACATTCAGTGTATAAACCGCAGACACTGAATATTTACACGAAGTGAATTGAGGTGTAATTTAGCTTTAAACCAAAGCTTTCACTGCCACAGAGGTGCTATCTAATAACACAGCTAGATTCCTGTGAAATGCTGGATATTTTAAGTGGTGGTAATTTTTACGACAACACGATACTATTCATTTAATAAAAATGCACATTTTGAGATTCATGATCAGATTAAACGTTTTGAGCTTCCCTGAGCAGCTATCTTTTCAAGCGGGCTTTCAGCACACAGTGGGCGATAAAATAAACATGCAGGAACTGATGGAATAAATAACATTCCGATTTTCTGTTTTACTACAGTTTCACAGTTTGTCAATGTTTAACGTTGCAGTTTACCCGTACAAATTTGAAATAAAATACGTGAGACATTTAAGGCTATATGCCTTTAATAGTTTTATGCTCGACAAGAAACCATCTCAAGGTTTATGAAAGGTACGCTGAACACTTGGCAAAACTACTCCTTATTTTTTGCTTCTTACAGCAGTTTTGGTTTAGATTTTAAAGATTATGAATTTAAGTCCATTGTTTGCTAATTTCTGGTACAGGGCACTCCTCATGGTTTTATCTGGCAGGTCAAGATCTCCAGGTTCTGCAACTACGGTACGCAAGATGCTGTTTAGACATCATGGATGAGTTGCTAATGCACTCTTGAATTATTTTTGGTTGTCTGGCAGCAAGTGGGAAGCTTCACCTCTGTTTCCATGTTATTTTCTTGTAATGACTCACACCGTGCTTCATTGAACTCGCAAAGCTTTTGAAATGGCTTTTTTGCCGGTTTCAGACAGACAGGCGCTGTCAAAGTGATTTTATGATTTTCTCGGATCTAGTAGAAATCACTTCTGGGTGTGGCTGGTGAAATTAAACACACCTTTCCAAAAATTGTGTTTAATTCATAATTTGGCAAAAGAGAGGAATTATATTTCTGCGTAAGGCCTGGTAAAAACTAGCCCCCTCTGTTCTATCCCATACAGAGGGTGTAGACCCTTTGGCTACTGAGAAACGATTGCTTGCTGGAGGTGTGGAGTCTGTTGAAGTTTAAAATTTTACCCAATCACTAACACTTGGCCGTGACGGATGTAATGCATAATTTCTATGAACCAGAAGGCTGTTAATGTTAATTCAATAGTTGAAATCGAGGCCAACACAGAATAAATGCCACTGAAAAACTACAGATTACATTCTAAAACGGCGCAGAAAATCAATCCTACACATACCAGTGAAGGGAGATGACGATTCAGCAGAATTGTGTATAAATGCAATGTCCTGGCTAGTTTGGATGGCGTCCCTTGATAAATAAAATCATAATTTGAAATCTCCAATTTATTCTTAACCTGATTATCTTTATCTGATAATACAATTTGTTTTATGATCAAAAACGTCTAAGTTTCTGAATAAACTTAAAGCGTAAAAATATTCTGGGTCTGTGGTTCAGGACTGGGCAGAAACTGGGAGCAGTAACAGAAATTGTGGAGACTAAAATTACATTTTGGCTAGTACAGCAGTTCCTTACCCTGGGTACTCTGGACGCAGGATGGGGGCAATGAATTGCTGACCAAAGAGCTGCGCCATGCTGCTTGATCTCCAACCTCTGAAGGAAGATTATCTTTATAATCACACCTAGAGAAACACTATTTTACATTAATTTTTTCAAAATATCTCAGACAAATAAATTAGCTGTTACTTCATCTTATTACATATTCCTATATCAGGTGGTGAGGGGAACGGTTTCTAGGAGAGATCTCCCACTCCTGCTGAACATTCTCACCCAACCTCCCTCTCTAGACTCAGCCTGTGGATCAATTAGACAGAGACACAGACAGATTGATATTGGACAAATAGAGTGATACACCGGCAGATTAATGATTATGCAGCGAGGATGTACCGCCGTGGAACCGAATCTCTAACACCAACTTATCCCCCCCGCCCACTGCTAGACACAAATACACCCGAGCGTCTTGCTAATTTTAAAGATAAACATCGCCAGATGAAAATGGAATTGGAAATTAATCATAGCTATAAATTAAGTCACCTTTGGGGATGAGCTTCTTCCTCATTCATGGAGTAACAGGTATAGCGAAAGATACCATGGAGCTGTGCATGCATGAGCTGCAGGATAGAGGAGAATTTAAATTATGACAAATGGTATAATATGATTTGCAGACAAAGCAGGAGTTGGAGATTTTTTATTTTTTATTTTTTTAACTGTGAGTCAGAGAGAGCGAGAGAGCGAGTGAATGGTGGCGAATCAAGTTATGTGCCACACAATAAAGCTGCTTTCCATCGCTTTGGGCACACTTTACTGCTGCTCTTGATATCAGTATTAAAAGTGATTTGCAGCTCCGCATGTGGCAAGGAATCAAAACTTAATTTAGGCAGATAAAGATGCCATTTGGGAGGGAGATAAAGTGCTGCATCATGGAAGATGTGTTCCCCAGCCTGCTCTCAGCGCCTCACCCTCACAGCGCCCTCAGATTTACAAGCTCTTTTTTCCTGCTCCATAAAACAGCAAATCTGCTCGCCAGGCGACACAGGCAAATGTTAATGGATTCATTTGTCAGGAACCCTCCACTTATTTACAGTCCTCCTCCATTACCGTCGCTCCTCCTGTAAGAGAAAATCCAGTGGCCAAAGTCAAAATATCGATTTGCCCGTCCATCAGCCTGTGAGTCATCCCATAAAGCACCGCGAACTGAAGACACTGCTGCCACCAGGAGTGTGGCTCAACATGACACTTACACAATCACCACAGAGGCTCCTTTCCACTTAAATTATGTAATCCAGTGAAGCTAAGATGAGAAATTAATCGCGTCTGCTGTTACTTTAAAAGAGATATTCGCATTATGGAGGCTCAGGTTAGTTTATGGAGACTGTTTACACAGCTTCTTCTGCCTTATTAGCACATTTATAGCAAAACCAACATTAATTTACCCTGCTCTCTCTATGTTCACTAAGTCACTTCCTCTCTTGGCTTGTTCATCTCTGAAATCTTGCTCCCCCGCCTCTCCTGCCTCCTCCTACAATGGCCGATGACCATACTTATGCAAATGTAATTAATTTCTGTGAGAAATTATAATTAGTCTGGTATCTCTGCGAGTTCCTAACTTCCCACGAAGGTTAGGGCAAGCATTTATGGGCGTTTCTGGTTAAGATGTGCAGAGAGGATTAAAGTAATGGCATATAGTAACAAGAATTATGATATTAATAATGTGTTGTTTTCTTAACTTTCCCATTTTGGAGACACAGGCAAATGGGTAACAGGAAGTCATAAAATACTTGTTTATGTTTTATCGACATCGATCAACTAAATAAGGACAGGTAAGAAGTGTAAGAATGTTTCAGTCCCAATAATGCTGTCAAGTGTGAGTTTGTTAAAAACAGTTTCATAATGTGGGATTTTTTTCACAACCGAATACATATATTCAATTTCATAATTTTTTAATTTTGTCACATTAGCAAAATCATAAAGATCTGCATGCGAGTTGCCACAGGGATGAAGATAAAATATTCTGAGCTAGATTTTATTATTACTATTGGTTTGAATTTAAGTCACTGGAGGAGTCTAAAAAGTTGGTAAATATATGGTAAGTTGTTGAGCTAGCAGCAGAAGTGCACGTTTATCAGGAAACTATAAAATAAGAATAGCACTTGTGAAACGAAGTATAAAAAAGTTCAAATTTTTTACAGATTTTTTAAAATACTTTTTACATCTATTTTTTCTTTTTTTTATCATTTAGACCCACAATGAAATATTATTTGCACAGCTTTTGGTGATGCTTGAATATTTGGCAACAATCCTTGTATTTTCTCAACAGTACTGGTAACATTCTCCTTCACTCTGCAGAAGATCCATAGACCACCACAGTTGTTCTTGAGTGATTGCTGATGCAAGCCAGGCCTTGACCCCTTTCACCATTCACTGATAGTGCAGACTTCTCATTTGAAGTCTCTGCCTGGAGGAAGTTTAAAAGTCTCGCTGTGGCACAGACCAGAAACACACCCTTCAACACATGTTATATCTTCACTACTGCTCAGGTCAGATCAAAGTGTCTGGGTTCACTCTGTTTAATATCTACCCAAACCTTTGGAAATCAACCAAGCAGATCCGAAATGTGTACATGTGCCCTTGGATTGCTACTAGGCATAGTGATGCAAGACAAAACTAGATCATATTCAAAAAAATAAATGCATAAAATTGTACCTCCAATCAATTCGCGCCAATCATCTTGTATCTCATCAGAACATGCCTGTCAAAGGTTCACCTGGGTTTATTCCTCTTCCTATATTCTTAGAATCAAACATGCTTTTTCTAGCCTAAATGGTAAACCTAAGGACATTACAAGGTTTCCGCCTGCTGTTTTTTTTTTTTTTTTTTTTTTTTTTCTCAAAAAAAGACATTAAATTGCAGCCTGTGCTGGTGGCATTTCAAACCAGAGTGCTTCGATATCCAGAAGGCAGTTGCAGGATGTCTGTGAATCACTGTTTAATAACAACTCGGTACATCCTTGAAGAAAAGTGCCTGCGCTCTTTCCTTCATGCTGTGACTCAGACCTTCAGAGGTTCTTCTATAGAAACTACATAAAAAGCCCGTGATTATCTCTTGCTAACCTTAGCTCAGAGGACATACTGCTATAGGATTTCTCCGTTGTTGCATTTCATCATTTCCTCCCCATACATTTACAGCATTTCATCCCCTTTTTTTAAAACCCTATTCCCCCCTTTCTAATTCTTTTCCTTCTCATTAGGAACCCAACTTCCCCCATTCATGCTGGGAAATGGTTTGGCCTCTCTGAAGTAAACAGGCATTAATCACTTCTTGAGAGAAATTGTCAAAGGAACAGCCCAAGGCATTTGGAGGGGGGGGGCACACAGAAGCTCATGGGACTATTGGAGATAGATGTTGGAGGGCTGCGGGGTGTTGTGGCCCCCTATGGGATCTGTACAGCAGCGGCAGATAGGGTCAGCACGTCCACCTTGGCTAAGTGTGTCAAGGACAGAGAGAGGAGGAGGTGAGACTCTGGCTCCTGGTTGAAGCTGCTGCAGTGAACTGGAGGATGAAAATTTCTTTGTTTCCCCATTAGCCTAACGCCTTTTTAGGAGAGAGAGAGACAGAGAGAGAGAGACAGAGAGACAGAGAGAGAGAGAGAGAGAGAGAGAGAGAGAGAGAGAGACGTTCCTTCTTAGACGAGGTAAAGGTAAGTAATGAGGGATAAGTGTCAGCGTCCTTAACTGTCAAACATGAAAGACTCAAACCAAGAAGTAGATGTGGGACTGCTCTGTTTTCTTTGAAATTTCAAGATCCCCCAAATCTGTGCTGAATTTTAAATTTTAAATGTAAATCATCATTAAGATTTCTTTCTTTTTAATTGAGTGAATTAATAACTACGTCTAAGGCAGCAGCACAATATTTAAGAAGCGTTAAACACAAGTATTGTTTGCTAGATTGAATTATAACATAGTTTTTCTTGATTGAACAGACAGAAAAATGTTTCGTGGTGACTCAAACATCAGAAATTAATCCTTCGGCTCTATAATGCTAAAAGAACTGAGTGGCCCATTCACAGTTGCCAATATGCATCTATTGGTAGCTGAACTCATACAGCTAATGCAACTTGTCCTGTGTCTTAACAATTAGTGCCAACATCTGTATCACTACTTGTTAAATCTGAGTTTAAAATCTATCTACAGGAAACCGTAGAGCTGAGATCTATGTTTTAGCCATATTGCTATAGCTAGCTAACCCATCCTTCGGCTACACCTGCTTTATCAAAGGATTGCAAAGTGGTTGGTGCCTATTTCCAAGATAGGCGCTGGCAAACGTGGGAAGACAAGAGGTGGGGTGACCTGTGACCCTCTATATAGGTCACAGGTATATCACACAGCTCCTCAGATGATTGTTCTCTGATCATATTAACCCAAAGCTCGGGCTAAAATGTAAAAAATATGTATCCGATAAGAGTCAACAGGTGTCACTCAAATATACATAGGAATGTAAAGATGCAACAGCAGAGAGTGCTTGAATGTTATTCCATGCTTAAAGTAAATGTTTAACGTTTAATCAACTTTGTGGATTTTTGATTTTACCTTGTCTCTCTCTATATATACCTTTCTGAACATCCAACATGAAACAGCTGTTTAATACGTCTTGCCACAGCATACGTACATATATTCATAAAAATGTCTCTCAGATGATTTTCTAAGTAAATATATTTGAGGCTTTTATAACCTTTCAATTAAATTGGACTTTTATTTCAGATTTTTAGTTCTCATTATAGCCTTTGTTGTCTTGAATTTTCATCAGAACGTTGCATGTCTCCTTTAAGCTATTATAGCCTCTGCCGGCCCTCAGCTCGTTACAGCGATTGCACTTAGAGAGACAGCAGGGAGACATATGTTACTCATCTTAAGTGGTGCTTTAAAATGTATTGATGGTTTAAAAGCAGCTTGTAAGTGATCAATGAGGAGACTCCTTTGTCTGTTTTGCCATGATGGCCAATCGGGAACGATAGCGAAACAGTCGTGTTACCGTGGCGTCAAATTACATTTAGGAAAATAGGTTTCGTACATTTTTATACCAAATTTGAGCCGCGCACCTTCAATACCCATACTACTTCATAACTGTTGCTATATATCATCTTCTGTGTGCCACTATTCCTGGAGTGGAATAAGCAGTAATGAAGGCTGTTTGCTTTATGTGAAGTGGCAGTTAGACAACAACTGGAGCCTTGGCAACACATCCCGACTGGCAGATGGCTGCCAAGCAGAGTCTGGATGTCATTGGGAAGGAGGCGAAAAGCAGCTTTGATACTCAAAGTTTATATTTCACATCTTTAATAACCTGAAAGTGCATAAAGCCATCAGAAAATAAATTTAAGGTGTTCTGTCTCATCTTGACGTGGTACAAAAATATACTGGAACTGTTTCACGGCTTGAAAGATTACAGGACATTTTCCAATAAAAAACATAAATAATTTTGATGTTAAATTGTAAGATGTGCAATAAAAGTGTTTACAGTGTGGTATGTGTGGCGAAAGTATTCACACCTCTTGGACTGCCTCACATTTTGTCGTGCTGCAGCCACAAACTTCAATGTATTTTAATGGGATTTTATGCAACAAATTAACCCAGAGTAGTAATTTCCTTTGGGGTTTTTTCAGCCTCCATGAGTCACCAGTTAGAACCACTTTTCACAGCAGTTACACGTGTGTCTCAGTCAGCAGTAATATTTGTCCATCCGTCTCAGTGAAATAGCTCCAGCTAAGTGAGAATGGATGGAGAATATTTGTCAAGATAATTATTCACTGTTCTCACACAGTTTGAATTAAAATTTGGTCTGGTCTTTGACTAGTCCGTTGTAACACTTGCATGTGTTTTGAAATATACTGCTTTGATGTATCTCTGGCTATTTCATGTTTTTTTTTTTTGTTTTGTTTTTTTTAATGATTTTTAGCTACAACTTCCTATTAATTTTGACCAGCATCCTTTTCTTTTCTGAAGAAAAGTTGCACTGCAGCATGATGCTGCCACCACCATACTCATGGTGAGGGTGATGCGTTCCAGATGAAATGCAGCATTTTGCATGTAGGTTGTTCTGTGACCAAATTATGTTTTGTGTCTCATAAATATCTTGCAGCTAACTCCAAACCAAGCTTTGTTTTTTTTGTTTTTTTAATTAATGTACTTGTGCCATGTTGTTTCCATTTTCAGCTGATGGACTGAACAGTGATCTCTGAAATTAGTCAAAGTTAGAGGAGAGGTCTAGTTTTATAAAATAACTCTGCTTTAAACTTCTCCAACACTGATACCTGACCGGTCTGGTGTGTTCTTTGGTCGTCATGAAAAATCTTCAGAAAAATCCCTTAAAAATTATTTCTATTTTTATTTTTTAAAAATGCACACATTGATAGACTGTTAGTACTGCTGAGAGGGCTTCATTCATTCATTCATTCATTCATTCATTCATTCATTCATTCATCTAATTCACATTAATTGAACTAGGTTTTATTTTGTTGTACCAAAGCATCTGGGGCTTATTTAAAGTTTTCAGGTTGCAGCTTGTTAAAAAAAAAAAAGTATCCACTACATTGTGTTGAATTTTCACATCAAATTCCAGCATTGCATTGAAAGTTTGCTGTTGTGAAAATGTATAAAAAAAATTTGGGTTATGAATCCTATTTGTAGTTTTTTTTTTTTTTTTTAAATCAACAGTTTTATATCTGAATTATTTGCCCTTTTGCAGGATTATACAAAAAAAAAACCCTTGAATTTCTGCTTGCTGAAAAAAAAAGAAAAGAAGAGTGGTATAATGTTCTGAGGCATAAGAGCTCTCGACTTACTCTAAAAGCCTTTCATCTTGCTCGCCTGAAAGAGGGGCCTGTTGTTCTTTGTTAGAGTGTTAGTTTCAGCTATATTTTGAACCGACGCGACACGGTCGGGGATGTTTGTACATCAAGGATTTGAATTGTGGATGGGTAAAGGCCTGCCTGTTGATGTACGAGCAGGATGTCAACTCTGTCTGTTAACGATGATTTATGGTCGCTCGAGGGGGAGGGAGCAGCACCAGGTTGTGGTAATGCAGACGGACTGGGAAAGCTACTGTAAACACAGTGTATGACATCTAATGAAGGCTCTCACAGGAATCCATTACACCCTTTCACATTCCTGTGTGGTGATAACACGTGAGAAATAGTCCCGTTTCACGGTCACAAAAGGCTAAAGCACTCCATCTAAGCATTAATGTCCAACTTCCTGACAGCAGAAAAGACCTATTTGTCAAAGGTAAGGAATTCGACCAAAGGCTATCTTAATAATCATAATTATAATTTAAATGAAAATGTAAACGGTGCATTGAGAAAAATTCATAAATATTTGCAAAATCAAACTTTAAACCATCCTTTGGGAAGTTACATACGTTCTCATGTCTTACCAGTGAATCTCTTAGAAAACCATAAAATTTGCGGCTTCATGTCAAACTGATTTGGCCATGTAAGACCACAATCTAAAATTTTAGCCTTCATTCTAAATGACATGTATGGTATAAAACTAATAGAGAAGTCACCGAAAGAACACCATCTTCGTTGTGAAACCTGGTGGTATCATCGTGATTAGGGAATGCTTTTCTTCAACGTGGACAAGGAAGCTGGTCGGAATTTATTTAAAGACGGCTGGAGGTAAACACAAGAGTAAAATCTGTGAAAGACTGCAAAGCATTTGAGATTGGTGTGTGGGGCCTCAGTTCTAGTGTACAGATATCAAGATATATGCATAGCAAAATTCTGAGTTTTTCTTATTGGTAAAAAGGTTTTAAAAACGTTGTGAAAATTGTTTTCCTTCATAATTAGTGCGTAATCTCTTCTCCTCTGACGCTAAGCCCAACCCGATACGGTCTGCTTGGGTCTGGTGGAAAGCACAGATTGCATTATTCTGTAACCTGAAACACATCAAAGAAATTCCAATAAGCAGGACAGACATTTCCCAAAGAGCATCCGCAGGGGTTGCTGGTGGCAAACGACACTGATGGGTGGGGGGTCAGTGTGTCAAACCCCAATCCTGTGCCATTACTCAGTGCAGGTCGCATTACTATTTCTGCCATCTGATCCGTACCAGCAAATGGGACGTGTAAACAAAAAGAGTACGGGGTGGATGAAAAGGCAGAGGGTTTTTTTTCCACATCATACAGTTGCTCAATACAGGATGAAGTTGCTCCTTAATGTTGCAAAGTAGCCAGGGAGGAAAACTGCCAACACAAGGTTAAATCAATGGAAGAGCAGCTGACTGACTCAAGGTTCTCTAGAGAGCACAAGGGAGTTAAAGGAAGTGTAAAGTTCAAAATCAGTGGTGTAATTGCTTTTGATGAGCGTCTGTATCAGCACATGGAGGACAAAAGAGGACAGAATCCTCGGGTCTGTTCGTTCACAGTCGCATGGTAAGCACTGTTTTCTGGGAATGACCTGCTTGTCTCATTAATAGGTTGTTGCCGTAGGGAAGCAATATGCAAATTATGCAGAAAAAAATGGAAGCAAAAAAAAAAACAAAAAAGAGCACCCTGGTCACACACATTCACTGGGACAGCAAACATAATCACATACAGCCACTGCGCAATAAATTATTCCGCTTGAGCACGAACTCCGGATACGTACAATCATGATTGCAATTTGTAAATAAACATCTGCTTCCGATGAAGAGATGAGACTCAATCAGGTTTCTTTGGCGTGCTGCGTAAGCCGTTTGTGCTATTCCAGTCATTTGGAATTAAGCATTCATTAATCAGAGATATTTTTTTTTTTACATATTTGGCACCTTGCGCGTAAAAGACGTTATCCAAACAAATGTTTTATTGAAAATATAATGCTCTGCGATGATCAAACGACGCACTTAATCACTGGGGTAGAAAGAAAATGCATCTATTCATGAATCTTGTCTAGAAAAAAAATAATTGAACAAAACATTTTAGATGAAATCTTAAGGAAAAAAAATGCTGGTTATAAATGGCACTTTGAAAAGATAATACCAAAACAATGCAAAGCAGTCAAATGAAAACAAAAGAAACAACTTATGCACATGACAATGCAGTAGCTCCTAAAGGCCTTGGGAGATGGAAATGTAGGGGTCCTGATGAAAAAACAAAAGAGGGCCCTCATTCCAATTTCGTTGCTCCTCTGCACCAGATTGGAGCCCAGAGAGCCTGTTAGCACTCCCCTGCTGTGATGAGCTGTGGCAGGAATCGCCGGGGCTTCCAATCGGGTTTCACTCCAGGCTTACAGACCACAGAGAGAGGGGATTGGTTTGGGCCCTTCAGGGCAGGGGCCAACTGATATCCCAGGACCCCCTGCCCTGTTTTGGCTCCAGGAAATGGCAGGTTGCAGCAGGGGGTCCTCTACTATTCAACTCCTGAAGGGTGTCCTTGCTCTTTGGTTGAACCTCAATTAAAAAGGTTCAAAGTGAACACAAAAATATAACCTTTAAATGGAAAGACAATGAGAATGATTGCGGTGAAATAAATGTGATTCAGGAAGCAACATGAAATCCTGCAGCAATAACAGAAAGAGGAAAATATGGTTTGCTTATACATCCTAGCTTCAAGAAGTCTTACTCTTTTTCCTATCTTGTCATGTCATTTCAATGCATCTTATTTGAATTTACAAGTAAAGCTACAGTGTGGCTCGCATTCAGCCCCTTTGCTCTTGTACTCCTAGTTATAACAACAAATATATCTTCTGAAGTTACCTAAATCGCTTCAGTATGAATTCTGCTGTTCTGGGAAGGCCTCTGGGGATTGTCACACAACATTATTGAATAAGCCAAGAAACAGCGAACAAGTTAGGGGCGACATTGTGGGGGTGTTTAAATCAGAGTTTGGGGAAAATACAAAATCTCAACATTTGTACTTTTCAAAAAAAAAAGTACAGTTCAATCCATCATTCAAAAATGGAAACAATATGCTGGGAGAGGATCTGTCAGAGGCTGCATAAGGCTTGAGATTCGGATAAAGGTTAATGTTTCATCAAGACGACAACCCCAGCCACATAGATTTATAATAAAATTGTGTCAATTATCCCACACCAGTTGAGAGGTAAATCCAAATAATAAACATTTAGTTGATGTTTACAGATGATCTCTATCCAATCTTAGCTTGAGCTCTCTGGAAAAGAAGAAATGGGGAAAACTGCTTTTTCCTAAATGTGCAAAGCTTGTCGAGAAGGAACAACTTGCAGTTCTAACTGCAAGAATAGGTGCTTTTTATGTGGCATGCTTTTTCTTCCGTTTCACAATAGTTAGCTATTAGCCCCTTAAATCCCAATAAAATATATTAAAATATGGGGTTTCAACATAACAAAAGGTGAAACGTTCAGAGGTATGAAGACTTTTGCAAGGCATTGTAAAAGACACGCTGAGGTAAACTCCAGCGCAAAATGCCCCAAAATAGCTGTTGTTCCCCTTAAATTATAACTTAACAGCCACCTTTTAGTTCTAAACAGCCGTTTTGGAAGGCAAGGACTCTGAAGTTGAGAGAGGAAATGTTAAAGATGCAAACATGTGCTTGCTTGCAGGAACTCCCGATAATTAACTTTCATTCCAAAGCCCAGGATTACAATGGCCCTGGTGCCGCTGAAACCCTCTTTTTTTCGTTGCACACGCCTGTCTACGGTTTCGGTTAGCTGCCTTGTAGGTACAACGCAAACATTAGCGGTCTCAATTTCATCAACGTTGTTGCTACACTTAAGTGCAGTAATCTAATCCCCTCTGAAACACAGAGGTTTCAACCTTAGCCAGCAGGCTGGGAGGGGAGTGGAGCTAAGTGGAAGCGGAGGAGGGTGTCGTCTCCATGCTCTGCAGCATTAAGGTCTACTGTAGAAGCGGAGGTTGGCCTGGAGGGGTTTTCAGCAGGGTGCCTCTAGCCGAGGTGTTAAATTCTAAACCACATTTATTATCAGGAAAAATGCTTTTCTTTCAGCATCTGCTCACTTAGCTTTAATTATAGCTTCCTTTCAGGGGAGGAAGGCCATTAAACTGGGCTGGGTCCTCGACTCTATCTCCTGTGAGTGGTGTTGGGAACAGTGTCATGACCAGATGCAGCTCCGATATGCGAACAGCAAAATGCATACTTCCTTTTCACCATGCAGTAAACGTCCAATAAGAGCCGGTTCCAGGTCTGTAATCTCAGGGGACTGGCATGGGGTGTTTTTTAATGAAAAAGTAAGCATGAAAAGTTGCCTCATCCACAGATTTATGACTGAAACCCAATTTGTATTTGACTGAATGAAACTGTGTTCTGCACACGCTTGTTGCTCCTACTATAGGTCCTGCACTTGGCCCATTTCCCCCCTCATTGTGCTGTGAGTACCCCCACTGGGGAAGTAGGCGAGGGAGATTAAAAATGTTTCCTGTTGGTGCAGCTTTGATGTTATGTTCCTGCGAGAAATGCTGCTCAGTCGCATTTTTCCTTCATCTGCTTCATGTCATTCAACATGTACAACCACCTCAAAACGTTACTGAAGCCAGTTCTGCTTTCCGCTGCCAGTATTTAAAGACAAATCGTGTTATCAGAGCAGAAGCTTGCCCCATTTATAATGAAAAACTTTTTTATTCATTTGAATGTTGTTTTTTACTTTTATTTATTGATAAACTCAGAGCCTAAAAGAGTGCAGCTGTTGGCACCTTTGCAAAGACAAAAAGCTATGTTTTCCTAATCCGAACTTTATTTTTGTTTTACGGTTTAGTTGGGCAGTGATGCTTCACAGTGAAATACTCTGAATTTAACTGGGTCTTTGCTGCTTCTGTTTTGTTTTGCTTTTCTGTCTGCTCTGGGTTTTTACAAGAACAAGTCCTTAAGATAATTCATAATTCTTAATTGACCATCAATTGGACTGTCAGTGTGAATGGTTGCATGTCTCTCTGTGTTAGCTCTGTGATAAACCAGCGTTCTGTGCAGAATGTGCCTGTTCCTGACTTAATGTTGAACATGTTGAACTCTAATCTGCCTGCACAGAGTCAAACAGATTTTAGGAATAAATGTATGAATATCTTTTAAAACTGGACAATGCTTTAAATGCTTGTGTTATTCACATTTTATTCAATAATGGCTACCTGTAATCCATAGTGTTGGGAAAACATCAGGGTATTTCAAATAGTAAGTTATATCTTACAAATGTTCACATAGTGATGCATTATCTATTGTTTTTTTTTATTTCCTGACAATATGATTTAATTGCACTTAATCTGACTCATAACTCCAGCGAAATGTGCCTTGTACCTTCTTTATATGCATAAATGCATAAATGTTCAATTCCTTCTAATAAATGTTCTGTATGGCTTCATGTGTGTTTCAATTTTGCAAAAGCTAATCATGAAATTCTGTACTGAAGCACTGATGTGATACATTTCTCTAATGGAGAACGTATTACAGCATAAAAAAAACTGTTTTGCACCACACTGAAATAGTAAAAATGAATGCAGAAGCCAAGAAGCGAATTTTATTTTACCATCATATAATGTCTGAGAAAAGGGATTCCCTAAAGGGTTCAGTGTTTCTATGAAGCAAGGTTGTGTGGAGCTATTAATGGCAGTAGTTTATTTACCTGTGCAAATACCTATGCGATTGTTTTAAAAAATGAAGAAACTGTCAGACTGCTGAAAGTTAAAAGCTAGTCGGTGCAGTATCCGTTTGATTACTGGAGAGTCACAATCAGACAATTCGTAAGCAGAATGGATAAGGCAGATTAATGCATCTTGTTAGCCTCCCACCATGCTGATACGACGAGCATATCTTGTTATATATGCTCATGACGAAATTACTTTTTTTGCTACAGGTAAGAGAACTATTAAGGCAACTTAAAACCTCTATCCAAACTAACCTTTTAATGGAAAATAATACTTGAAAAGAAAAAAAAGGTACTGTTTTACATCTGGTTCTGTTAGTAGCCACTGATATTTGCAGTGGCTATCAACCACAGACGCCTGCGAATAATCCGTGAATAGGAGTTAAAATCAATAAAAAATACTTTGAGTAATGAACTGTAAATAGGCAGAGGGCCACTGTAATTGCAAAAAGAAAGTTTAGGAAAAAAATAGTTATTTTTCTTAAATTCTTTTAGTTTATTTAGCTCAAACGTCAAATAATGTACCTGACATACCATTAAAAGAACCATCAAATAAATATGAAACGTGGTCAAAAGGTCTTGTACATCACATCTCCGTTTTGAAATCCTTTCCTTGTGCATACCTTTATTTAGATTCTGAAAAATGTTTTGTATTAATATTAATACAGGAAAGCATTAAGTCTTCAGAGCAGCTGGAGTTTTCTCCACACTGTCAGCATGATTGACAATTGACTCAGTGTATAAATTACAACACACAGAGTTAGCAACATAAGCAGATACAACAAAATCCAGTAATAAGCCTCAGAAGTAGGCAATTAAAAGCTCTAAATGTAAATCAGCTGCTTGTACCACACTCCCACCTTTTTCCGGTCTGTGGATGCTGGTAAATTAAGGAGGCCAGCCCCCCGCTAAGTCACCGCAGACTGGCTCCACATTAACCAGGGCTGCTGGGCCCTTCTTCAGTCAGTTATGTGTCATGTCTAAATCTTCCAATCCTAAAAATAATAACAAAGGAATCCAGGATTTTTGGCCAGCTAATGCGCACAGACAAACACAAACGAGAATACAAACAGACGCAGACTGTTTGGATATTTGCAGGCTGGAAAGGAGCCAGACGCCGGCTGCAGCCGTCCCGTTTCACTCATCAGATAGGAATACATTTTCTGCACAAGTACTGCCTACGTCTTTTGCAGGATTTTGACTCTTTTTCCGTCTTACCTAAGCTAAAAACAGAACATATGTCCTCGTCTGTTTAGACGGAGAAAAGGAGAATGAGGTAAAAAATAAGAGGCTATTTTCTTACAAAACAACGTTCCAGTCATCCGTTTTAATATTTCAGGACGATGTCATCTCGAGGTCAAACTTGTACATGAAAATTTTTCATTTTAGAGACTCCAGATTGGACAGGGTTGATGAGAGATCCACGACATACCAGATGGCACAATATGTGTTCTTGCTTGCTGGCAGTGTGACCCTCCTGAATATTAAGATGGGAGTGTATCTTAGATGTTCTGTTAAAGAGTGAGCTTTCTTGGAGTGAGAGTGTTGATCTGCCACTCTCTGCATTAGAGTGGACATGACTGTGATTTGCCTGTTCAAATCTACTTTGAATTTCAAGTACAAACTAAAAAGAAATTTGAAAGAAATCATCCTTATTCTGGACATGTAAAGACATTTTGTAATACGATATTTTATTGATGTTTCAGGGCTAAAAAGTGAAAACGGTTTCAAATAGCTATTTAGGATTCCCCTACTGGACAATGCAAACATGTCTGACTTGTGGGCTTGTTTAAGGTTTTACATGAGTAATTTAAACTCAGGTTGCATCTTTTCATCAAGGGAGCCGGGCTCTTTCATTAACCTCTTTCAGCCGTGGACGAGACAAGAGGCAGCTGGACTGCATTTGGGCACAGACGGCGACTCGCCATGTGTTCAGCCTTTAGTGTGGCATTAAGGAGAACTGGGATGTTGAGAAGGTAAATTGCAAAAAGCACAACACTTTCTTTTGAAAGGATTGCTGATTAGTTCTGTAAATTCAGAAGTTTTGCACTATTCAGAGGTACAACAGCAGAGAATGAAAGGCAACGACTGGACTGAAAGTTTTAATGCAATTTCATGTTTTAAATAATATGATGCAGATTTCTTTTTCTGTTTTGCTTCAGAGCTTTCTTGAAGGAGAAGGTTTGCCTTGTTCCTAGCACCTACTGCTTGTCTGCTTATCAAAACCACAGTCGAAAAGGTCCAGAGGGACTCCTGTTCACTGTCAGATCGCCCATTTTGGCCCTGCCTGTTGCCGTACATCTACTCATTCCAAGTCACTTACCCATTGTTTCCTTGTTCCCTAAAAACACCAACCTGGTCCTCACGTAAAGCAATGCTCCGATGTACAAGCCAACTTGTAGTCTAATTCTCCTCTGTTGCTGATTTTCCACTTTACCTCAACCTATCATAACTCATCTTCCTGTCCCACCTCGGCTACAATGCCACCCAGAGACCGTTTGTCTTAACTGAGGAAATACAGGTAATCCACTGACTGACACTTATTTTTCCACAGGGTCTCTTTGGGATCAGCAGACCTTCCTCTCCTTCAGTGTCAGCTGTGCAACAAAACATTTCCTGGGCTTCTCTAAGAGATCACTGGCTTCTCTGAAATGCTGAATCATTATTTAAACTCTGTAATTAGAGCTATTCCTGACCTTGTCTCTTTGTTGCATTGTGTCAAGACATTGGAGTGACAAATTCACATGCTATAACATGAAATGGGTTGGCTAAGTGTAGGTTCAAATGTGAGCTGGTGATTTTCCTTTTTAGATTTAGGACTAGTGTTAACGGGATGGTAACTTGTAAACTCAATTTTAATAAAAAGTCCAAGTATATTTCAAATCCGACTTTGCTGAATACGCTTTCTACCAAAACAAGACAGTGAAGACTGCCAGCATCTTGTGCTGTAACACACACCAACTCTTTTTTTGCACCAGATAAAAAGGATCAGTTGTAAATCAGAGGTGGAAGAGATGGAACTATATCGCCCATTCAGTCTACGACTGAACAACGACACAAGCTAGTAAATTTATAGAAGTATTAAACACCAAATGCTCTGATGTGATTGTGATTTCATGACAAGGAAATGGGTTAATTAATAACTGTCTCGGCGAGTAGCTTTCAAGCTTGAGCTGCGCTGTAATTAGGTTGAACTGGCCGTTGCATTAGCAGAAGGACATGAAGCAGTTTCAGGACTTTTCTTTTCTCAGACGGTTGAGACGCGACATTAATCACAGTAATGTTACTGCAGTGAGGATACAGACAGCCCATGACTCCTCCTCTGCATAATATCCTAAAATGAGCTCAGGGTTCTGCTGCACAGTCAAGCTTTCATGCGGACGTTCACAGCCCTGCAGTTCACACAAAAGGAAAGTTTCCCCCCCATTTGACTCAGTGGGGAAACTTTTACTGTCGTGTCTGTTATGGTTGTGGATCTGTAGAGCATCAATTGTAATTTTGTTCCAATGTTATTACAGATTTTACTTAAAAAATATATAAATAGATGAAATTGAGATTTAGAAGTATACAATACCTCAAAATGTAAGCAAGAAAGAAGATTTAAAAAGTGCATTTTTCACTTTAGTGTGTTTTTTTAAACTTGCACTTTTGCAGCCCAGCTATATTAACTATTAGTATACTTTTAAAAGAGAATGAATAGCATAGAGCTCCAAATGTACTTAAAATTATTCAGAATTGCATATTTTCTCAAAAATTACTTATAAAAGTAATGTATATAGAATTTTTTTTTTTACAGTATTAGAGAAATATGCTGCTAAAACTATGTTTTAAACATATAATTTATAATAAGTTTCCTACTGCAGCTTTGAGAAAAGTTGTTAGTGGACCATAAATGTTCCACCGGCATTTTTCTTTGTTTATTTCTTTCTTTAAGTTTTATTTTCTGTTCACCAGAGTGACTATCTTCAAATTATGGGGATTCATCTTCTTGCACATCATGACCAGAGATGTGTGATGATATTACAAATTTCCCCTTTTCTCTCCACAGTAAACATTGCCCGGTATTTGTGTCGGCATAGCAAAATATTTTTAGCTGAAAATGACAGCAGGAACAGTGAGAACAAAATATGTAGCATAGATTGAAATATGAGATCCAATAAGTCATTCTGTTGCCAACACAGCTCTGCAAATTTTAGGGAAACACACACTGACAGGAGACGCATCTCTTACAGTTGGTGCTCCTGCATAGGGAATGGCAATGTGTAATGTACTGTCCATGGGATCTGCTGAAACAGCAACATACTCCCATCTCTAGATGGTCTGATGTAAGAAAAAGTCAGCGAGGGAGTCAATTAGAGAGCTATGCATCTGAATGACGTGAGGTAGAATAGATTAACAAAGCTGGGATTGGAATATCCTCTGGAAGTTGTCTGAGAAGGAGCAACACTGTCAGTCTGATGCCAACAATCTTTAACAAGTGCCAATGCTGCACTGACACTCAACCACTTTGAGGGCAACAGCAAAATTAATTAAAGTTTGATTAATTGATCATATGAAGGTCATCCAGCGAAAAGTGTCAATGTCCAATGTGCATACGCTCTAAGGAGAAAGCTTATGTTTATAAAATTCAAAGATTCTTTCATTGCAAAGTCAACCAAAAAAAAAAAAAAAAAAAAAAAAAAAAAAAAAATCAAGGATGTAATGCCTGAAAACATCTATTTAAGTTTGTGTATCAACATTTCTGTTTACCATGCTGTATTTAAAATGTTTGTGTTTTACAATCAACAGCAGAGACATACGTAGGCATTCAATAAATTAAAATATGAAATCTGGTGAGGCTTGATCATCAGATTAAAGTATCTTTAGTAAACTACCTGGAAGCAGCATGAATGCATATATCTCTGAATTTCAGTTACATGTTCTGAATGTTTATTAATTGCTGTCATTTTAGAAACAATATTATACTTGTATTTTGAACTTTCTAAAATTAAGTAAAAAATTTATAATCTTTGCAAATAGAGCATGGAAATATTTTCTTGTACAAGATGCTGCAAAGGTCTCAAATAAAGGTAATTAGTAAAAAACCCTACAGATATTTACATGTGTAGTTTATGGATCTCATTATTAAATAATCCATAAAGTCACTGCTGGGTACAACCAGAACATATTCGAGTCAAGCAACAAGCAGAAAAATATATATTTGTTGCCACTGTTATCTTTAAGATGTAATGCAAGGCACGTTTCATTAGTTTCTCGTGTTGAATTAATCTCAGAACATGAAACAAATTAATTTCTGTCCATGCAGGAGTTCACAGATCAAGATCATCTTGGGATACTGCTGGAAAGAAACCTAAGCAAAAAATAAGATTTGAGCCTGGAGAGATTTCATTTTCCAGTGAAAAATTGGCTGTAAATATAGTCATAACTACAATTTAATATCTTAGATCAAAGCTTATTTTGGAAAT
Organism: Poecilia formosa; assembly: GCF_000485575.1. Lineage (NCBI taxonomy): Eukaryota > Metazoa > Chordata > Actinopteri > Cyprinodontiformes > Poeciliidae > Poecilia > Poecilia formosa. The sequence continues at coordinate 4,149,851 of NW_006799945.1, forward strand.
GGAATGGCCTATTCAAAGCCTGCATTTGTAAAAAATAAATAAATCCTCCAAGTCCTCCTACTGCCTTGCCATCAAGAGACATGATTGATCTAGCTCCTCTTCCAAGAGAAGTGTATTATCCTAACATCTAAAAGATGACACCGTCATATCCACTGACCTGTGTACATGCTGATGCGTCTTTCCTCACCTCCTCTAATGGCAGGGTGTGACTGGCAGGTGTGCACCTGCAGCTGCAGCTCATCAAGTCTAAGCAGAAGGAGCATAAAGAAGAGGAAGGGTAAAAGGTTAAAACCGCTCCTCCTCAGTGGAAATATGGATCCTCTGCTGGAACTGACAGATTGCTTTGCCATTCTGCGTGCTACCAGTTCCCACGTTCATGCCGACTTCCCTTGTTTCAGTGCTCTCCTTCCTTACTCCTTCTAATTGCTGGAGAAGTCTAACCAACATTTCAATGTAATTTCTCTAACAGTTAACCACTAACATCTCTCCCTTACCAACCCAGAATCTCACTGTACGCCTAGGACAACCATCTAGTTGTTTCAATAAACCGTTCAAAAGTTTGATTTATGTCTGACTGTTGCCAGCATGAGTCTTTTATTCTTTAACATGACAGATACTTCCTTTTTAATGTCCTCTATACGAGAGAAAATCTGTTTCTTTGTATATGTATACAATTATTTTTTTTTTCTATCCAGCTCAATTCAGTTTCAATTGTAAGATATGTGTGTTTGAGAAAATCAAAGTATTGAAATAATTAGCCGTTTTCTGCGACGCCCCAAAGCCGTACACGCTTCTGGCAGATCGGCGAAGAAAAACTTTTTACTTGTATTCACTTCCGCCAGTCACCATTCGCAGATATTATAGATATTCCCACTCCTCCTTCAAGTATTTATATTCTTCTAGAAAGTTCTCTGGGGAGAAGAGCTAAGACAGCAAAGCTCTTCCTACTCCAACAGACTGCAGCAAAATCCATTAATCGGCTTTTGTGGTCAAACGAAATAAAACTGCAGCCAGCATTAGGCCGGTTTACTGCGTGCCAGCTTTGTTTGTCCTGCGCGAGTTGCGCGTCCTCGGAGCAGCAGCTCAGCATCTTCCACTTAAAAAAAAAAAAAAAAAAAAAGATTTCATTACGGCAAGGCTTGGACTGGCGGAGTTATTGTGAAGTGACTGCTTGACTCATTTCTGCAGCTGGTGGCTCAGTGGAAGCGGAGAGCTAAGATGGAGCTTCTCAGTGTGGGGTCTTACCAACAGCTTCACACATAATAAGCACCAAGCATGTGAGGCGCAACTCCTCTGAGCATATGAAGACTGGTTATCATGCAGAAAACTGCAGAGGGGAGCATTAACTGTAATAAAGACTGCTGTAAAACTTTTCATTTCAGACTCAAAATGGCACTTGATTTAGACAAATAAATCAGAAGAATAGGAGAAAACTGACTTTGGATGTTGTTCTGTATACATCGAGCTATGTATCTCCGTACAGATGATGTAGCTTGTTATTTTGGTGTTGCTGTGATGTTAAATGATCATCAATTCAAATGAAGTTTCACCTGCCATGAAACGAGGATTTTGTCTGTTCTGTCTGATCTGTGACACCATGACATTTTCAGTTATGAATTTGTTTTCTGCTGCTTGAGAAAGCAGGCATGTCACATGGCAACCAGTGAAAAGTGTCAACTATGCGAGTCTCATGGTCAATACAAAAGAAATGGCAACGCTGTCGGCATCCGCATAAAAAGAGTCGTCTGTGGTTCAGGGCTTTTTTTTTTTGTTTTTTTTTTAAGTGGAAGATGCTGAGCATCATGTCTGCAGCTCAGTGCAGTCTGACCAGAGCCGGCATTAGGCGGCAGCTCAGACTAAAGTGGAAAAATGAATCATTCATCTTTTCTGCAAAAACTGCAATAGCCAATTACCCAAGTACGTTCGTGTTTGCTTGAAATATGACTGCTTATCTGTAAACGTACAAGCGTATTGTGAAAGCACGGATATAAGGTGAGAGGGAACCACATGAATCTAGTCAAATCCTGCTCTGAATGTACAGAGCCCTCACTGCTTATTGACATTTCTGTCTGGAAAATGAACAGACTTTAAATGAATGTAGCTTTTTACTGCTGTAAGTATAATGAAAAAAAAAATCAATCTTTGAGTACATTCATTATGTGTGTGGGAGGGCAGGGGATAATGTTAGGAAATGATTATTTTACCAAAATCCTTGGTGCTGCAGCTACTTATACTCCACATAAATGCCACGTTGTAATTTTGTCAACTTGAATTTCACTTTTAAAATTTAAGCTGTGTTTTGTTGGGGTTTTTTTTTAGCATTGAACAAAGTCAGCAAATATGGCATACAAGACAGAAAATGGGCCAGGTTTATCTCAGGTTTATCTTGCCAGAACTGCAGCAAAGTGTGCAGTGAGGTTTCTGGCACGAGTGGCAACCTGCACAAGCACTTCCTTCAGCACAGTTCATGTCTGACCAGTCTACATATTGTGACTTCTTTCAGTTTAAGTTGGTCCAAATGGTCTTATTAAAGGGAATGCTACACTATGCTTATATAAATAGCATTAAGGAGTCATAAGTTTTTTAATTAATCTGTTTCAGATTAGAATGATCTAGTTCAGGTTTGATCAAAGTAGATTTTGACCTAGGGATTAGTTTCTTAAAGAAACCTTTGAGGCGTTAATAAAGATCTATATAATCTAAAATTGTCCAGTGCAATCTCTTAAACAGTGAAACAGGCTTTTACTTTAGCATATTTTCCTACATCCAAAGTGCAAAACTCTTTGCTCTTTGGCTCCCCATTGTTTGGACGTGAAAAACAATGGAGTAGAAAAGTTATTCAGGGCCTAAGTGACGATCTTCTCTTAATACTTGTATTGCACCCACTTAAGGACACTCTGGGCAGGGAGCCATATTGCCAATATTAAAAACCGCTTCTGAAAGTGTGGCATCATGGGGTCACCGAGTCTCCATACCATTAGATTCCTGAAATGATTCATAGGACTCCAGGAAAAGTCATTTCTGACCCACCCTGACCAATATAAATCTGTGGAATCCTCCACACGCCACTGGGACTTCTTCTGGATGTGTGTGATTTTGTGAGACTTAGATTGAGCTCTTCATCAACAAACCCTGTGGTGTATAACAAAGGGAGGAAAAGGGACATGAAGCTCTCTGTTAAGCATGGGGGGGGATCTGTGATGCTGTGGGCCTGTTTATTTTCCAAGGGAACTCTGGAAGCTTTGAAATACCAGGAGATTTCACCAAAAAATCCAGTGGACTCCACTGGCAAACCAAAAATGTTTCATTCCAACAGGATGATGATTCAAAACCTATGGCCAAGTCAACACAGAAATGGTTTACCAAACACAAAATCAACCATCTCACTCCCCAGAAATAAAATTTAAAAATAAATAAATAAATAAATAAACTATTATTGTGGCTGCATCATTTCTTAACTTGGAATTTGTTCCCCTCTGAATAACTGTACTCGAAATTAAAGGTTGTGTGACACGCAATAAGAGATAAATGTAATTTGTCTATTATTTATCAGGAAATGTTATCCTTTTCAGTAGAGTGTGAAAACCTGGACGTCGCTGTATATATGAACGTAAACGCCATACATCCTAAGAACTTCTTGTCAGTGAGCACTGATTATAAAATGGCATTTGTCAAAGGTTGCTGAAAAACAATCGATTTCTAAATGTGAACTCACAAGGATATGGTTATTTCATAAAAATATAAATAAGACTACTAATGACTTATGATGCAGATCCTGCTTTTTGCATGTACTGACATTTATTGGAAACCTACATAAATAAGCCTCATTATTAAAGCCATCGGTAAAAGGAAGAATATTGGTGTACAGTGAGCTTAATGAGACCATGAGAGACCTCGGTTTATGGAAGAAAAAAATATATATATTATTGTATTCTTGCTTTACAGGTCTCCGGATATGTTTTACACAGATTATGAGTTTCATTCGTCCAATAACAGATTTCATGACTTCAACACTGGGTTGCAGAGTTGAATAAAAAAAAAAATTCCTCTGAGTCAGATCTTGCGTATTTATTTATTAATCCACATCAAATGACCTTTGTCTATTTGCTTAGAAGCCCATGCAGATTTGCGCGAGAAAATTTCCCAAACACTGGGTCACCTCAGACCTCAAAGATTTCCCCTGAGCTTTTCTCGGTGGGTTGCAGGAGATTCAGTTTTTCCTTGACATTAAGATTAATAAGACCGTCGCCCTCTGAGGATCAGTGGTGTTCTTTTAACAACACTTAATTATCACGTCTAAGACCTGGTTTCTTTTAATAATTTCAGACAAGAGGAGTGACTTTTAAAGGCCACTTGTACTCTTTGGATGTTATATCACGAAAAAAAAACAGGGAACAAGAATAAAACCCGCATGTCAACAAATAAACCAGAAATAAACAAGAAATCACTTAAAACTAACTTTGTTATTAGGCCTCTTGCAGCAGCAGCAGCAGCAGAAGGTGTGCATTACCAGGCTGAGAGACGCTCTTTATTTGGCTCTTAGGCTGATTAATAGTTCTAGACTGCTTAAATCCCTGACAGGTTTGGAGCGCAATTAGTCACATGTTTTGCCAGGGGTCTTAAATCAAGCAGGGCAATTTTGTGCTCAAGTAATTTTTAGAATATTGGTATTATATTTGGACAAGCCCTATTTTCCCCTAAAGCCGCAATGTAGAGAGCAGCCATCTACTCTGAGCACTCGAGCACCTGAGGTGTTCAGAGAAAGGGCAGAAGGTGTCTGCTCTCACTTAGATAAGGCGATGCTTTGACAAATGTCTGCAAAAATACAATAAAACCCTTTGACTTAAAATGGGCTGAGTACATAAAACGGTATTATCTATACAGGTGGATTTGGGGTCTTATCAAAAAATGTCATGTGTGTTGAAAAATAAATGTATATTTTGGAGATTCTTTTGAAAACAGACCAGACAGGAACTTGGAAGAGGTTTTTCTTTTTTTTTTTTCCCACAAAGCTGCCCCTTTTGCAGTTTTATCAATAAATTATCACGCCTAGTTTTATCATGAAAGCATTATGGAGATATGTTAACATAATAACAGCCGAGTTGTTTCGAGATAAAATTGTAATCTTGGGATGAACAGTCTTGGTTGGAGGACAGTAACAAGAGCAGAGGGCAGCGCCATTAAAGAACAGGGCAGTGTGATAATATAGCTCTGGATAACAGGAATGTATAGAGTGTCAAAAAGTGCTTTTGAATTAAACTTTACAGACAGTTATTACAGAGCCACAAAATATAAAAATGTAAAGCTTGAGGATATCTGTGGTCAAATTAGACATGCTCCAGTGAGAGGAAAATAATTTCCTCTCACTGCTGCTTTACAAGCATGTTTTCAAGTCAGAACATTTCTCTATTTTTTACTTTATTGCTGTACTATCTGCTTTGAAGAACAGGCTTAAAATTGTGCTTTCAGACAAGATAAACAGAGTGCTTTACACTTTCCAATATGGACAACTACAATCTTTCAGCCTCTTCAGTTATTTGGTATTCATGTGTTAAGTTAGACCTCGTCTGTAAAGTCATGTTGTACAACTTTTAAGCAAAAAAATAAAATAAAATAAAAGTAATAAATTGACTTGATGAGCTTATAAGTCTCAAAACTCAAAAATGGTTACCACCACTAGTTTCTGAGATACTAATATTTTCTTGTTTTGTGGGCTCGTTGGATGATTATAGTTTTAAAAAATGATCTTCTTTCTCCTTGTTTTCTGTTATGTAGATTACGAGCGATAATTAAATGCACAACAGCGATTGTTTGCAAGAATAGCCTCTAAAAGCTCTCTGGCAGCTCAAACAAGGAATAATAGACCTTAAACTCTGATATATTGAAGGATTAAAATAAAGGGGAAAACATAGCACCAACTTGTGAGAGAAAATCAATGTTATCACAAGATAACACCATTGTTTCATCAACATAATAAGTAAATCTTATCAAGACATGAAAAAACAACTATGAATAAATTCACTACACAGATAGATGCTCTTCTGTACTTAACTTAGTGATCACTTTTCCTTCTCCAATTTCTCCTACTGCTCCCCAATTATGCTCTCTTGGCAATTAGTGCTGCCATCAATGTAATATTAACTTTCTTTGAAGGTTGTTTTCAAATGTCTCCACATGCTTGACCAGAAAGAATTGCTGACATGTTAATGACTTAATACAATAAGCTGCCTTCCATGGATGGCTACATTTTTGCCAGTTGGCTTTAGTCAGTCAAATGAATTTGAGAGTAGCGTTTTATAATTTAGATTGAATACGACTGTATGCATTTGAATCTGACTTCATGCATAATTTTACCTGAACTGGAAGGATTTGAATTACATAAGGATCAAACTGGATTCCATACGGCCTTAGATTGTCTTAGGAACTGCTTTCTGAAAACAATTTTTTTGTGAATTGGCACAATAAAAAGAACAAAAAAAAAAGAAGAAACAATTAATTTATTACGAGACATTAAGAAGCACCTGCAGCTCCTTCTAAATGAAGACAAACAGCAAAAGGAAAGAAGGGTGTGTGTGGAACAGGAGCAGGATACCACTCCAGCTCAAATATGACTTTCAGATGGCGTGCCAGCTTCTGCCTCCAAACAGAGATTTCTTTTTCCTGGAGCTCAAAAATGACTTGTGTAAATGCTTCCACCCTGTGGGTAAACATGCTGCAGGAGCACACCAACATCCATACTACACTGAGCAATCTTCACTTCCCATAACATAGGACCGTTGAGTCCTATGTTATGGGCAAACTCAGCTTTTTGTGAAAGCTGAGTTTGTGCTCCTCCTCCCTTTTATAGTTGTGGTTAAGATATAATTTGCTTGTATAGTGAGCATGCCAACATCAAGTGCCAGTTGGACATCAAGGCCATTGTGGGCAATGATTTTTTTTTAAATACCCAGCAACATAACTTTCCACCATTTGAATATTGTACTAAATAAAAATAAACGACGGATGGAGGATTTTTTTTTGTTAGTTTTATGACTGATGGACATTGGTAAATAACAATGCTTGGCAACCGATTCTGCCGTCTGCATAAATACATACATCACAAATTTAATTACTCATAAGAAACACAAATCTCGTGTGCTTTGCAGTCAGCTGAATGCAATAAACATCCCTAATAACCAACAAAACAATTCGGTCATTTATCTTCCCTCTGCTGCTTGGCAACTTTTGCGACATTCACCAAAACTACTGCTTTTTTATTGCTTCCCTCTTTTTTTTTCCCTACCTCCCTACAAAACTTTAATGATCTCACCGTCCCCTGCTGTCTTGTTGCTGATGCCCTTTTCTGTCCACCTCTGATTCACAAAGACATTGGGAGTCTAGGACCAGATTTGTCCTCTTTGTCATTGGCAGCGATGACCCCCAAGTTCCCCTTTTGGCATAAGGTCAATTATTCACTGCGCGGGAACTACACCTGTGTCCCCGGTGGATCTCCCTGACAACCGACCGCCAGAAAAAAATGAGTCCATTACCGCGGCGATGCCAGGTGATGGATTTCACGATCACGAGTGGGGTGCAGGTAAAAAACACCCGGGCAAGGTGACTCTCACAGCAGCGGCATCTTTAGCAGCCGTGCGTGCTAACACAGAGGCTCCCGTGAGAGAGCAGGAAAGGAGAGCAGTGTTTTTCTTGTTGTTTTTTTTGTTTTTTTTAACCATGTCAGATTTGTTGGTTTGTTGCGAGTTATTGTTGTGCATTCTGAAAACCTGAAAGACCTTGAGGTGTGAATTCAGCAATGAGACATTCCCGGGGGGATCTAATGCCTGCATAAAAACTAATAGACCAATAAAGTCATAACCCACTGTCCTTTTGCAATGAACATGCTTTACTGCATTTAAACTGTGGCATAAAACATGTATCACTGAATCTTTGGCCAGTTGGAGAGGTGCTAATTAAAGTGCCTTGCTAAAGTATTCACACTCATTCTTTCCCATAAGCCTAATTACTTTTTATCAAGGACTTAAATGTTTAAAAAAAAAAAATACAGGAAAAGTGTTGTGCACATCCGTACTCAGCCCCTTTCATTTTGTTTCCCCCAAATAAAACCTAGAGCCTTTAGAAGTCCTGTGACTAGTGAATAGATTTGATCAAGGGTGTAATTAACTAAAACAATATCCCAGATTTTGGGCTGGCGACCTCTCCAGGACGTACTTCCAACTTTTTACATCTCGCACTCTTCAATCCATTATCTGAAAACAGAAAGAGGATGGCACTACTGCAAACCTGCCAAGACATGACCGTCCTGACAGGCCAGACAAGTAGAACAATAATCAGAAAAGCAGCTAAGAGGGCACTGGTGCTGCACAGATCGCCAAGTGGGAGAATCGGTTCACTTAGCACTTAAAGTTCCCAACAATTCCAAAGATTTTGCTCTTTTACTGCAATTCGAAACATTTTGTTTTGAGAAAAAAACTAGAACTTTCCATGACAATTAGCACGCCATCCTCACAGATGTTGGTGATTGCATCTTGCTGTGGTGACGCTGTTCTTGAACCAGGACAGGGAAGATGGTCAGAGTTGATGCAAAAATGGTTGGAGCTGAAGGGAAAATTCTACAAGAAAAGATTTTAGAGGCTGAAAAGGGGACTTGGGTTTACCTTACAGCAATGCAACAACTAAAAACTGCAATTGAACAGATTTCTTTAAGGTAGTGTATTTCTGTTCTTTGTCCATCCCTCATAAAAGGTTGCCATAAAAGTGTTCAAACTGATTCTAAAGCTGCAGTGTGTTAGGAGTAAAGTATCACCTTTAGCAGCACATTCGCACTGCCCACCAGTGAGGCAGCATCTGCAGCGCTCAAGGCGGGATGGAAGCCTTGCCGGATAGCTTCGAACCAAGCTGTTACACCTGCTGTCTCCTAATCCAATCCAGTGTGGCAACACAGCCTGTGAACCCCATGCTAGCAGCACTTCAGGTCAACAGATATGGTCCATACATGTGGTCAGAACATGTGGTTAGGACCGCAGTTGTACTGGACCATGACTAACGGACTCCGTGATAAAGGACTTGGCGTGCGTTTCTTGGTTTTTAATTTGCCTCCCTGCAGTCATAAGCCAATCATAATGTGCACGTTTGAAGCGGGATGTAATTTTGTTTCGGTTGCATACATGTCCTGTTGCCAGGAGATTTGGCTGCAAATATATGGGACAGGTGAGACATGTAGCGGGAACAGGCAGGTTCCTGGAACGGGTTCCCTTCTCTATAACTTTGGACTGTAGTTGTGTCTGTCTTAATACCAGCATGTGTCAGCTGTCCTCAGCATGCAGAAGCACTGAAGTGTACAGCTCCAGTCTGCTGTGCCTTTGCTTCTTTGTTTCCCCCACTCTCTCCTGGGCTCTCCAACCAGGACCGACATGGCACAGGCAGAACAGAAACGTCACCCGTTTCTTCCTTTTATTCAAAAATTAAACAGTTAGTGGCTTTTGCTCAAGTATTCTGCCGCTTACAGTAAAACTTAAGCACTAATTTGATGTATTACCAGATCTTCCAAGGGTTTACTGTACAGCTCAAAGAGACATTGTGAGTCTTTTTGTTTTTTTTTGTTTTTGTTTTTGTCTTTTATCAGGAATAGAAATATATTATTTTTAGAAATTATACATAAATTAAGTCAACAAGTTATTAACTACACTTTTCAGGGTTAAACAACAAAACCGAAACATTTAATTGTACACTTAGTGTTTTATAAGAGCTTTTATTGCCCATCTGCTATTGGCACAGCTGCAAGTGCTTATATTTACTGAAATATATTAGATTCCTGCAGAAGAATAATTAAACTGCTCAGTTTTTATAATTAGGTATTTGCCTCTCTTTCATATTTAATCACAATAAATATCAGATACAGCATTGCTAATATGAATGTAACTAAAATCTGAGACTTTTATGATATTTGCTCAAAAACAGGCACAAAAACAATTAATGGACACTTTCACACACAGCTACAAAAAAAAAAGAAAATCACCACTCTATTCTTTAATCTTGTCATCATGGTTAATGATGTTTAACTTTAGCATGTGAGTTATAACTAATGGGAATGCCAGTTAATGAGACAATATGCATATGGAACATACTACACCTCGATATCTGTCATTAATCAAAACGACCAAGGTCATGATTTTGACAGGACAGAAAGGCCTGGAAAACATGTGGTCAGTCAAAGTGCGTGAGTTAAAAATCAGTTCAATAAAGCATGTTCAAAAATGTCCTACTTTTCTTTTATCTTTAGTATTAAGACTATTTTTCTTCTATTTCTGTTTGCTCTGTCTTCACAAACCCTACGTCGGTCATGGCAGACAGCGTTTCACACTCACACAGGTTCTGCTGGAGGTTTCTTCTTGTAAAAGGGGACGTTTTCCTCTCAAATGTCGCTACATGCTCATCCCGGAGGAATGTAGGCTGCAAGTCAATAACCTGATGCAATTTAATAATAATAATAATAATAATAATAATAATGTAATACTACAAATTTCTGAGACAACCAAATGTGGGCTTTCATCTTCTGCAAGCCATGATCAACAAAATTACAACAAAGAATGACTTGAAATGTTATCGCGATCTGAAATGAGTGACAAAATAACTTCCTTTCTTTATAATATTCGAATTGTGAAGATATGTTTGTGATTACATTTTCTGCTTATAGTGAGGTCAAGCAATAGAGTGGCTTTAAAGTAAAGAGAGCATTTGTTGAAGCACTTCAACTCAACAACCATAATACCTTTCTATTTTGTGTTTTCTATTTAGAAAAATCCTGCAGATTACAGCCTCGTCATCTGAATGCTGGTAGAGAGTTCTCACCTTTTGTTTACATTTGGATCACAGATTGGGCCTTTAATCCTCATCCCCGGAGCTCGGATGATGAACCCATGTGTTACGACATTTGAACAGGCAGGTCTGGACAGCTTTTCATAACTCACAAAGGTTATTCTCTGGCAGCAGATCCAGATAAATGTCAGCAACGCTTGCGAGGGTTTGCTGAAATCGAGTGGATATGATGCTGCCTGCTGGTATTTACAGAGCCCAGTCTGAAAGATGAGGCGAGATGTTCTCACAGTAATTCTTGTTCCGCAATCTAACTGATTCCAGGCACAAACACTTCAAATGTCAATCAACAGGGGTTTAAGAATCTTACTACTATTGCAGAACAAAAAAAAAAACAAAAACAAAAAAAAAAACAGAGCACAACAAAGTGTTGCGTATAAAAACACAACACACTCGCTTGAAAGGAACCGTCATTAGAGTTAGGTTCTAGTTTGCCAATGATCTGTTGGACGGTGCTTGATGAATTAATTACCAAACAACAATTAATTAATTTGCTGAAAAAGATAACCGGTGCATTCCAGCATGCACGCCTTAACCCTCCGTTAAAATGTTATGAGCAATTTAATGATTTGGGATTGTTTACTTCTTATAGAGACTCATTCCCATTTACAGATAAGGCTAAAGTATGTTTTTAAATCATAGCAGAGCAAGGTTGTACTTGGAAACTACATTTTAAGTCTTTGAATATGACAGAGTTTTAATTTTATTTGTAGATCAAAGAGCTCACCTGAGGACCTAATACCAGAGAATTGAATTGGCTGAAAACAGTGAGCTGTGTGTAAAACACTTTAGACCATCAATCAGGGACAGTAGGTGGCTGTAATGCTCCAATCACTGAGCTGCCAGCCACCATAAAATAAAAAAAATAAAAATAAAAAAGAAGCATATGAGGAGCTGAATGGGGTTTTACTCCTAGAGAAATGAAAGAAATGAACAGGACGTAGTTCTTTTATACTACAGTGAAAAAAATCTGCTGCCATTTCTAAAACTACGGGCAAACTACAATTCTAAAACATCACAGAAAATCAATGTCATTGTTCAGAACTTCTGTTTGCCGGTTGGCTCCATTGAAATTCTACCCAGAAATCCAGGTGAAAACTTGTAGTATTTCACTTATGTGTCATCAGAAGTCCTTCCCGAATGTGTGTGTGTGTGGGAAGCACTATGTGTGAAGCACTAAGTTACGTTCTTATTTGGTGTCTGATGACTGGAGATGTTTTCCTTTAAAATGTTTTTTTTTCCCCATAAACTACTTTACAGATTAGATTTTAACAACTAACAATTACAGGGTTTTTTTTTCCTCTCAGTCTCTTTGGGGCATCTAATTGACAACCTGAAAATGCCTGTCACTTGCTCAAAGTGGACAGTTCATTCTTCAAAAGAAAGTATTCATGTTAATGAACATGTCAGTGTTTTCAAAATGAAAAGTCATGAAACCATTATTCATAAAACAGCACAGTAAAATGGCTTTATCATGTTTTCTTTACAACAGTTTAGTCTGGAAGTGGTTTCCAATGTAAAAAAAGAAAGTCAGCTTGAAAATACTCAAGACAGCACTTCACACTATTTTCACAACTATTCAGAATCTCCAACTACAATAGGTGAGGTACATGGGTACCAAATATGGAATACATATTTTTACTATTTGGATAACTAACTTGTTCACATCCTGTGCAAAGGGAAAGCACCAAGTTATTTTACAACAAGAATAACACCCTTTGCTTGCTGTGCACAACTGTAAACCTGAGGTTCACTACGAGAACATCCCTCTTTTTTAGACTTTTAGTTGTAAAGATTTTAATTGCACCTGTCATTTTTTTTTCAGTTGCAGCATTATGTAGTGCTTTGTTTTAGTCTATTACAAAACTTCCAATAAAAATAATCAAATCTGGGGCTGCAACTCGACAAAAGTTGCAAAAATATCAAGAGACCTGACTCCACTTTCATGATCAGTGTGAACTGATAAATATACACCTCTCAGATACTCAATTTATTGCCCTCATCCATTGCATTACTGCCCTGTTTCCTTCTTAGTGACATGAGCTGTAGACCAAAACTCATCTCAGAGTATTGTCATTAATCCTGGGAGAACCTGAGGCATGTCTCTGCGAGAGCCTCACCCACAGAAACTCAAATGAGGGATTGCAGTCGGGAAAAGGAGGGGAGAACAGAGGAGGGCCAATTTATGTGTTAGCCCAGCAGCAGAAAAGGCAGGCACTTAATTCTGTGGAAGCGCATCATTATATGCACCATTTACCAGATGCCTATTTAACATGCAATAATTAGATCACTCAGGAAAAAAAAAGGAAAAAAAAGCCAAGACGTGGGCTACTTAAAAGGGTCCCAATGCCATAACAATTGCAACCCCCCACAGGGTCACTTGTCAAAACTGCTTGAGAGATTAATTCATAGGAAAGCTGAGGGGAGAAAAAATGTATTGACAGGTGGCCTTTTTGTTTCTATCCTTTGTTCTACAGTTTGATGATAAATGAAGTCAAGCACTAGGCACCGAAAACGGTTTTAACTCCACGGGATTTCTGTCACAGCTAAACATTTACAGTATTTAAAACATACTAAACACCTCATGGTTATTGAAACAAAAGGAAAAATGAAAAATTGTGAAACCCCAAATTATTATTTTCTTTTATTATTATTATTCATGATCAAAAATGCAGCAGCTGAAAAGACTGTGGTGCTGAATATTTTTATTTTTACTGTAATTCATTTACGTACATTTCTGGGAATGTTTCACTTTTTCCCTCCCTTTTGAGAGTCTAATGCTGCATTTTAAACCTTAAGAGTCTTATTTTATATGAAAGCTCATGGGGACTTTTTCCACACCTCTATTATGTGTCAATATAAAATACTACGACCCTATAACAATGTGTAACTTCACTGGTGCAGACAAAATCCCTCTCCGAACTCCGTCGCTCCTATTTGGATTGTGTTAATAATCTCCATTCAGCTCAGACGGAAAATCATTTTATTTCTCAGACAAGAGACTCTCCCCTGCTCACTGCAGACATAGCCGCTCCGTCCGTTCTCTCAACCAGGGAGCAGATAATAAGGCTAAAGACTGGACAGGGGAAGTGCTTCCTCTTGTGTGATGGGCCAAAACCTACTGGGAACACTCTGTCAGTCTGGAGAATTAGATGTTGAATCCACTACCTTTCACGGTGAAGTTGTTGAAGCTTTCATAGAGTAATTGATGAATGAAGTGAATGGAAATCGGTCCTCATCAACTCTTTGCACCTTACCTATATGCAAGCGTGTGGTTTCTCCTCATTTCAGCAAAGAGCAGTGGTGCACTGAGTGGCTGAGGAGAGTGAGTGGTACCTGAGGAGTTAAATGGCCTGAGAAGGACACAGTCCACCGTGCCTGCACCCTGTAAAGCTCAAGAGAACGGTCCTATAATAGAGGAGATGCTGTGCTTCCTTTATGACCTGAAAATATGTGTAGTGATGTGCTGAGATGCACTTTACTCTTCATAAAGTACTGAACAAAAGCCAACCATTACTTCTTTATGTATTGCATTAAAGCTGCCAGAGTTATTTATTCTTAAAATACCATGTTGCCGACAAACCTCATAGCTTTGGCAGATATTTTCTTACTTTTTTAGTATTTGCTAAAAAATGTTGTTTCAGATCATCGTGAGATTCTGGCACATCCCTTCGCCTTTCAGCACCTACTACCCCAGTTTCCTACTTCCTACAAATAAATGCCACACGACACATTATTGGCTGGCAATTGGAAAGCAGCTCATCCAGGAGTGCTATTCATTTTGCTTGGCACTGATTGGCTGTCCCCCAAGAGCAGAGATAAGCCACTGTAGACGTTAGCGTCCATGTAGTGCCAAGAAAGTGTGTATTAGTGAATATTAAGGTACGATTGTGGATCATTGGTATTTGAATAAAGAATTGCCTACATGGATGTAGGCAAGTTGATGTCATCCTTGAGATAAAATGCATGAAAATACATTCAATGTGTTTAATATCTTGTGCTAAAACTCTCTCCTTTTTGACTCTGGATCACCATATTAGAAATTTAAGGAAAGACACTGAACTGGTCAGCCGAATCTTAATGTTATGACCAAAACCCATAAATAACTGTCATCAACCAAAGTCCATGCATCTCAAACCCATGTCACTCTCAAGCCTTCTTTACTTGGACATTAAAGGTGCTTTATGAGCAGCTGAAGGCATCCAAACTGTCATTGTCTACCGGAAATGATATACTCAGTTAATAACACAAAGAGCTTTTATATGACTGTGTCAGTGGGATTGGCATAATTTGATTGGCCAGCAAGACCATTTTGCTTTGCAGACAAAGTCAAACGAGCGTTGACATTATTTATAGATGTAATTATGGCTGACATTCGCAGGCCTATATTCGATAAGACAGCTGTGCGAGCATGTGTCTACATGAATAAGTGTAATAAATACGGGCATTAAATTTGAAGTTATTTGTAATGAGAGAGTTCACTTCATCCGTAAGAAGCTGAATCAAACTCATCTGGTTGAAGCTTGTTTGACATTTATAAATGTCAAAACTCCATTTACTTCCTGGGTTACTCTGGCTTTCTGCTTTTTGAATTGTTCTGCGCCTGTAAACAGAACTTTTTTGTCATAATACCACCCACTCCAAGCAGTTGCAATTCTATTGTGTGTCGAAGCGTTGTCCGTCTTACACGTGACCTAAATTTAACAATTTCATATGCAGGAATAAGCGCATTCTAATCTTAGAGGAACCAAACCAAGTTGCATGGTAGATAATGTCCCAAAGGAGCTATAGGTGACCACTGAGCAGTAATGAGAAGCAAACGCAGGTTGTTCTGCAGGTGGCACACGAGGATGCAGTCCTCCAGGCTAGAACTGACACTTCTTATGCGATCCATTAAAGTTCAGGGGAGCCTGCTCGGGTCTCAAATCAAAGAGGAGGAAATTGACCAAGAATGTCTGGAAGGCAGGGGGGCATTCATCATCAGAAGATCAAATGTGTCGTCCCCATATGGCTGTAATATTTTACAATCACGGAGAGGGTCTGCAGCGTTGGCAAAGTCTGGTTTAAGGTAACACAGCTGAAACAACCGGGTGGTGGAAACGCTGAGGTGATTAACATTTAACCTCTTTATGATTTCATTCATTATTAAGAGACAGGCACATTATTCTTTGATAGGTCTGATGGTGGCCTTTAAAATATACTGACTTGCAAAGGTTTTAAAAAGAGAAGCAGTTCCTCTAAGTGCAGCATCTAATATGGGGGTGTGAAACGGCAAATAACACATTCCAAACAAACATGCTGTTTTTGAATGCAATGTGGCAGTACGGTTTGAGCGGGGGTCCTATTACTTAAATGCGAGCTATTAGCGCCTCGCTGGAGACGGCTGGCTTCGCCTAAACTCTCAAACCTTCTCGCACACTCAGGAACAGCTTTTGTCATGCCACCCCTCCATTGCCCTCCAGTTTCTCACTGATTTACATACAAATTGATCTTGAGGTAAATCAGATGTCACTTTTCTCCGGGTCACAGAGAACATGCTGAGATAATGAAATCAGGGTCCGCTGAGTGCTACACTTGCACAAGCGACCAGATGGGTCTCTCCTTTAATGCAATGCCTCCCGCATCTGTGTGGGTGCACATAAACATGTTAGCGTGAATGGGCGTTCAGAAGGGTGTGTTTGCTTATGCAAAAAATAATTTAACATCTTCTATTTATTTAGCCAATAAAAAAGTAAATGTGCGTGCTCATGTGTGATTATTTCTTTGACAGCTCTGTATAGAGTACATGCTTCCCTTGTGACTTTCAGAATTGCTCCAGATTGCTTAGTGAATACATTCCGGG
The DNA here is from genome assembly GCF_000485575.1 of Poecilia formosa. NCBI lineage: Eukaryota > Metazoa > Chordata > Actinopteri > Cyprinodontiformes > Poeciliidae > Poecilia > Poecilia formosa. Next base: position 4,166,565 of record NW_006799945.1, read on the forward strand.
AAGAAAAAGTTCAGCCTTTGTCTCTTCTTGCCTCGCAGGTGTAATTTCCAAATAAATAAAGAAATACATTTTGTGGGCAAAGGACTGAACTGAAAACAACGACAAACCAAAGTACGTTTAAGCAGAAGGAAACAATTGAATCATCCTCAGAAATACTGAAATGGTACAGCTCCCGTTTTCATCACAGAAAGTGTGGCCAGCACAATTCAAAGAAAACACTTCTTTTACTCATTACAGAAAATATATATATATATATCAATCAATCAATCAATCAAATTTTATTTGTATAGCACATTTCAGCAGCAAGGCATTTCAAAGTGCTTTACATAAGTTTAAACAGTGAGAAAGAAAAATAAAAAGAAAGTAATAAAAAGATAAAAAGAAAAGATAAAATCATTCTGTTGGACTTCCTGTCCATTCAAGTTATATGGTCTAGGCAGACCTTCCATTTCTTAACACGGGTATTAGCCAGGCCCCGCAGCCTAACTGGACAAGGCCTCCAGCCTTGCAGCACCAGGCTCCGTCCGCCTGTTTCGCGAAAATTTTGCGCTAGGACTTTCGCTGTCCTACGCGGATTTTGTGCATTAATTGGTTACCTGTTAGAGTCTATGATTTACAGGGTTTTATATACGCGCAATGACCCCCAGTCACTCGCAAATACATTGAAGGCATCAATTGCCATAAGCAACTCTAAACAGGTGGGTTTTAAGTTGAGATTTAAAGGCACCCAGTGTTTCAGCTGTTTTACAGTTTTCTGGAAGTTTGTTCCAAATCCGTGGCGCATAGAAACTGAATGCTGCTTCTCCTCGTTTGGTTCTGGTTCTGGGGATGCAAAGGAGACAAGAACCAGAAGATCTGAGGGGTCTAGACGGTTGGTACAGCAATAACAGATCTTTAATGTATTGTGGTGCTAAAACGTTCAGTGATTTATAAACTAACAACAGTATTTTAAAGTCTATTCTTTGAGCTACAGGGAGCCAGAGTAGGGACTTTAAAACTGGTGTTATGTGCTCCATCTTCCAGGTTTTAGTGAGAACGCGAGCAGCAGCGTTCTGGATCAGCTGCAGCTGTTTCATTGATTTATTAGTCAGACCTGTGAAGACGCTGTTGCAGTAATCAATACGGCTAAAGATAAACGCATGGATGAGTTTCTCTAGATCACGCTGAGACATTAGTCCTCTAATCATGGAGATGTTCTTCAGGTGATGGAAGGCTGACTTTGTGACTGTCTTTATGTGGCTCTGAAGGTTCAGGTCAGAGTCCATCACTACTCCCAGGTTTCGGGCCTGATCGCTGGTTTTCAGTTGTAATAACTGAAGCTGCGCATTGACTGTAGTTCGCTCCTCTTTAGGTCCAAAGATAATAACTTCAGTTTTGTTTCTGTTCAGCTGGAGAAAGTTTTGGCACATCCACACATTTATCTGTTCTAAGCATCTGTTCAGTGATTGGATGGGTTCAGAGTCACCTGGTGACATCGTGATGTAGAGCTGTGTATCATCCGCATAGTTATGGTAGCTAATCCTATTTCCTGCTATAACCTGAGCCAGCGGGAGCATATGAATATTGAAAAGAAGGGGTCCTAGGATTGAGCCTTGGGGTACCCCACATGTGACCTTTGACCTCTCTGATGAGAAGTTTCCAATTGAAACAAAGAAATCCCTGTTCTTTATGTAAGATTCAAACCAGTTGAGCACTGGACCAGAGAGTCCGACCCAACTCTCCAGTCGATACAGTAAAATGTCGTGGTCAACAGTGTCAAAAGCTGCACTGAGGTCCAACAGAACCAGCACTCTGGTTCTCCTACAGTCTGTATTTATGTGGATGTCATTGAACACCTTTACAAGGGCCGTCTCTGTGCTGTGGTGAGCACGAAAACCAGACTGGAAGGAGTCAAAGCGATTCATTATTGTTAGGAAGTTATTTAATTGTTTAAAAACTGCTTTTTCAATAACTTTGCTGATGAATGGGAGGTTGGAGATCGGCCTGTAATTCTGCAGTAGTGATTTGTCTAGATTGTTCTTTTTTATCAGTGGTTTGATAACTGCTGTTTTCAAAGTCTGGGGGAAAACACCTGAAGACAACGATGAGTTTATTATTTGGAGCATATATTGAGATTTATTGCATAGACTAAAACATGTTATACCTTTATTTCTTGTAATTTTGATGTTTGAAAATTAAATCTGCATCTCCATAAAGCTCGTCATTAAACTCTGGGACCTTGGTTTCAAAATGAAATGTAAATGCTACTTTCATTTGAAAAGATCTTCTTGATGCACTTCATGTTTCCAGCCTCTGTCCACGTCTTGTGAAGCTCCTTCAAATTCCTGAATAACTTTTGCTTCACAATCATCTCAAGGATCAATCAGTGTGGGGCTTTGATTATCTGTAAACCATACTCATAACATTTACAAGATATAAAGGTTTACATATTTAACACTATGGGCAATAAATCAATATATGAGTTATGCTTTAAGGGCTCCATAAAAAAAAGAAAACTTGAACTTTTTCACAATTAATTTTCTTAGAAAGTGACCTGTATCGAGTTCAGTAAATTTCAATATGCGTTTCAAAACTATATTTTAGAAATTATTCTTAAGCAGGTATTAAACATGCTGTATGTACTATGTACGTACTTCTGGATGGACAGATGGATAGATATATAAATTTTCTGCACCTCAATTATCCTGTGTTAGCCTTGTAATAGACTTTGAACTTCAGGTTGACCTAACCGAGGCGTAGAACCCTAAAGTTGAACTGCAGCCTGTACATCTCAAAACTTTCCTCAGCCTTCTAACCAACCACTTTACGTGCAATTTGGAGGTGTGGTCGCTTCACTCAGAGTCCTGTTTGTATAGGCTTTGAGTGTATATCAATATTCATGTGCTAGGAGTCTCGGCAAAGCCTACTTTTTTGAGAATAGATTGTTTGAAAATACTTTTTGTCGCAGTCAGAAAAGCGGCATTGCCCCCTGTCCATTGCTGACACATTTCCAAAGGCTTTACTTGAATTGCTGTGATGTGATGGAATTGCAGCTTTGGCATGAAGTCAGCTTGACCAGTCTTGCTCCAAATTCTCTGGTAACCAATCAACAAAAGCACACCAGGATGATGGATAAGCTGACTTTGCTCCAATCTGACCCCTCATCAAAGCACCAAGGTGCCAGATGCCTTTCACCAAAATACTAGACCATAGTCTTGCATGCTACTATGTTGCATTCAATAAATATAATAATGACCCAACAATGAAATCCTGGCTTTTTTGGACTAGGATCCGTGTTTATATAGCCTGTTCCAGTCCACATAGTCCTCAGAAAAAGAACATAAGCGTATATAATGTTAGGTCACGATGCTTCAATATATCGGATGACTGCAACTGTGCTGTTTGGGTCATCTCAAGGACTGGTATCCATGTCAGTGAATGGGGAAAAGATTGCATAGTTGGTTTGCTAGGCTACAAACAAATGCTGGCTGGTCATCTCTGTAATTAATCTTGCTCTTCAGAATTTGCATGCCAAGGGCTTCCTCCATTGTTATGTCTCAGTGTAATTATAAGAAGCTGGAATCATAGACTGAGCTAAAGAAAATATGCTGTCATCCGCTGACCTTTTACAGCAAGCAAAGTGACTTTCATTTCATGCTTGTGACTTCCTTCGAATTATTTTTTGCGCAACTTACAGATACAAAAACAAAAACACTTATTTATGTAGCCTTATTCAATTAAGCTATCAGACTAAGATCAAACCGAATACAACAGAATCACTACACTAATTTTTCACCAGTGAGGATGTTGGGTACAAGACCACACAACCCATTTAGTAAAAAGAAGATGTGCCAACAAACTTTATCGGATAGCGCTTACTTTTTCCAATCATGCTGGTCTGAAACCCCAAAGTGATTCATTACTGTCTCTTGAGGTACGGAAAGGTATCGACAGCATAAATCTTTTACACTCTAATAGGGGAATGAAATGGCATTCTTCCAAAAAGCATTGCCTCATTTAGCGTTTTGATGATGTGGATGGAAAAAGAGATGTTTGAGAGATCTTTGTCTAAAACTCTCATGGGTTTTTAATCGGGTTGTGAAGGTGACTGTGAAGGCTGCAGCTTATAATTCATAGCATTTTCACACTCATCAATCTTTTAAGTTATCCCTCATTTTATTTGGATTGGGCCATTGTCATCCTGGAAGAGATCTTAGGAGTCGGCAGTATTTGTGCTGTTTGGAGGTAGATTAATAGCTTGTAAAGTTCTTTATATCAGAACACTAAATCACCCCTGGAATGGCTTCCTCTAGGCTTCCCCCCCACCTTTAATGAATAAATGGCTCACAGTTTGTCTTGAAGATGAAGGGACCAGTGCAGTGACAGCTCGACAGACAGCAGCCTGATGGACCGTCACATTGCTTTAATGTTGTCTGGGGGAAAATTAAGGAGAAAGGTATTATGTGTCATGTTCCTGTTGTGGGGCCAGACAATGATGTGATGGTTAGTACAGTCACCTCATAGCATGAAGATCTCTGGTTTGAGGTTTTTTCAAAGTGGGGTCTGTGGGAGTTTGCAGCTGGGGCTTATTCTGGTATTCTGCCACTTTGATTGATGATTCTAAATTGACTTTAGTAAAAAAAAAAAAAAAAAACATATATATATAATATCTCAGAACATGCATTATCATTGTTACTGTTCCCCCCTGCTGCCCTTGTATCCAAAACAACTAAAAATACTTTATTTTGGGGACAAAAAAAACAAAAAACTTAAGAGGTAATAAAGCCTTTAAACTTTGTGTTTATAAAGCATCTAACGTACAATTTTTCTTGAGTTATATAAAATATTTTAAATATAAAATTATTTAAAATAAATCAGCACTATAGACTAGAGTATTAGGTAGATTTTAAAATGAAACCACATACTGCTGTCCTTCAGGGATGACAGGAGCGACAGTTGACAATCAAATGAGGAACTGGCATTAACGTGGGAGTCTGTGTCGACTTTGTGTTGTGAAAGTCTTGCCCTAATCATAAATACAAAAGAAAAGACAGAGAGGAATGATGTGAGGCCTTGAAGTCATCAGTCAGGCTGACAGGCTTGAAATGGAACAATACCAGAGTCTCCTCCCCGCCTGAATTGCAGACTGCTTAAGGATTTTTTTTTTAAGTAACTTTCTGCGTCTATGAAGTTTTTTCACTCGATTCAGTGTCGATATCAAGAATTACAAGCATTTGGTTTATTTTATACTCAAACCCTAACTTATAATATTAATTTAAGGTCAGATTATTTTTAAAGAAGTCAAGGTAAAGGCATGCATATTTATTAATTTTACTTTAAAGAGTAGATATCCTCATCAGCTTTTTGTTAAGTAATTCAAAAGCGCTTTTTGAGAAAAATAAAAATTCTGTCAAAGAGAGGAAGTCAGTGGTTCTTTGTAATATCAGTGTTAACCCAAATTTTTTCCAGTTACTAATAACTGCCTTCATTTTGCCGTGGTGTATAAAAAAATGCTGTAGAACTTGTTGTACCTTTTTCTGACTCAGAAATGTGTCCACTGAGATCCTTTAGGTCATTTTAAACCTGTCTGCAAACTACAAGTTTTGTTATGAGATCACAAAGTGGAAAAATAAAAAAAAAATATTTAGGACAGCAGACATTTATTTCATCTTAAAAAGATAGTGTATATTTGAATATAGATGTAGTACAACAATCCTGTATAAAAGGTGCAAACTTATTAAATTATAATCAGATAATTGCACCTTTTTGTTTTTTCACATTTAAAAAATTCTTAAGTACAGAAGATTACTTGACATTAAATTTGAGGAAACATTGAAATTACTAATTTTTTTTTTTACGTCACAAAAACATGGCAAGCTGACAAAGGTATGTTTACTTAAATAAAACACGATACGGATGATAAGACGTTTGGATATTGAGCTATATAGAGCAAGGACCTCAGTAAATATTATCAGTAATATGCAGTAAATATTATATGATTTCGTTAGCAATTTACTCACTTTTTTGGGGGTAAGATTCAACAAACTAAAAAGGGTGTTACATGTAAAAATCAAGTCCTATGGAGAGAATCAAAGGGAAGAACAAGAAGAAGCTGAGAGATGATCCACAGTCCACAGTTAATGCACCAACAAAACCAAAACTCTTAAAGGGAAAGTCGACAGCCAAAGCTTCACTGATAAAAGTGAAGCTTTTTTTTTTTTTTAGATGAGCAAATGTGGTTTGTATAAGAAATTACATTTTTATAGAAATCACAACTAAAATTTCCACAAAAAAATAAATAAAAATAACAATTGTGAATACCCTAATATTATGTTTGTACAAAAGTATATAGACCCTTGTTAATATTTCTGTTTGATTTTATCCATAACCCCTCTGTAGGCATTATTCATGACTGGAATAATGTGAGCTCCAAAGGAGCTAAAGAGTTCATTATTACTGCCTTCTTCTATTGCAGCCATAATAGTTAAGTCTGGTGAGAAATTTAGATTTGGAAGTAAAGTTTTAAGTGTTTGGCAACCTTCGGCAGGCACTTCGTTTTCTTCTTTTAACATATTTATTTGGCTTAGATATTGAAATAAATCTGTATATTTGTATTTATTTATTTTATACAGACAGGTGTATACATTTGTCATGTTACGCCGTAGTTATAGTTAATTGGTGATGCTCATCCCCATATAAAAGGGCCTTCACCTCAGCAACCATTAAAACACATAGTGTTAAACACACCTACCAAAAGGCAAATAAACATCATGGTAAATTAGCTGTGATCACCAATTTGACTACTTTTTAAAAGACATTTAAGTTCATATCTATCGACAGCTATAAGCCTTATCACAAATAAAAAGTAAATCATGTAAAAATGATGCTCAATAAACCGAGGGGTAAACTGTTTTTCATTTGTACAACATTCTCCACTGAAACAATTTATTTTGCTTCTCGACTAAACCAGTTCCTCCCTTCTGACATTCTGTCACCAGAGGATGAGACACCTCATATAAAGCAATAGTTTATTTTACACTCGGTGGCAAGTGGGGGGCAGTGTCTGGCCAGTTTCTTCGCTATCAGGGAAATAAATCAAAGTAACAATAACAAAAATGACCAGAGACCTCTCGGGGACCAAGCTGAACTACCAAGTGTGATAAAGGTGATGCCTAACGAGCTCTGAGCCAATAGCAGAGCAGCCTTGGCATAATAAATTTAACACAAATTGCTTGCTTTAATTGGGTTCATGATCTGTAGACTGAAGTGTCAGGAGCCTCCAGTAAAAAGGGCTGACAAATGAGACGCACAGGTTTCCAGGACCATATAATGTTGTTATAAAGACAGAAAAAATATTGGCCATGTCTGCAGGAAAAGACTAAGTGTCAGGCTTTTTTTAATCGACTGAAAGGGAAAGACCAGGTATGCCTTGGAGGAATCACTCAAGCCTGTGTTGAAGAAGTGTGGAGCTGAAGAAGGCCATAGCTTTCTCTAACAATGCGAAAGACATTTTATCTGTTGCAAGAAAAAAATATATCTATATTGTGCCAATGTGATTGACAGACCAATTAAAAATAATTCCAGTAATGATTTTTGTGGGGCTCCCTGTGATTCGACATGCAAACACAAGCCATTTTTCATTGTTAAAGACCTATACTGCCGGAGCATTTTTGTCTTGACTTTTAAAAAGTAAACACCTAAAAAGTGTGACTTCAAATTTTATTTAGCCCCCCTGCAGTCCTCTGTAAACTACTTGTGTAGTGTATTTGTCCTCCATTTTTACACACCTAAAGTGTGGATGTTTAAATAGTTCACCTGTTCTGTTGCAAAATATTTTCACCTAATTTATGATGATGGTGGCATTTGATATTTTTGGGATTCTATGCAAAGAATCACTATATAATATTTCAGTGGCTTAAAATAGCCTAAAATACCGTACTCGTTTCCCATTGTCTTCTTTAAATGCGTAGTAATCTTAAGTGTATGTACACTTCTGACTGCGAAGGAAATCTGAGCTTGTATTTAAAAAAAAGATTGTGTTAGATATTTACAGTTTATGCAAATGTTTGGTTTCAACTGTAGTAACTTAAGTTAAGCATATATTTTTGAGGAATAAATAAAAAGAAATCACCTTATATTTTAAGAATGTTAAATTTCTTCATAACATTTTTCCAATTTTAAGTTTAAAGAAATTCACTGAGTGCATTTTTGTTTTGCTTAGACCTATGTTATGCTTTGACTTGCTGTTTTTACTCATGTTGCTGGAAGAAAAAGCAACTACTGCACCACATACCACATATTGTAGCTTTGCAGATTAAGCCACTGGGGCTTTAGGATTAGATAAAGTACTGATATTTACATAAAATGGGCTGTTTATGCAAGTACAACTGGCAAAGACAGACGATTATGTCTGTAGCAAAAATGAAAGTGCTCCTTACACACCAAGTAGTCCACACTGATCTGTAATGACTCAATATCAATAAAAGTTTTATATGACCACAGGTGAAATGGTGTTCTAGCCCAGAATATATCTATTTTGAAGCCACTACGTCTAAATATGTGGATGACGCATGCATATTTGAAAGTGTATATTTGAGAAAACACCTTGTAATTCTGACCCAACTTGTTTAATAAAAACATTTCTGCAAAAGGTCAGAAAGAGCCCAGCCTGGCGAGCAGTAAGGCATGATGACATACAACATCTGGGGTCATGTGGGAAACAGCATGGAGTCGTACATCCAGAGCCAGTGGGACCCTGGTGTGGCATAGACCAGGTTTTGGCTGGCAGCACACAGAAGGTCAGCTCAATCAGATGCAGGGGGAAAAAAAAAGTAGAAAAAAAAAAAGAAACCAGAACAAGGCTGAGCAACTGGCGTTTTGTTATTCAAATTAGGGATTTCAGATGAGTGGAGGAGAGAGATTTTTCTGAGCTGTTTGTGCTTTGCGCACACAAGCTGCAAGAGAAAACGCAAATTTGTCGTTCCCTTATCAAATGCTTTATTTCTAATTGAAGTAAAGGCAGGTTATATGTGGTGACCCTTTGCTGTAAGTTCCCCAACATAAATACTCACTTTTCCAGCGAGGACTGACTCACGTGTGGGACACAATCTACTGTCCTTCTCTGCCCTGAGGATTGAATGTCTGTTTTACTTGGTAATACACATACACACACCTGCATGCAGGCAAACACACTGCACCTGGTCCGTACCCCAGGGCAAAAGAGGGATGTGATGAGGAAATCCCTGTCCGTTGATATCTTCCTCTGATAACTACGTGTGAAGGTCATTTGTCCCCCGCCTTGGCAAGACTCTCGATAAATCAGAGCAGAAATTGGCATGATGGGTATTCATGGAGGCAGCAGGTGCCTCTAGTTCTCTGACTTCCATCATCTTCTCCCTGTTGCCAGAGGCTTCAGGACAAGAGTACGATAAATAATGACACAGCTGGACAATTGCATCTGTTACTGTACACATGGAGAGAAAATACCACGGTAAAACCTATCACAAGGTTTTGGCATTTTGATGTCTATCAATTCATCCAATATACAGTATGTTAGCTGCAAATCTACAAATACCTGAAGAAAACAGTAGCAATAAAATCGCTTTTATTTATTTATTTATTTCAAAAAACAGTGGTCAAATTAAAGGGCCAATTATTTTTCCACTAAGCAAGTAGTCAGCCTGTAGGGTTCGCATGCAGTGCCTTGCAAAACATATCACTGAATCTTTACAAATCTTGCCAAGCTAAAGCCACAAACTTCAATTGATGCTTCTGGGATTCCCTGCAAAGAATCCCAAAAACATAATTTGCCATCATCATCATAGATAAGGTGAAAATATTTTTGCAACATATCAGGTTAACTATTAAAACATCCACACTTCAGGTGTGCAAAAACAGAGGACAAATGCACAAAAAAACTATCTATAGATGAATAGTAGTTTACAAAGGATTTCAGGGGGCTAAGTAAAATTTGAAGTCACACTTTTCAGATTTTTATTTTTTAAAGTTTGAAACCCTTTTATGATTTTCCTCCCTCCTCAGTTATGCTCTAATTTGTGTCGTTTTTTATATGAAATCCCAATAAAATACTCTCAAGTTATAAAATGACAAAAGGCGAAAAAGTTCAGGGGTTAATACAATTGCAATGCATTGTACATCTAGTTTATCATAAGGTTGTAGAATCGTGATGTTGCAAAATATCAATGAAAGGGAATCCAACATGTTTACTACACCACAACCAATTATATGAAAATAGCTTCACCTAAACATCTTAACATTACAATTTTCAGATATCAAAAAGGATATTTTCTGATTATAACATGTAACAGGATTGAAAAACAAAAACTGACATAAATAGGTCTGCTCTCTTTTCCTCTTAAGGCTTTAGAACCTACGTCCAATAAGAATCTTTTTGTTCAGTATTGGCTCATTAAACTATTATTTATCAATACAAAACTCAAATTAAGAAAATACATAGCAAATTTGCTGGAAAATCCTATCATTATAATGTGAACATGAAAATAAATTAAAGGCAACAGTATGGCGCTGAATACATGGAGATGTTTTACAGTTTTTCCTCTTTGTCTGTGTTGCATGCAGTTCCCAGGCAACAGGCACTCTTGGCGAGAAATTAATAGCAAGTATTGATGTAATTGAAAATTTTCTTACGCCCAAAATGATCCAAACATACAGTTTCCTGCCAAATCCAATATTTCTGGTATGTTAGCTAGCATTTTGTTTAAATGCAAAACAACTATTGACAGATTTTTTTCTTGATCAGGATATTTCTTTTTCAAGTTATGTCATTCCTAATGAGGTAACTTGGACAATACACATTAGGATTTTAAAACAATTTGGCCCCATCTCCAATATGTATTCCATATAATCAAAAGTTTTTTGAATTCTAATTTCCCATGTCATTTTTTAATAGAATTTTTTTTTATTATTATTAAATTGAATAATGACAAAAATGCATGGCTCGCTAAACACGAATCTCAAATTAACTTTATATTTGGCGTCTGCACCGTGACTCTTCCATGTTGTTTCCTCGAGAAAAAAAACCTATTTGAAACCAGACTGCATCTAAATCATTATTTTTACATTCTCATGCAAATTGCAGCTGTATTTTGCTTGTGTATGCACCTGTGCACATTTCTGCAGGTGTTTTGTGTGTTTCACTCCGAGCTTGCGTGTATGCGTGTGCGTGTGTGTGTGTGTGTGAGGAACGTACTTATGAGAGCGGCAGGTTTGGCCCCCGAGGCGATGACAAAGCGATCAAACTCTATGTGTCACATATAAATTGCTTTGACCTTTTTTTTCTCTCTCTCTCAGACTCATGGCTCAATGGCAACAGGGGACATTTTACCCAACTGGAAAGAATGCTCGAGTCCGCAAAACATGAGGAAATGGCAAGCGTGGAAATTAACAGAGGTAAGTGTTTGTCCTCTACGGGGTCAAAGCAAGCCGATTTGTTCCCCTGTGTTTATGCTTTTCCAATTTCTCAGAAGACAGCCAAAAAAAAAATAAATACATATATCGAGCATTTATTTTAACACTACGTAACCCTGACAGAAACTGTTTTTGGTTTATTTTACACATTGTCTAAACACGGAAACATGGTTTGTCTCTGTATCACATTCTTGCTTTAACAAGCGCTAAGGTCAGCAGCATTAATTCATTTGGAGAAGAGGTGCGTACTTGTGTAACGTTTACCATTTATACCTCTTAAACCCATTAAGTGGAGTGGCCATTTTGTGTTGGAGCCCCTGCTTGTCACGCTCTTGACCACTTTAACAATTTTCAGTATCTAATGGCTGCATAAATGAACCTGTTGTCTAAGGTGACCATCTGGCCAGAAGTCATGTATATAAATGGACCTTAAGACACTCGACTTCTGTAGCTATCAGCCTTGATTACTCTCTTGGCCTAATACAATATTCATGCATTAGGGGAGGCGTGCATCACTTTCTTCCTCCTCCACATGCTGGGGTTGGTAATTGAAATTTCTGAACTGCAGCATGTTTAATAATGGAATTAATTTCCCATGCAATGTGTATGTGATTGACCGTGCAGAGGGAGCAGGCTCCATTTTCTGAGAGGAGGCATAACAGGCTGTGAACCATATTGTCAGATTTACGAGTTTTGCACAGCTTAAGAGGATACTTGTTATGATCATTTATAACTTTGTTTTATTGGTTAGCCACCACAATCAGGACTTTTCACAAGTTTGAAAAAGAAAACATACATCTTTCAGATGTAGACACAGCTTCTAATGGTCAAGATCACTTATGGGAAGAACAAACATATGAATTAAAATCAAGAAAAGATAAAGGGGAGGGACAGGTCTTTGAAAAAAAAACTACAACTTCCTTGTCCTTGAGGAAAGTTAATGAAGAAACAAACTGATGTAGAAAGAAAAGTCCAAGTGACCAACTGTAATGGTTAGAGAACAAAGTAGTTCAAAGGTATGTGGTCTTGTTTCACAGTTTACATAGTTGAATCCTCCTTATATAAACTTCCACGACATCATAGATTTTCCATCTGATTTTCCATTCTGCTTCCTGCTGCTAAAAGCGGGTTAATGCAGTGCATTGTGGGATTAATAGTCCTGGGATGGCTGGTGATCCAACAACAATTTAATTAAAATCCCCCAAGACCTCTGTAATGGTTTGACTTCTAAATTATATTCAAGAAGTGTAAATAATTACAAACTCATAGGAGTTTCTTTTTAATATAAATACAAAGTATTTCACATGTATTTACATGCATCACCTTGCTACTAGAGAGTTGGGGTCCATTTTTGCTTTCCAAACTGCTTCAATTCTACGTGACCTAGATTCAACAAGGTTTCTGAAACATTCCTCTGAGATCTTGGTCCATACTGACATGACAGAATCTCACAGTTGCCTCAGATCTTTGAGCTGCACATTCATGATGTACATCTGCTATTCCCCCCACATCCTAAAAGTGCTACGTTGCATGGAGATTTGGTGTAGTGTGGAGGCCACTGAAGAATAAAACTCTTTTTCAGGCCATTTAATATAAACCTGGGAGATGGTTTCAATTCAAAATCTGAGAAAATTAGCAGTTTCTGAAACACTCAAACAGGTCACGTAAATTCATATTTGTGCTTCATTTTTGCAAAGACGACAAAAAAAAAAAAAACATGACCACTTTTCAAAGATCACACAAGAAGCAATTGACCTGGTGTGACCTCCTCCCTGTCCTCAGCAAACAGGTCACAGCAACTCAACTAGGGGATCTTAGCATGCATGCAATATACAGAACCTATTCAAGGAACAATTAAGAAGTGAAAAAGACACCACTGTTTTGGAATAATGGCTTCATCTTCTCTAAGCAGCCTTGGTACAGAGCTTGTTTCACAGCGAGTGACACCTTCTTACCAGCTGCACAGACGTGCCCCAAACATTTAAAAGAAATTATTTAAATGAACCTATCAAACGCTTGCAAAGTCATGACATCATCTACGTTTTCCCAAATTGTTTCAAAGCAAAGTGATGTTAGCATAAATGTGAACTTCTGACTTTCTTCAAAGAAATCTCTCCCAAACTCTCTCTCCAATCTTTTTCTGCCATTCAGCAAATATGACTAACTTTGACAATCAGTAATTTGGTAAACAAGCTTAACGACAGAAAACGTTTAGCTTGATTGATGTCAGACATTGAAGGAAAAGATAATGCGTCTTTTTTGTGCAGTGCATGTAAGCATCTTGATTCAACTGTACTCCCCTTTTAAAATGCTCTCATGAAAGCACTTTAGGACAAAATGACACAAACAACATGAGACACTTTTCCTTTTCATGCTGATGAAACTATTGATTTGTGGGATACTGTGTAAAAGCTGCTTAAACTGACAAATCGTTTCATTTCTGAATGAAATCCACAGCAACGCCGTCACGCGTTGCAGCATTGACAGTCCACTCACTCCCCACAGGCCCCGGCATTAAAATTCAGCGCTGTTGTTTGCCTTTGTGAGAGGCCTTTATTATTAAAGTGCCCTCACCTGCTAACACACTACGGGCCGTAAACAACATGAGTGATGTGCCGAACACTGCAGCCGAACATACATTTATTAAATTACACTTTTCAGCTGCGCATCAACTTTCTCCTTTGATTCATCTCCTTTAATGAGTTTGCTGATGAAGACTGGCACGCTGTAATGAAAAGGTAAAGACAAGCAAGCAGGAAAGCCATAAATAAGTCTCAGAGCATGAGGAATAATGACAGGAGTTTAATGTCCAATTAGATTAAAAGGCTCCCTGACACAAAAGCAGGATGCTGAGTGCACTGCTCAATGAGCCTGTGAGCGACATTGATTAACGCTAAACGGATCTATTACTCCCATGCATGGTGCTGATCAACAGCTCTACCTGCCACTTCTCTAACACTATAAATGTGTGCACAGTTGTACCCATGTGCAGTGATGGTTCTCGCTTGAATGGCACCGCAGGTGAGCATTCTTTTACCAGTCAGCCAATTAACATGCAATGAATTATCTAAGATTTTAAGGCAGGCTAAATTGGAGTGTTGTCCTATAGAAAGCATATATTCTTACCAGCAAGCAGAGAAAACCTACTCCACTGACTGTACCTGTATTAAAAAGTAATAGAAAACTTGTTAAAGGTTAGATTTTATTATTTGATGCTAGTATACCCCCCTTTTTAAAGTCGCCCTGGGAAACTGCCCACATTCCTCGGACCAAAAGTCAGCGCTGCCAACGCGTTTGTAGGCAGATCTGTCTTTGTGTAAAGTGGGTTACAGATTAACAGAACCACAACCAGCATTTCCCAGAGACAAAGATAATTTTGAGCTTCCCTCATTTTTTTTCTTTCTTATTAAACTCAACCCAAACAAAAGGCATGCCGGGGAATGAAAGTTTGCTCAGTATTAGGTCTGATACGCCTTTCATACACAGGAGAGATTTCTCCTCACGAAGCAGATAGCTTTCCGCATTATTGGCTTCAGCTGAAAAAACAAGATAGTCTGTCAGTCATCATATTTGTTTTCAGACACTTGGCAGCCTCTGCTTGCATTTTCCATTTGAGATGAATATGAGAAGGAGTTTGTGGAGGTGTTCCCATCTGCTTTACTGTGGGAGGAGGAAACTTTCACTAGTTATGGCTCCTCATTATTCTCCTGCCATAGCCTGGGTTCACCAAGTCACAGTGCGTTACTCTTCTAAGGAGAGCTGGTGAAGGATATCCAGCTGTTTAAAAGAATGTCAAAACTCCTGACATCAAGGGCAACAAAAAGCAGTTTGTATTATCATAATCTTTCTCTGTCAGTTTCCAACCTTATTACCCGGCCGCCTCCGTTCAGTAGATATTTCTGCCTACAAGGAATGGCATTTTCATAACACACATGACTGAAAAAATTAGGATGCAGTTATATTTACTAATGTATAACACTGCATATGGTCTGCAACACACTATGTGTGGCATAAAGCAGTTCACATGATCTAGAACATATCTTCATATCAACATATGGTGCTGGCACATCAAGCTGATGGGGAATAGACAGGCTGATCAGAGTTTATGAGAAGATGGAGAGAGATGAATGGAAATTTCTTCAAGAAACTAAAGCAGAGTTTTACTTTCTGCTGGAGCAGTGGTCAAGTCATAATAACCTGAGCTACACTGGAAGGGTTTAGATCAAAACATAGCTAAAATGGTAAACCAAACTCTAGGCATTTCTGGAAAATTATCTTCATCTGACTCCCTTCATTGAGTCTGATTTCTTCAGACTCAATGGTTGTTGTTTGCCAAAAATAAAATAAGAAAAAAGGTGAAAATTAGAGAGTAAAGAAAAAAAAAAACGCACTCAGCACTCTCAGACTAGGTTACAGCTTCAAAGTGCTACTTTCTTTCTCCATTTCAAGTTATTTTATGTAAAACGCAGAAATTGTTTGCATTAGATGCGTTAGATATAAGTCAAGTATAAGCACATAGTTGTGCTACAAATGTTTGTGTCTGTGGATGTCAGGAGATACTAATCTGACTCTGCTTGAGAAGATTGTGCTCCCTGCAGTATTGAAAGTAATTCTTCAGTTATTTTCTGCTGTAAAACAAAAGATCACACTAAGACTTAAACAGCTTAAAACAGAAAGGACTGGCAACCTGGCATGAATGTTACAGTAAGTCTGTTGTGCCTCAGTGCAAGTTGCACAATGTTTGTGCAAAAAAAAAAAAACAAAAAAAAAACGACAACTGTTTATCAACTATCCAAGTTAGAGAAACTCGTTAGAAGGTATTGGGTACTCAAATTTATATTCTCCATGTGCTGTTGCCTAATATGACACAATATCAAATTCCCAATATGGTATTTCATTACTTAAAATGACCGCTGTCCCATATTCACACCCTGTAAATACCACTTTCGCATAAACTGCAAGTCAGAATCAATTTTGACTTGCAGTTTGTTCTCTTCTTCTACATGTTTAACCAAGTTCACAGATCAGCTAAATGCTACCTATAATGACTCGATTCTGGAAAGAACCAGACACAGGCACTCGGGAGTAATTTCAATTGGAAAGAAAAATAAAGAGTGTTCTTGGTGTACTTAGTTACCAGTTAAAGCACTGTGAGATGGCTCATTCCAGGAAAAAGACACAGCTACACACAGAAACAATGACCCAGTAGTACATGCCATGGGAAAGAAAAGCAGATTATACCAACTTCATAATTAGCAAAATCGATGTTGATGGTTTCATTGAGGTAAAAGACATAGCTTAACACAGAAGCACTGACCCAGGTGCACTTTCCATGAAAAGCAGAGTGAACAGGCCACAGTCTGCAATAACGCTGAATTTTAGCACTGTTTATTCTGCCAGTACGTTGTTTGTAATAGCTGTAATCAATTATTTATGACAACCGACTTCAAAAAATACATGGTTCGTTCACTGTCATCACTTAAATTGGTTTGTTATTATCTTGCTCATTTTTCGTCTTTCACAGTCAGTGGCTTAAATAGGATTTATCTCAGCACATTTTCTCAGATGATAAACTGTGTATTGAAAAAAAAAAGTAATTTATGAGCACTGTCCAACCAATTATTCTAAGGGAAAGAGACACCCCAGAGCCTTATAATGCTGCATAAGTTTGTCACAATTCACCTTACCAAGCACATTTTGCAGATATGCATGCCCACCTTTATAATGCATATTGCGTTGGACGTCAATGATCTGTGGTTTAAAATAAATATGGTTCCTTCTCATTCAGACCATCTAACAAAAATACTCAGTCCCTGCAGTTTAATGAGCTCTCAGAGATACATGGTTTCCAAGGCCACACTTCTCAGCTTGAGGAAACGATATATTGAGCAATGTGGGGAAAAAAAATGTATAATAATTCTGTCCAGGGAGTGTGGAAAATAGTGCAGTAGCAGCACTGCTGCTGCAGGAAAACCATTCAGATAGACTTTTTTCCCCCCTTACAGGCTTTAATCAATTTGTCTTTTCACCCTTCATAAGCACCTCACCCAGCCAATGTTATTGCTTAATTTATTTCTTGGCAGTGGATAAAGTCACATACACACACCCACACATTACTATATCTGGAGCTTCACTTCCACCCCCTCGTAGCATACAAAGTCCTTATCACCAAGACAACCTCACTGCATAAAGTTTCCTTCTGCTCCTTAAGACGGCAGCTTTTTTTGTCTTTGTTTGAGGAAAATACCACAATTAATCATTTCAGATATCTATGTATAAATATATATACTGTATATGTAGGATTGATATGTACAGTGACTTGTAGAGGTCTGCACACACCTTGAACCACTCCACATTTTGCCTCATTGCAAGTGTTTTATTGTTATTTTATACGACAAACCAAAATAGCACAGGATTGTGAAGATGAAGGAAATCGATCAATGTTATAAAAATCTGGAAAGTGAAGCATGCATTTGTATTCAGTCTCCTTTAACTGTCGAATCCCTAAAGAATACTAATGGCAACTAATTTCCTTTCAAAGTAATCTAGTAACTACTAAATCTAAGTGTAATTACAGCTGCTTTAAGGGCGACCAAGACCTTTGCTAGAGAACATTAGTGAAAAAACACCAACATAAAAATCAAGTAACACACTAGAGAGCTCAGAGACAACGTTGTGAAGAAATACAAATCTTGGCGAGGTTACAAACCGTACACCAAGCTTTAAATATCACACTAACATGCTACTGTATTCTCACTAATTCATCATTTTATAATAGAAAGAGTATGGCTCCACTCCAAATTTACTAAGACAGTCCACCAAAACCGACAGGCCAGGCAAGGAGAGGAGATGAGGTTTCTTTTTAGGTATAGCAACAAGGAACACGATTAATGTGGAGGAGCTGCAGAGATTCAACACGGAGGTACGAGAGTCTGTCACCCGGACAACCATTAACCTGATCTACAGGTGCTATTGCATAACAAAAGGGCTGAACATTCAAAAAGATGCAAAATACCCAGAGTACATTCTGTTCCAGCTCCCTCAGGAAGGAGACACCAGACAGCTATAACCAACACGACCCATTTGAAAAACACTTTCAATAATTATGCTGAACAATCTTGGAAGCTGACACACCATGTGCAATATTTTCATTCTGTTCCAATGTGTATATGTTCTTGTTTTTCCCCCCCTATTCTGTATCCCTCCTGTTAATTTACATTTGGTTACTTAATATGTAGTTCACTCATATTTGTCGCAGCCAAACTAAGTCAAACTTAATCTAACTGTTATTCCATGTGAATGATATTAAAATAAAGATCTCCATCTACCTCATCGCACTCCACCAATCCAACTTCCACAAAAAAGCAAACAGAAGAATCCCATTTTTGAAAGAAACTCAAATAACCTGCTTACAATTTACCACAAACAATGTATAAAAGACAACAAACATTGAAGAAGGTGTTCTGGTCAGATGAGACCAAATTTAATTTTTTATTTTTATTTTTTGGCTTGCATGCAAAAGGCTGAAAACTAATACATGATCACACAATCCCCATTGTGAAACATGGTGGTGGCAGCATTATTCTGTTGGGATCCTACTATCAATATGTTAAAACATCCTTATCAAAGAACTGCTGAAAATTGATGGCCAGAGAAACTAAGATGTAATCTGACTGATCTTACCCCTTGTGCGTGCGAGGACTCGGGCAAACGTAGAGGACCTTGGCAAATTATACAAATTTTTCATGTGTGGGGTCGGTTGGACCCCATTTGTAAACACAGGGGTTAAGGTGTGTTGCTAAGAAGAATGGGCAAAACCTTCAGTCTGTAAATGTGCAAAGCTGGTAAAGAAAGTTTTACAAATCCGGTAAAAACGTTTGAGATTTATTCATATAACATTTTGGAAAAATCCTTTTTCATTCCACGTTACGAATCCGTACCTTTCTGTAAAAGTCTGGTGCATAAAATCCATATAAAAACAAATTAAAATATGTTGCTACGATGTGGCAGAATGTAAAGTTCTGAGGGTATAAATACTTTCACAAAGGCACTTTATTATCTTGCATCACAACATAGTTGTTCTATAGTAAGGTGTAACATGAAGTTTAACATACAATAAACTGTCAGCAGTTAGAGAGAATTGTCTTTGTGGGGCAATAAAATCACAAGTTACAAAAACTTAATTAACTAGGTGAGCCTTGGGGGGATCTTGCAAAATGCCTCCCCAAGCAACAGCAGAAAGAACGAATGACCTCCAGCTACTACAGACCTGCTTACTGATACAGAAAATGTGATTGCTTTTCATATTCCAGTGAATTTCCAACATTTCCCATTTCACCTCAGGACACACAGATGTCTCTGAATGCAGCAGAGTAGGTAGAACAGAGGGGGCGTGTGTGTGTGCGCAAGAGTGGGCGTTATTAGCTAAATGAATTTTAATAAACATCCCTTAAAAAATAATGAAACGTAAGACGATGTGAAAGACGAGATTAAAAGCTTGTTGAAGTATGGAAGACAGATAATAGGATACAGTGGTGAAACAGATGAGTTTAAGGAGGTGTGCGGAACTGCATGTTCAATTTATATGTAAATCAATCCAACTAATGGGATGACCTCGACCAGGTGTGACAAGATAGGAAAACGATCCCACCCAAACGCATTTTAAAAGTTTGAAACCTCACGAGCTTTACCCGGAGCATGTTGTCACCCGTCTTATAATAACCCATTAGAGAACAGGCTAATGAGGTGATTTATTTGAGCTGCCGCGGCAGTCCTCGCCTATAGGTGAGTTCACGTAGCATCGGCGGCAGGTTGGCCTTGTCCACCCGTGTGCATACGAGTGTAAGCTGGATCGATAGGTGACAAACACACCGCCGCTAAGGCATTGCTCCGGCTCACCTTTTCTGCTCTGTGGTTGTGTGAAACAAAGATAATATATGTCTGTCACGCTGACCCTCCTTGTTAGAGCGACAGCCGAGGATAATCAGGAGAGAACAAATGATGTGCTGCAAACCCCCTGATGTGTGACTTTTGACCGTACGGGCATCTTGTCTACCTGACAACTGTCACAGTATAGATAAAATGTAGCCTCTGCAGTCGGTGTTCATCTCTGCAGTTTCTTTAACTGAAGAATTTTGTCCCTTTTTTTTAAAGAAGAAGAAGTCATGTGGGTGTGCTTTGCTGAGGAATTGTCAGTACAGTCCCTCTGTCTATCAGTCACTAATGGTGTGGAGCAGTGGGAGACTAGGACACCTGCATCTGCTGCCTGATAATGAATATGATGAAGATGGATAATACTTTTACCCCATCTGAAAACCACGTTCTCAGCGAGAGAGTGATTACGGCAGTAATTGGCATCCACGGTGGCTGCCACTAGACTCCAGAGATACTTATGAGGTTGTCGTGGCTAAAATGTTGATAACATTTACATTGTTCATACTAAAACAGGAGGTCCAAACTAATAAATCACCAGTGTGACTTTTACACAGATCTTAATTAGCTTGCTTTCTTGTAAGAAAAAACAAAAACAAAAAAAAAAGCAGAAACTTTCAGGTGTTGTCAAACTAGGTCAGTAATTTGTTTTGTAGACCTCAGCAATACATGACCTGATTAAAATGTCCGTTATTTGGAAGAGGTGAATAAGTAAATTCGGATCTGATTTCTCGAAACTAAAGAAGTTAAAAAGTTAAAGATTAACAGACTGTTGAGCCAGGGGACAGTGTGAATGACCCTCAGAATGGAACTTTTAAGGCAGTGCAAAAGTATTTTTTGTTTTTCCACATGTCCTGCCTCAGCATTCCAGGCATTTGAAGAAGCTGCTTGCTTACATATTTTACTCTACAAAAAGAACATATGGCGATGGTATCCAAATTGGCTGATTGACTTTATTAAATTAAGGTTTCTGCTGGCAGGTTGCATATGAAATACAAACCTCTGTTGGTATGACCTTTTGCCTTCAGGACATGGGCACCAAACATGGAGGCATGCCGACAGCAAAGCACAGGGGCTGCTGGCCAAAGAGGCACAGGGAGAGATGCAGCGTTCTGCACCAACACATTCCCTAGTGCAGGTCGAGCCTGGAATCCGGTCATCCTGGCAGCCGGGTACCTGCAAAAGGCCCTGGCACTGAGGAGGGGGAACCCCCAAATAGACCCTAATGTGTTGCACAGGAATCAGCAATATAGCAGAGATCCAGAGAGACCAATGAAGGGGAAGGCACCATGTCCTCCCACCCAGTCCGGTAGCCCACAGGAGAACCAATGGAGCGATGCCCCTGCCATGATCCAGCTCAGTCTCCATGAGGATGGTCCTTAGGAATGTACCTAAGGACCATCCAGGAGCCCACCACTTCACATATTGGCCCTAGCTCCCAGACGGACTCCCCTCTCGCATGCCATAAAGAGTTATTCATCTGCATCAGGTGTGCTGATGAGTAGGAGCTCTTCTTCAAACCTTTCCATAACTTTTTGCTTGAAATGTTTTGCCTTCTACAAAAAGTTATAATCATGCTGACACACAAGTGGCTTCCATCGACTAATGATGTGATTTCTAAAGCCAGTTGGTTAAATTTATTTTGGGGTATCACAGTAGGAGTAACTGAATGTAAAACACCTGACACACTTTTTAGACCCATTTGTGAGACCATGAAATAATTTTCCTCCGTTTCACAGGAATGTGCTGCTTGTATTAGTGCACTATAGATAAAATCCAAATGAAATACAGTGACATTTGTAATTGTAATGTGAGGGATGTGAAGACTTTTCAAAGGCACTCTACAGCTGTACATGAAGAACAGTCGTGAGAACTGACCCGGTCATTCATCTTTTCCCTTTCTGTCCATGCTAACATCCAGACGAAGATGAGTATGAAAGAGATTGGCTTCCATCTCCATCCATCAATCTAAGCTGACTTCTCTAATCATCTTTGCAGCGAAGGATGAAAGAAAAGAAATGACAACAGGGAACAGAGGGGTCTACATCCTCTCCTTCAGGCTCCGTCTCCCGTCTCTTCCTGCTGTTTTTCGTCCCCCTCCCCACAGGATGACTCTAATAAAAGAACGCTGATACAACAGCCCACACGTTTAGAGGGTATAGGCCACAGGCTTGTTTTAATTTGAGCACACATTCAGGGTTTTAAGCCCGAGGGGTCCGGGAGCCGTAAGCTCCTTCTTTCATGCTCAGATGTTATTAGCGCGCGCCTCTGGAATCACATGAGTGATGATGAGGCCCGGGGGCTCGTACACACACACGCTGCCCAATCAGCGGTGACACTTCCAAAAATTTCAATGAGGACACAATGAGTGAAAAGAAACTTGGACGACGTTAGATGTGGATCGTGAATGAAAAGGGATTTATTTTAAGTAACTGAAATCCAATTAAATTTGTGTTACTCAGCCATGACGAGATGTGGCTCAGAGACAAAGATTAATCCTCCTCTCTATTAAAACGTTGATGCAGAAGAAGTAAAACCTCTTCAAGTGGTTACATCAGAACTGACCCTCTAAATGCAACAAGGAGACATTTTATTTGCAGAAGATCAACCTATTTAGTGTCTTGCATTTGAGCCAGTTCCTGCAAAACTTTTATACTGCTTACTGTAATGTCCCTTAGGAAGTCTGGTCGAGCTGACGTGCAGGTAGACTGATGCTCCATGCCGTCAGGACACCTGGATGGTCCAGACATAGAGGAATGTGTCATTAGACCCTTGCCTGCAGCCCCCGTCAGATACCACCCCAACATTCGTCTTCATTAAATAAGGTTGTTTTCAGAACAGATGGTTAACAGTAACCCTCTTCTTTGCACCTTTCTTCTGCTGTAGGGCACTGCCTAGAGGACACCCAGCAGCCCCTGGAGAGCGCTGGAAAAAATGTACCAGCAAGGGCAAAGTAATGCAACTTGGTAATGACCATCAAGGGAGCTTCATAAATCTCCCTTTGAAGTGTTTCAAAATAAAATAATGAAGGAGGAAGACTGTTTTTTCCCTCTTTTTTTTTGTTTTTTGAAGAATATTCAATATGTCGCACCTAGCTCTCTACAATGCATTTTAGAGTCCTGTAAACTAAAGAGAGTAGGAAAATATGCTGTCAGGAAAACTTACTCATGCTTTTCACATAACTGGCCTCTGTGGTCAGATAGCATAAAAGTGTTACTTTTTTTGGCTTATGTCGTTAAGCACAATGTGAGGCAGAAAACTTGCACTCCTCATTGCGAAACGTGGTGGTGGCAGCAAAGTGCTATGGGGATTGCTTTTTTCTGAAGCACAAACAGAGAAGCTGGTCAGTTTGCAGAGAGATTGACAAACGAAATTGAAAAAACAGCAATTTAGGAAGAAAGCCTGTTTGAAGCTGCAAAAGGCTAATCTGGGGTCGAGGTTCATCTATAAGCAGGACAGTGACAATGGACGTACTGGAACATAAATGGCTGAAAGCTCAAACGTAAATCCAAATTAGACTCAATGGTAAGACTTGAAAATTGAGTCACAGATGCTCTACATCCAATTTGACCGAGTTCAAGAAATTTCTCAAACAAGAATGGACTATAATTTTCAATTTCTACGAGTCCAAAACTGGTAGACGTAACCCAAATTGTGCACGTAATGAAAAATACATGCTGCACCTTTCAGATTCCATTTGTAAAAAGAAAATGAAATACATGCCCTTTTCCTTCACCTTCACCTGCAAGCAGTGCAAAGTCTGTCTAGTGTGGCATCTTACAAAACTTCAGTTTTAAACTGAAGACAAAACAACATGATTGATTCTGTTGTTTAGAGTAGACTTTTAATATATTCTTATATACATTCTAACACCATATGCAAATATTAATATCCTCAGAGTAAGTATGAGAGGGGCTGCAGGCTAATAGCAGCCATTATGATGAGGAATGATACCAATAAATTGATATCTCCAACACTCGCCAGTGTACTCTCTACTTCTGCAGTTAAATGGATTGACTCGGCCTTCACTAACCTTGTGTTTAACTTGAACTGTCATTAGCAAATCAAAAGTAGATTAATTAATCACAGGTCCACAGTGGTGTGCATTAACTTAAGTGACCATTGTAATATAACTTAAAGAGAAATCACCCACAATTTCTCTTCCTGACACCAGAATGAGTGCTTTGCTGCTTCCAGGAGTGCCAGGCTGTGTCATCAAGAGGAAGAAAATGGATTCTGTAAGTGGGGGAGAGTCTATTACTGCATTAATTCTGCTACAAATGGAGCTATTCACTAATGGTTCATGCTTAAATCTTATCTTATCCTTTTTCAGGTCTTCTCACCCCCCCCCCCTTATTAGATTCTAATCCTGTTGCTTCTACCTTTTCTAGGTATTGCAGATTTATTTTTTTCTTTTTCCATTCAAACTTTTGGCCACTTTGGCCATTGTGTAGAAGCTATTGTTGCTCTGTTTCCAGCTCAAACACTTAAGCATCTTGATAGACTCTCTGACTCATTGCAAAAGGAAAAAAGGTCACAAATGACTGCGTAACAGTACCATCCTTCTAATAAGTAAAATATTTGCTATTATAATATAAAGCCACGGGAGCAGTAGGTCTGTCTTTACTAGCTTTGTTCTTTGACCTTTAGTTCTTGTTTGTTTTTTTTCTGTTTGGTTTTTTTTTCCTCTGTATCAATTTGTGGTGCCACTTTGTTAAATAATTTGTTAAATAATGACTACAGCACTGCCAACCCATTAGCGTGCTGATAGTAGCCCCTGCTGGCAGAAGGGGGAACTGTACCTACAGATCTGAACCACGACAGTGCCGTGCAAAAGTATTTTTTGACAGTTTAATTTTAATGGGATTTTTTTATGTGATAGTCCACCACAATGCATTGCAGGACTATGGAATGGTATAAAACTGAAACGAACTGTTGTGCAAGGCACAGCAGCACAATCTCAGTCCGCATAAACTGCAATCAACTCTGCTCAATGAAGCAGCTACTTGGCTCACGGTAAAAATGAGGGAGCTGCAGATCCACAGCTTAGGAGGAGAGTGAATCTGGTGACAAGTCAACAATTAGTGATCCAGTACGTAAATGTGATTTATATGGATGAGTAGGAAGGTTGTTGAGCTGTGTAACAAAAAGCAAAAGTATTCCCTGCTGCGTTTTGCCTCAAGCTATGCAAGGTGGGCAAAAAAAAAGAAAAGAAAAACAAGGTTAAAATAGATGAGACTAAGTTTGAATTTCATGTAAAACACTGACTTCACACCCACTGTGAGAAATGGTGGTGGCAGCATCATTCTTTCACAATACTTTATTAATTATTATTATTATTATTATTATTATTATTATTATTATTATCATCATTGGGACATCAAAGCTGCTCTACAAGAGGATGATTGTAGCTAAATACAGGGCACTCCTGGAGGAGAAACCACATAGTGGAGCTGGTTACTGTGATCTTTATATTTTAAATATCCAATTGTTTATTTTCATGTAGACACATGCAGAGCAGTTAAATAAACGCACTTCAATGTGTTTATTTTGTTTGCCTGGAATGTGTAATCCCACGTAAACGAGGTGTGTCTTCCACTACACTGACTGGCCTCATTTTAGCATTCCCTTTGTGAAAAAGGCAAATAGTAATTGTTAACTTTTCAATATTTCAAAAGATGATTGTATTAACTGCAGTAACATAAAATAAAACTGCTTTATGGGACTAAAACATGAATGTTCACTGTTTCTTGAAAGGACTCACCGCCGCCTCTTTCAATCACCCAACAGGTGTGCGCAGACAAAAACTTTCCCCAGGAGTTTGTATACAATTAATTTGTTCCTAGCAGCACAGTAACAAGATGTGGATTAAGGGGTGTTTTAGCAAAATGGCGATTCATATGTTAATTTAGGGATAATGATAGGATTAAATTTAAATATTTTTAGTTTGTATTAGTTTGTAAATAATGTACAGTTTTGTTTGCTCCACATTTAATGTAAGTATTGTAGCATTTTCCATCTTGCATTCAAATTTAGATCCACTTGTAGTTAAGCATTCTGTCATCCTTTGTTCATGTTGGTTTGGTGTAGCACTGCTGCTAAAATTTAAATATAAGAAATGATCTGACGAGTATATATATTTCAGATGAATACTTTTTATATTTGAGAAAATACATTAAAGTACTGAACCCAAAAGTAATCCATGCATCTCATCTGCTGAGCAACCCATTATATTCAATCAGAGTCTTGTGGTGAGAACTCAGTGTTTGGTTCATGTCTAAGGCGTGTCTTTCTATTGTCTGACAAAATTAAGGTTCATCATTATTATAGTTAGTGAGCCAGATTCCTTTCTCTGATACCTTCCCTCCGTCTGTAAACATGCTGGTTTCCATGCCATCCTGGAACACAATCCACAGACAAACACTTCAGCAACAAGCTAAAAGGATCCTAACAATACCTCATGTGCAGTGTTGAAGAAAGAGGAGGAGGAGGGGGAGAGCTTCAGCACTGGAACCAGACCAATTTATCAAAAACAGATTACAGGGTTTGATAGCAACAACGTGGAGTAAAATGAAGAGTAAAACATAAAAATCCAATCTGCTCATCATGATCCGAAAGGTCATTAAAGGATGGGCTCAATTTGGGTTGTAACGCGGCATGCTATGAGCGGCAATAATTACGCAGACTGAATTTAGATTGCATTTTCAGAACAAGGCACACGGCGTTTTACAAAGGTTCAAAACTCAAACGAAGATGCCAGTGAAAAAGTTCTCATGCCCTTACAGATTTTAACTCTTGTTGTCACACTTAGTTGTTTCACATCAGACTTTAACAACAGACACACGGCAACGGTTTTCAAATTATTATTTCATTTCTCAGCAGCCGCTGTCCAAGCCAACCTGGCCCAATGTGAAAAAGTAACTGCTGAAGATCCTCCCTCCTGGCCAGACGTTTGAAGCCAGAGGATTTGCATGTTGCTAAAAACAAAGATTATCTCTAGCTGCCAGCAGGACCCTGAAACACAAAAGTCCCATCCCTGGCCGACCCTTTCAAAATACAAGGCTTTCAAATGTAAAAGTTGCTATAGAAATGGCTCTGCAGCTCTTACCACACCGATAAATGTCAAGAATTTCTAGTCTGACCTTAATATCTTTTTTATTTTTTTTATTATTTTTTTTTTAGATCAGCATGAGTGTTTCTAAATGAGATCTTTTAACCTCCATGTTGACAAACAGGTTGTCTTTAAGGGAATTCTTGATCACAAAGGTCAGACAGTTGAATTACTTTTCACAAAGGGCCTGTTTGTTTTGGATGGCTTTTCCCCCTCTTACATAAAACTCTTATTTAATTTTTTTATTACTATTTTATCCAGGTTATCTGTGACATAAAAATTAGTTTGATGGTTTGAAACAAATGAGAAGCAAAGGTCACTGTGTTGCATATTTTATTTACTTTAATCTTAATGAATAAATGATGCTTCAAAGATATTGTTTCTACGTACTGATACATTTCTTTGCTTTTAAACTTAAGATATTAAATAATATTTGTGCTTCTCTCGGTTCCGACGAGAGCAAATGTTTTATAGTTTACAAACTTCATACCCGAGTCATCTTTTTTGGAGAGTCATTTAGATTTTCAGGCTACGGACAAAATTTAGTTATTAAGAGCAAAAGCAAAAAAAATTGCTCTTTTAATAGCAGAAGTCGCATGAACTTATCCCTGGTCTGCAGATTGAACCCCTATAAAATTATATTCAATTTAAGTCAGGTCTAGCACCAATTTACAGCAAATTTTGTAGGAGGATATTGTATAAAAAACGTAATTTGTGGTGAAAGATGAAAATATTCCCCCTAATTAGCTTTATTTATGTATAATAGTAAAAAAAAATAGATAAAAACTTTATGAATTCTGATCTGGAAGTTTCACAAAGTATAATTCCTTTGAAGGTGCATAAGAGTTGTAAATAAACCTGCAGTCTGCGTTTAGGATGAGGAGCTCTGTCATACACACTAACTAAACTAACAAAGCAAAAAAAAAAAAAAAAAAAAAACACTTAATGATTTACTCTTGAAGTGCTCTTGAGATGACGTAGTGCACATACAGCCGCGCCAAGGGCAAAAGTATAATCGGGACGCAAGAAAGCAAAAAAAAAAAAAAAAAAAAAAAGAAGTTGTTCCTGGAAACAGAGGATAAAGATCGCGGGGAAGCTGCGGAGGGATTTCTAACCGGCTCAGCTTTATTTCTCACTTGTCAAAAACTCGGCAAGAAAAACCAGAAATGAGAATAAGGTGAACAACTCGGAGGACTGAAGGGTCCGGTCAGTTTGGGGAACAGTGTCCGCTCATTGCAGGTAAGTTGATGCGTCACAATGACGCGGTGATAAATAGTCTTTTTTTTTTTTTTTTAATAAAAGTTTTGTAGATAGGTAATAGGCTACAAAGCGTACAATTTACTTGCCTGTGAGATCTTACAAATGTTCCATGACAACGTTACAATTCAGGTTCAGGACTCCATTTTCTAAATCCGTTCATAGCTGTTTTAATGATATTATGTTGATTTTCAGGCAGTCGGACTTTATTATGTGCCCTCTCTTCGAATTTGAATTTGATAAAGTTATTAATTTTAATGATATAGCTTCTTTCACAGGCATCATCACAATATACCACACAGCGTAACAGTTGAAACATGTTAAAAAAAAAAACCAAAAAAAAAAAAAAAAAAACGTAACAGTTGAAACATGTTAAAAAAAAAAACCAAAAAAAAAAACTTATTAAACCCAGCAGACAATCATGCAGATAATTCAAGAGTTATATAAAAAAAGTAATCCGTTTTTGTTTTTGTTTTTTTTTTTTTGTTTTGTTTTTTTAAACGCGTAAACACTCTCAAGACAATATAAACAAAAGGAACCTTTTTCCACAGTCAAGGTATAAAAGTCTGGAAAAAGTGATCCTGTTATATTTGGACCCTGGAGCTAAGAGCAGACTGACAAGAACTTGAGGTCTTCAGTTGGAATATGTCTTTAATAATTCTGTCATGAAGAAATGAGCTTAAGTTAAAGTCTGATGGCTTTTTAGGGAAGTGTTTCCCAACCCTGGTCCGAAAAGGCACGCTGCCCTGCATGTGTCAGATGTTTCCCTACTTCAAGCGCATATAATTTCAGGCTTTTGCTGAACTGCAATCATCTGTATCAGATGTCTTAAATCAGGGAAACATCCAAATATGCTGGACAGTGTGCATTGAAGACCAGAGTTGGGAAACATTGAGTTAGAATGAGAACAAATTCTAAAATGAAAAGGTGCCAGTGCAAAGACATCAAACTTTGTTCAAGTATATTGTTTGTTTTTTTGTTTTTGTTTTTTGAGGAAGTAAAATCAAAAACCAAATTACAACAGGACATAAATTCCAATTATGAAACTTCAAGAACACGGTGAAAACCTACAGTCACCACAAAGTGTGATTACTAATCCGGGAGCAGGTGGTTGATTATAAACAGGGTGCAACTGTGTGGGAAGGCAAGTAGCTGATGTTGAACCTGGAAGAAGGAGAAGTGGCAGATGGAACACACAGGGAAGCAAAATCACTGAAACCAGAACACAGTGCAATGCATGAGACCCAACGAACAGGTTTGATTAAAGTATTAATCCAAATTCAAACGAAATGAGACATTTAGAAACAGAAGCGTCGGGAAACCAAAACTGAATTCATAGAGTTTATGGAGTAGTTCTAAAATAAACCAGGAACTCGGATCAACGCAAAACAACCAAAACCAAAAACTGCAACTCTGAGCAGAAATTTAATATGACAGATCAATAACAGAAGAATTGAATGAGCAAAATAAGAAAATTACAGAGGGACAAATTCCAAAATGAGACAAAAAAAGTCCTGAAGATTACAACACTGAGTTGGTTTAAAACCTTAAGGATACGACGGCTCCTTTTTCAATTCAGAAGATAGTGTTTATGAGTTAGCAATTTTAATAAAATCAAAGTGATCAATCATCCAGATTTGGAAAGTGATTAAAACTAAATTGCATCATTTTCAAGACTTTTTAAGACTACGAACATTTCTTATTTTTATTTACATACTGAAAGGATTGATTGTGTATACTCAATTTTTGATTTATTTGTCCTTTTTGAGATTATTTCTTTAAACTTTTTTGTATATTTGAAGGCATTACCCTTGGACGCCCATCTTTGATACAAAATCATCTTCACAAGACACAGCTCTTGGACTAAGAGTTCTTCATGAGCGCAGATCCTTTGCAGAATCTGCCTCAACCATGAGTGGAAAAGGTTGCCAGCTCCTGGTGTCTCCCTGCAGCATCCCTCCATCGCTGAATACAATCAGAGGCCACCAGTCCCAGACCATCGGGATACCCGTGTCTTCCTCACCTCAACAAGCCGGACTTAGGTCGTCCACTGGCAGAACGGAGAAAGCAAAAGGCAGAAGCATCCATTCTTTAGCATTTGGAAACCAAAATGAGGGCCATGTTGTCCTCCCTAACCTGAGCCTCCGCAGGAAAGTGTTGACCAACGGGAAAAATTTAACGGTGCCACCCAGGAACCCAGAGCAAATACCCGCTTTTCCACTTCAGAACACAACTAAGACAACTGCCAGGAACGCAAAACTCCTAAACTCTTCTATCTACAGTGTCAAAGGTAAAAGACAAAACTTAAAGGATGAAAATGTCTTGCAAAAATGCTTGTGTGAGTAAAATCTAGGTGTTACTTTATTTTCTAAAACAGCATTTTAAAGCTTTTCACTGTCTTACAAAAGTATTCAAACTCATTAAACTTCTCACATTTTCTTACCCTGCATCTTATTGGGGTTTTGTGTGTTTTTATTTGAATAAATAAAATATTCCTGCTAACACTGGACACGTTCCATGTCTCTGCGCTGTTTCAGGGTGATGTGGAGTATTTGTTTTCCGTCACCCATATGTTTTGTTTTGTTTTTTTTACAGAGCACTAAAAGTTCAATGTTCTCCTCTAAATAGAGTAACTTCTTTTACTCAACTTAGACCTGTCTACAGCTTCATCCACCTGAGCTGAGCATCGCTACAGCTACTCTGGAATTACATTGGAACAATGATCTGCTTTAGAATAATAGCCATGTCTTTTTCAAAGCTTTTCAAAGCGTCTCTGCAGCTTCATCCCTGATCTGTGTGCTCTTTGTATTTAGGGGCATTAGAATAAAATAGACTAGATCCAATGCATGCTATTCAAAGAGCACTGAAGACCTATAATTTCCAGTGTGGTTCACAGTTATATCATAGCTCATAGCTGCACAGTTAAAATCTGCTGATGGCTAAGTGCTTTTGAGTTTGGTTTTTATCTAATTTTGTCCCCATAACTTATAAGCTCTAGTGCAGTACAACCCAGGTTATTTTTTAAAGTTCTGGATTGTCTCCAGCTGATTTTGCAGCGTCTGGATCCACTTTTGATGCTTCTGGTCCGGCAGCGGGTGTTAATCTAACAGTGACCAGCAGTCCTATAAGTGCTTTCTCAGTGCCAACATTTCCTGCGAGACTTCGGCCTCCGTCCTCTCACAGTGTGCCATTTTCTCACAACGATGCCAGGTGAGCGATATTTCAGTGTTATGCCATTTGTATGAGGCCCTCACAAGATTTGATATTATTTCTAAAGCAAACAGGAATCTTTTTCAGGTCCTTATTTTCCAGAGAATCCCTGGCGTCCACCACCCTCAGCCTGTTTGAAACCCAGTCCGTGTTTAGTGGCAAACAGGACTGGGCATATGGCTACCGTGTGCTTCCCCCCGTGGGACTACCTCAGAGCTGCGCCCAAGCCGGTGAGGGCGGTGAACAACTCAGCCTCTCCCCCGGCACGGCCATGTCGGGCACCACCGCGTCAGGAGAAACAAGCACCTCCGCCTCCCTGCCCTCGTATCTTTTTGCTGCTGAGGCTGGAAGCCCGAGGCAATCTCATGCGAAGAAGAGAGCGCTTTCCACGTCGCCGTTGTCAGACGTCATGGGGATTGACTTTAACAGCATTATACGGACCTCGCCCACGTCGCTTGTGGCTTACATCAACGGTTCTCGCAGCTCTCCGTCATCCCATCTCACCCTGTCTCCTGTTCACTCTGACGGATATGGTCATTTCTTAGGGGTGAAAGGTCGCTGCATACCCCACCACCATCCATGCAGCGTGCCGGGCCCTACCCAGGCATTAACCCAGCTGTCAGAGTGTGGCCGAATGCAGGTGCTTGACGAGGGAGGGGGCCTGGAGAACCAGATGGCTAACATGATGGTGGGGCCGCAGTGCCTTTCACATGAAGAAGGGTTCCTGGAAAAGACTTCAGAGAGTTGCAGCCAAATGTCTAACTGCATTCTACCACCGTTGCAGCCAGAGCCAGCGTCGTTGACGAGGGTCCAAGAAGCCGCCGTTCCACATGGGCCTCCTCCCCCTTACCACTCGCTTCATCACATAAACCCTCCCAGATACCACTGCAAAATGAAGGCCCAGTCTCAGAACACTGCCATGCAAGCTCCCATGTTTCCACACAGGCACGGAGTCAGCTTTTTACCACAGATTCCCATGCTGGAGGAGGAGGAAGGGGAGGCGGAGGACTGCGGCACCCACTGCTGCAGGTGGCTGGATTGCACTGCAGTTTACGACCAAAAGGAGGAGCTGGTAAGGCACATAGAGAAGCTGCACGTGGACCAGCAAAAGGCAGAGGACTTCACGTGCTATTGGGTTGGCTGTCCACGAAACTTTAAGCCATTCAATGCCAGATACAAGCTTCTTATCCATATGAGGGTCCACTCCGGAGAGAAACCCAACAAATGCTCGGTATACCTCACATATCTTTCTCTTGCATCTCATTCTGCTGAAATCACTCCTGCATTCTCCTTGTTTCTGATTGTTGTCTGAAAACACTCAATCAGCTGAAAAGGTTTTGCTCCTCTGTGAAACGACATAACTGAATGCCGACAACCCAGAAGCATGATAAATGGCGGACCTCACTAAATTCGCTTCACTATGAGCAAATTAACACTACAGTGTCCATTTGAAGGCTGCCAAAAAAAAAATCATTATTAGGGTGACTACCCTCATGTGAAATGACATTTGGGAAAGGTCTTCATTTAAAATATAGCCAGTCCGATTCTAACTTAAGCCACGGGGCAATTAGCAGAGCTCTGTGATAATTGGCATGGGAGTTAACTCAATTATATAGTTATTAAATAAGCACAAAAGAGGCCTTGCACTGCAGCTCTGGCAATACCCACTGGGCCTCTGCAAGCTATTGTGGTTGTCTGCATCCAAGGGGTTTGCCAGGACTGAGCCCGAAAAGCTTGGCTGCTGTCCTGGGAAGGTGATGCCCCTTTGGCAACAGAGATAGTTTATTTTAAAATGTTTCAGATGGGGAGATAAAACATGGCAAGCTTTTTCTTCTTCTTTTTTTTTTACATTGCACCATCGATGCATAAGGTAATTAAAAGTTTTCTACAGGAAAAAAATTGCTTCAAAAGTTGTATTAAAATACAAAAAAAAAACATAAAATGGTAAAGGCAAAGTTTACATTAAAAAATAATAATGTGAAATGTAAATACAAAATGAGTCAGTATGTTATGATCAGCTTTGCTAAGCACAACACTGAGATCCAATAATACCAAGACATGTTACTTTTAATATGGAATTTAAAGTGCAGTCTAAGTGTAAATCTTTGATAACATTGTTTAATGTCATAGCTTTGTCAGTACTACTCCTAAATGAAAATATTTTTTAAAAATGCATACAAATTTTGTCTTCAAAGTGTGGAAATTAAAAGTTTATATTTCCATGTTATGCCACAAGCTTGAAACCATACACTGGTAGCAAAAAAAAAAAAAAAAAAAATTAAACACAGAAAATATTTTCATTTCTAAAGTTTAGATGGCATGCATGCATTTAACAAATCCCTTTCAATTAAGCACAGCAATTAGTGCATTTAATTACATCCTAATTACTGTAAATAATAGAACAAGACATGAGAAACAAAAAATCATGCAGGTTTTGCATCTCTAGACAAATTTTGTCAGCATAAAAAATGTCTCTTTGTGTCATAAAGGTTGTTTAGCACACACAACGGTGGAACCAGTTTATTTCTTAGACACATATATGCCTAGAATGTGTTGTCTTTTCCTCACTCCTACTTCTGACTTGGATGAGTAATTAACAAGTCATCAGCTAAACACGGTTTAGTACATTGATGCTTTTAACAAGTTAAATATTAACATCATGCATACCTGCAGTCGACCTTCTGCTCCAAAATACTCACTTATTAGTTGAAACTGGCTCTGTTGCCATGGCGGCTGCCGTTGTTGGATGGCTCCCTTTAATCATTCGGTGATGAAACATTTATGGCAGCAGCTTATTGCCAAAAGGAGAATTAGAACCTGTAGTTGTTTCTCCAGAAAACACCTAAGCAGGAAAAGAAAAGCTTTTACGCAGGCTACACACAGTCATTTGCTTTTTTTTAAACATTTTGAAGCAGTTTGCATGTCTTAGACATTTTTTCCTTATGAGTAAAATTTATTTTTAAGAAGATAAAATATTTTAAAAAGTAGAAATATGTATTTTTCTTTAAGTAAATAGATGACAGCTACATAAGCTGTAGTATGGTATATGAGGCACATTGTGCCACCATCACAACATTGAAGTAGCTCTTGTTTCACAGCGGACATATGGGGCAGGCTAAGACTTGTACTGTTATCCCACAATCTGGTCAACAATTATTAAACAGTTTCTTTTTAAAAATACAACCGTTACTCACCAGTTTGTTTTAGGTAACCTAAGCAACAATAGTTTTACAGGTATGCTCATCACTGTGAGGGTAAATGTGAATTTTAGACAACTTGTAAATATGTAAATATATATATATATATATATAAAGTACTAGTACTACTGTACCAGTACAGTACTTTGGTACTGTACTAGTACAGTACTGTACAGTGGTACTGGTACCAAAGTATCTTCACTTATAATATAAGTGAAGATATTATTTTCACTTATGGAAATAATATCTTGTTGTAAGTGTGATGACTTAAAACAACCCTCTGTATCTTACTGAAAACTTTAATGTGAGTTAGTTTTGTCTTATTTCAAGTGTACCAAGATATTTGCACTAGAAACTAGACTAAAAATACTTTGTAAGACTTTGTGCTTCCACAGAGTGTGAGCTAATACCTCACAGAAAGCTTCCCATGATTAATTTGCCCCTGACATTGTTTGTTGTATTTCAATTTACATTTAATCTTTCCTTTTTTTTTTCATTTTATTCTCCACCCAGCGAGGTTTTAAATGTGCTCTGTAAATAAATTGACACTGACAAGCTCGGAGAAACAGCAGATCCAAGAATACCGTCTATGCGATCATTGATGTCGCCTCGGAAACGGCGGTTTGATGACAAGCCCCTTGATGCGTTTTTGTTCAGTAACTGTTAGCATCTTTTCTGTTGCACCCTGCCTGTGGGTCAGTGTTTCAGATGATGAAATCCCCAGAGGCCTTCCAATTTTATCTTGAGAAATTGTAAAAGATATTTGAAGTTTCTAGTATTACACATACTACACATACCTAGAAAGTATGTGTAGTTAAAAGGGTTTCACAAACAGAAAGATTAAAAAAAAGGCACAAAAAATTTAGCCTAACAGGGTGTAGAATAGCCAAGTGACCTCAGAGCTGAACCGGGCACCAGACAGAGTCTGCTGGCACAGATTGCAGCTGTCATTGTTCAGCTGGGGCGTGAGTACCTGCCAGGATCTGTCAGAAGTTGGCTGTGAGACTGAGGAGCCACACTGCTTTCTTTTCAATCCTAAACATCCCTTGTGGCACAGCAAAAAGCCCTCCTCAGGAGAGCTTTGTGACTCAGAGAAGCGGAGAGGGAGTAACACAGCTATCTACCTCTAGACTTGGCTGGATTGCTGCCAGGGTTTTAGTTTTAAGTTAGTTCAGTCTATTTTTGGTGTTGAGAGGCTATTTATCTTTGTTTGCATTGGTTCAGGCAGGTGTCTTTTTCCTATTGTTGTATTGCCCTAATTCAGCCATTAGTGCAAGGCCTTCATAGTGCTATTAGAAATAGACATGAACTAAGATTTCTCTCCTAAATAAGAGATGTGTGAAACGTTTTACATATTTTCTCTCTTTTCTGTTTCATGTTTCCAAATTAATTTCCACTTCCACCAAATGTTTGGAATTCTCCCTGAACCTTTTTTTTTACAAACCTTATGATTGGACCATGTAAATACCTTTCCTGGAATTGAGGCGAAAATCAGTTTTTTGCAATTGATTGCAAAAGCAAGATTGGCTTGTTTGATTTTTTATTTTTTTTTTCCCCAGTCAAAAATCACTGTTATGTTAAGAAAGAACGGCAAGAATTTCTCATTCTGTGAGGGGAAAAAAAAGTTTATTTATTTCTGGCAGTTATGACCAAGAGATAGAAGAATGTGTGGAATCCAGTCCTGGAGAAAGAATAACAATATCAGACATGCTCCTTGACCATGAAGCTTCATTAGGACAAAAAAAAGAAAAAAGATTCCCATCACAAACCACCCCTTCCAGCCCCCCAGGAAGAGGGCAGCATGACTCTGGACTTAGGGGAAAAGGCTCTGAATGATTTGCATGTTTCAGGGATGAAGTCATTGGTCACATGATGAGGTAACCACTTATGTTGACTGGAATTAGACTTGGTATTAATATTTTCCTCAAACGCCAGACACTATCTGCCCACATAAGACCTTCTGTATGGTGCTGTCATTCATTAAAGTACTTTTCAGTCTTACAGAAAACATTAATACTTATTAGCTTACTAACTAAACATTGCTGTTTATTTATTCATAATCCGTAGCTGCCAAATGCTGTCAAGGTGATGTAAGATGTATGGTTGATAAAATGCAGCTGTGGTTATGCATGTTTAAACACTGACCCCTGCTGGTCACACTGCAAACGTGAAAACTTTGGGTCAGATTTGACTTTGGTAAAATCTAAACTCTGAAATAAGTTCTTTGTAAGCAAATTTGCCACTGAAGAATATTGAAACATTGAGCTGAAACCTATCACTGTAAAAACAAGCAGTAAAAGCCTTAAATTATCACTGCTTCCAAACTGATTTAGATTTATATTATTTGCTGTGTTAGCCGCTACAAAAACTTATCATTACTTCTAGTCAGAAAAAAATTAATTAATTAAATCTGATCCTGTCAGAAGGGATTAAAAATGTGGGGCTTAGCTGTACATGTGTGGCAACAATGCTGCAGATGCCTCCTAACACTGCTGTGCCTTGCTAAGTATTGTGTTATCTAACCTCTGTGGCTTTCACATAACACCTGCATTTATAATGAGATTAACTGATCTAAATTGTATTTGGGGGTATCAGTTCAAAAGGGGTTGATCTTGTATCTCTTCACATCTCATTTATGGACGATTTGTGTTGGTCTTTCATAGATTTTGGAAGCATTTTTTAGTCCAAAAAGTCATTTTGTCCTTGTACAAAGCAAGGTACAACATGTCTAGAGGTACCAAAGCTTCTTAACCATGGATTTATTTTCACAAGTGTACTGTAAAAACGCAGTTTCATTGTGAAATCATAATAAAAGTAATTATTTTTTAAATTTAAACATGGAGAAAACATTTACATTTTTACAAGGAATAAAGGAAAACAAGGCCAAATTAGTGTTTTCCATATTCATAAAACCTGGGGAAAAAAAACGTAAAAATGAAAGTGCAAACTGAAATTATGATTAATTATTCAGAACAGCAACATGGAAAGACAACAAAATCAAATCCCATAGCCTATTAGCGTAGACGTTTTTCCATCAAGTGAACAACGTCTATGCTGATTTTCATAAAAAAAAAACAAAAAAAACAGAGCAACCCAATCCAGAGCCTCAGGTTGCATGTCCATGTTCACTCACGTGAACTTCTAACAAAATATGTTGGTTGTGGTTCTAATCTGATGCAACAAAGGGTGTTAGCATGTGTGAATACTTGTGCAAGGAACCATAAGTGACTTTTTTCCGAAAACTTTGCATTTTACAATTTAGGCCTCATTTTTTTAACAACACCTGTCATTTTAATGAGACTTGTTTCAAATCTTTGCTTTTTACAAGCTGCCGGTCTATAAGCAGGACTAATTTTAACCACATTTTATGTTCACACTGTCACAGTTTGAAGGCTGCAGCAAGGCTTTTTCTCGACTTGAAAACCTGAAGATTCACCTGCGCAGCCACACAGGGGAGAAACCCTATCTGTGTCAGCACCCAGGGTGCCACAAGGCTTTCAGCAACTCGAGCGACAGAGCTAAACACCAGCGAACACACCTGGACACAGTCAGTGGTGCCTCATCACAATCACACGGTATAATTAGAGATGTTGTTTTGATTCTTTGGATCAGTGAGCGTTCACCGTCTGGGTTTATGTGTCTGTGGTTGTGCAGAAGCCATATGCCTGCCAGGTGCCTGGCTGTGCAAAACGCTACACTGACCCCAGTTCATTGAGGAAACACATGAAGTCTCATTCTACCAAAGAGCGGCAGTTACGGAAGAAGGTGAGTACCCCAATGCTAATATAGCAGAATAAAGCAGATGTTTTTTTTGTTTTTTTTTTCCTGACGGATCACATAAGCAGTAGAAGGACAGGGAATTCAAACGCTGTGATCACTGAATGAAAATCCTTGGGCTGTTTTTGTAGAGGATCTCAGGAATTTGCTGTCTGAAGCTAAGCTGAAGAAACGAGTTTCACTTCGGTAGCATGACAGCCGTGAACATGAAATAAACCTCTCTTACCTACAGAACGTGACACATTTCATTTCATTGTGCTTTCCTTCGTCCTAATTAGCTCTGTGACAGGCTTTTCATCCCACTCACTTATCTCTGTAACTTAACTGTACACAGATGATCATTATCTTTAATTAAAGGTGTGCATGCGGTTAGATGGAAATGACTTGCAGCCAAGTTTGTCAATTTATGCACACTTAGGTTAACAGAGGCAGAAAAGGGTCTCACAAAATTACTGAGTAATGTTGTTTGTCTTAGTGTTTTCCCACTGAGAGCCACTCCATTAAGAGTTGCACTTTACAGTAGTGCAATTTTGCTATTAGGATTTTTGCATGTTGGTGAGGAAAGGTTTTTAATTTTGAGGTGTGTGTCATCGAAGATGCTAACAAAAATCACGAGGATTTGCGGAGATACATTTTTCTGTTTGTTTAAATGTAAGTTAGCTAATTTCAAAGATGTTTCTAAATAAAATCTGTGATATTAAATTTTTTTATTGTCTTCTGCACAAATAAATTTAGTGTTTGCTGAAAGCATAGAGTAAAAAATACATGTATTGACTTTCATACATAGAGATTCAAGAAATGGTCAAAGAAAATTCCAACATGTTCTATGGAAATTTGCATGTTTATCACAAAAGTGTGAATCTTTGTGGATGCTTTTTAGATTGTCCTAACCTTATGCTTCTGGATTCTTGCTAGATCTGATGAACACATTTTTCATTCATTAGTAATTAAATAATATAAAAATGAATATGCAATAAATGGGTTTTCGGAGTAAAACATCTTCTGGTAGACAATAGAAAACTTTGTGTAGCAAGTAACATTCAAGAACTTTTTAGGTGTCTTCAAGTCTGTGATGCTTAATAAAGAGATGTGATTACCTTAGCTACTACATTTCAGCAGGTGGAATGATTTTGCCAATGCAGACAGCTGACTGGCAGATAATCTTACAGGAGGGGGCGTGAACCCTTTTAATGACTGTTATCAGCGGTATTATTTACAGAAGTCGTGGAAAATTGTAAATGATATACGTAACGTTAGAACACAAATGGAACGATAGTGATGTAGTGAACTTTCTGTCAGTGTCTCTGCTGTCCATATTTGTTTATGTTCAGCCTTTTGTGTCGTTTCTGTAGATGAAATCTTCCACCGATGCAGCCCAAGACACACTGGCCGACTGTCTGACCATTCACCCTCTACATCCCGACATTTCCCCGCCGGCAAGGCTAGACAACAGCTTGAACCCAGCTCTTGGTGCGTCTCATGAGACATACTCCTGTACGTCAAAGTTCTGCATGTTCGCATAAATGCATTTAATATGAGAAATATAAAAAAAATTACAGTCCTGGGGTGTCTGTAATTTCTGTTCCTCAGGTGCAACACAAGGACAGGATTCTTATCACAGTCCCCAATTGACTCAGATGTTCTCCATGCCAGATGACTATAGGTAATTAACAATTATAGTTATTTTTATCATTGTTATATTCATTACATTTCAGTCATTTCTGAAAGTACTGGTAAGTCTCTCAGTTAAACCTTAAATCTGTCAGAAACGCATTTCAAAGCTAATTCTTGCTTTTATGATGAGAAGTTAGCAAAATAGCTTGCTACGTTTTCACCAAGAGGGAGTAAACCACTCAAACAATGGTTGCCATGGTGTCAAGACTCCAAACACTTGATTAAAATAATCAGTTTTTGCAAACATCCATTTGTTCTTGCATTAAAAGAAAAAAAAAAAAGGATTTCCTTATTTTTTCATTTCATTTCACCTTGATGCACGTTCATCGTATCGAGAAACAAGGTCTCGTGTTCGAGTCCATCTTGTTTTAAATAGACATGCAAAACATGTATGCGTTTCAACAAACTACAATCCACACAATACACACATTTAATTAATTAAGAGTCTAACTGAGAGTAAAAGACAGTTGCAACAAAACATCAAGAACAGGAGCCGCCACCCAACAATTAAATTACTGTTTGTGCCTTTGCTTTTTTGCGAGTATGTGCAGTGGATGCTACAAGAAAAAGCTTTTCACATTTAATGGCCACAAACATTATTCACTTTTCAACCTGGGTAAAATGCCTCTTCAGTCACTCTTCTCTTCAAAGAACCTAATGAAGGATTTTTTTTTTTTTTTTTTTTTTTGTCCTCATGAGAAGCCAGATGCTTACGGCTCCTCAATGGTTCGGATTGTTCTCAGGACAGCAGTGGGCCAAAGCTTTCCCTGCGGGACATCCGACCAGACAATCAGCTTGTGAGAGCAGACCTCGCCTTGCCTCATTGGTCTCAACCGCTCGCATCAATGGATGCTATAGCCACCACCAAGAGCTGCCGGGGAATTCCATGAGTGAATCATAAAATCTAGAAAATGCCATCTATGCTCCAACGAGCGAAGGCTGTAATTACTCTTTTAGTTGTTAAATCAGTTGAAAAATCGTTGTTGGATTTTTTTTATTTGTTTTCTTTTTTTTCATCTGATAGTGTTTGTTTCTCAGTCGGTGTTTTGTCTAAAACTTTACCTTAAAATTCATCTAATTTGCATGTAGCCTTGAAAAATTAATACCAGCTACTGTGTCATTTTAAGCAATACTGATTTATCTTAAAGTAATGCCTGATTTTTCATTAGTGCTTAACAAATATGTACATTTTAATTTTCCAGGATAACCTTTCTGCTAAAAGTAAAGTGAAGAAATGGAGTAAGAGTTTGTATCAGATAAAGTGCATTCCGACACTAAAAAGCAGAGAGGGTTTTCTTTTTAGATACATTTTCTCTTGAACACTGTGTAGGGAAAATCTTGCAGCAGTCACGTTTTGTGCCACCGGTTTATCAAACGCACTAAAACAAATTCTCAAAGCTGTTTGCAAGCATTAGATGTGTGCTGACTGGAGTTCGCTCCTCCTTGCAAATCTGAAAATACACCCAAAGACAGACGTGCTTATCTACCAAAGTTTAGAAAATACATCTTAAATTTGAATAACCTATCAAGTAGAAACAATTAATAGAAATATAATTTTTTTTATAACACAGTATGTATGAAATTACTCAAAATTCATGTGTTGCAGGATATGATTTACTTTTTCTTTTCTTTTTTTATCTTTCAGCCTAGCTAATCAAAGTATCAGATTTTGGGGTCTCTTTGTTGTGCTTTGGTGGCAGCTTAAATGAACTAATGACGGATTTATTTCACAGAAAATATGAAATGATTATATATGATCTTAACACACAATATTAATTATAATTTTGGATTGTAATAGATTATTTTCTATTTGTGGAATTAATTGATTGACAGATTATTGTATTTATTTTTCATGCATTTCTTTTATGTCATATCCTGAATATTGAATGATGTTTTTTCACAAAAATGTGGCATTTTTGGCCCTTTACATACCTTGCTGAATGTTAATATTAGCTTTAAGAGCTGTACTGTTTCTCCAGAAGTTGATACAGTTTTACCATATATAAAACCATGATCATTTAAATCCAAATTTCTACATATAATATTGTATTTGATAATATTTCCTTATAATAATGACCAACTGGAGAGGTTTGAAATATATTCAAAGTTGTGTGTGTGTGTGAGAAATGTTTATTCTCAATGAGAATTAGTATTTACTAAAGCTTGAAATACTTCAGGTTTGTTGATGAGCTGATCTCCAGGGACTCCTCCGGGCCTTCCTCCTCCACCTGCCACCCTCTTCCTCCCAGCGGACCGATGCTGCTGAACAACTGTGATCTGAAGCAACTTGGCCAGCCTCCTGATGTGGTGGATCAGAGCCCAGGTACTCCTAGTCTAAAGATTAAAAAAAAAAAATCAATACACACACTCAAAATATCTAAAGAGCCTGTTTAAAGTGTCCTGCAAAAGTATTCACATCTCCTTTTGTCCCATTTTGTCACAATAATGTCGAAAAAATTAGCATTATTTGTGTTCACTTCCACTTACTTTGACGCCACTAAATAAATAATTGAGTACAACCAGTTGCCTGCTGAAGTGACCCTTATTTATCCACATGTGTATAATTTCATAAATACAGTTTACCTATGAAGCCCTCTGTAGTTTGCTCAGAGAACATTTGTAAACGTATAGCACATTGAAGATCACATAACACAGACTGTACAAACTTACAGACTCATATAGCAGACTTACAAAGGCATGACCATCCATTTCAAACAGACAGGTCAAGCAAAGTGGAGATTAATCTTAGGAGAGGCCAGTGGTATCTCTTGAGGAGCTGCAGTGTTTCACAGTTCAGATGATAGGACATCTTGACGTTGCATTATAAACCACGGACTGTACATAACTGGCCTTTATGGAAAAGTGGCAGGAACAAAGTCCTGTTATGACTTGTATGTGAAAGAAGGTGCTTTGGTTATACAAAAAATAGCTTTCTGGCCTTCATACAAATGACTTTGTAAATGAACAATGCGCATCACCCTTAAAACACTGTCCCCACAGTGAAACATGGTAATGTCAGCATCTTACTCTGGGAACAAAAAGCAAAACTTTCCGACTCCGAACCTTTGGGGTTATGTCTGCAATTGCATTAAAACTGTGCCAACTAGATACAGTAGAAATATGGTACAGTTCAGATATTTTTCTGAGAAAAAAATGTGAAAACTGTGGATCATTTTCCTCCGGCTTAATTGTTATTCTCTATTTGGTGATGGTCTATCACATGAAATTCAAACTATGTGCATAGAAGTTTGCGGATGTGACTTTGAATACTTGTAAGGCACTGTACAAAGGTTTGCATAATTTGTCAATCACTTTTCAGCTGTGCTGTGTCTTTATGATAAGCATTAGCAGCTGATATCGTTTCTTTTCAGTCATAATCAAGTACCTTTCAAATGCATGTCACCTTTAAATAAAACATGTTCCTGCTCAGACTCGGCAGCCACAGAGATCCTGACGAGGTTCTCTGAGATCAAATGTTTGATGTTTAAAAGCAGCGTGAATAAAAAAGGTGGAATTTTCTCCTTCACCCTGAAGAAAAATTCCTCCAGTTCCCGTATTTATGGTAATGCTTATAGAAGCAGGCTTTGCTGCGGTAGTCAATTATCACCATGGCTGGACTTCCTCACAAATAGCCTTTTGAAATGCTTAAAGTGCATTGTAGAAAGCAGTCAAGGACAAGTACTTTATTGCTTTTTGACGTTCTTCTTTCTCACACTGCATACGTAGATCGCTGTGTTTCTGCTTGCAATCTGTTGCAGGTTTTGACGTCCATGTTCAAATTCAAGACGCCTCTGCTGCTCAAGAGTTGCATGGCGGGGATTACTTCTGCATGGTGGACCACAGCTCAAGCAAGGTCTCCAGCATCTATACAGAGGCGTGATGCTACTACTAATACTACTCAGTCGTCGTGGGTTTGCACTGTTTCGTATTCTTTTATATTTAAATCAAATGATTCACAATAAGAACTTATGGGAGAATGTACATGAGCCTTCA
Organism: Poecilia formosa; assembly: GCF_000485575.1. Classification (NCBI taxonomy): domain Eukaryota; kingdom Metazoa; phylum Chordata; class Actinopteri; order Cyprinodontiformes; family Poeciliidae; genus Poecilia; species Poecilia formosa. Next base: position 4,211,142 of record NW_006799945.1, read on the forward strand.
GAAATTTCGTGTTTTCTTAATCCTTTCCTACACAGTTTGGATATAACATAAGGTACTTCAATACTTTCAGGTGGCATTTTGCACAATGTCAATACTGAATCAAAGCAAAGTATGCAAGAGATGATTTATTACAGTTTTTTCTTAGAAACGTGTCTTGGTAACTATAGTAACAAGACAACCTTTATTATTTGACAGCAGTGTCATACATATTACTTGTTGCTTGAATAGAGTAGTGTTCAACGAGCGCTCCTGTGTTTAGACAATGAGGGAAATTACTGTTTGGGATCACACCAGTGACTTTTAATGCTTTATTACTGCAAATTATTTAAACTTGACAACATGCTTGGCCTTCAATGAAAGCATTATGTAATGCTTCACATTTTTGGACCTCTTCTCTTCCATTTTATGCCCGTATGGTGAGAGAAGGTACATTGTTATAATAATTAATTGTAATGATAGTCTCTTATTTCCAGTTTGTATTTTAACAAATGATCAAAATTCATATTATTTCCTTGTAAGTTCCACAGGATCGGATAAGAGAAGTAAGTAATTTGTACTCATATGTTGTTTTTTTTAATAAACTCTGCATGGAGATTTTAACCTAATTACTCGTGACTCATTTCTTTTTTTTAACTGATGGACATTTTTATATTGTTTTATTCAGTGAGGAGGGGATGGTCAGAAGAAGTATCTTGAGTGCAATAGCTTGGAGATTTAACACACCCGGACCTGAAAGAGGGATTTAAAACCTGCTCCAGCAAGCCTGATCTGGCTGTAAAACACCACCATGAAAGACAGCTTGTGAAATAAACTGTAATTGAAAACACTAAAATAGCGCCAGCACTCATATAGATTCTAAAATATCTGCTGTGACTTGTTGTTTACTCTGCTGCATACGCCCACTTCTCCAAATAGGGGTTTCTATTCTTTATATGATGGTCATAGGTCACATCTTTGTTGTTGTTGTATGAATTAGCTTTTAGCTGCAATGCCTTAATGCCGCTGTCAAAAAACTTTGCTCTGACGACATAGTCTGTCACGCCTCTCACTCTGTAAGTCTGTAGTAAGTTTTTTTCACAAAATGGTATTTGCTCTTAAAAGGTCACTTCAAGAAAGTGTTACAGTTTCAAACACTGGTTTTAAAAAAAATGCCCAAACTGCATCAGTGGACAAACCTTCTCTTCATCATAACCAACATCCACAATCAATATTGGTACCTCTGCTGTGGTATGCCATTGTCCCTCAGGTTCTGGTTGTTTCTTCCCCGATGCAAGAGATGTTCAGAATACAACTCAGGACCAATTTGAACATCTTTAATTGATTCTGTGTGTCCCCAGACTGCTATTCAAGAACAGTAAAAATTTGGCTTGCATGTGCAGGTAGATGGATGTTGTTTTCTTATTTTATAGCCAACGACGATTTTTGCAGATAGATTAAATTCTTTTTTAAGAATGTTTGGTTAAATGCAAAGTATTTATCTTTCATAAGCCAGGTTACTTGCTTTCATTTAAATTTTATAGAAAATAGGTCCAGAAACATCCAGGGACTTCTTAAAAGCAGATTCTGGCACGTCTCTTCATCAAACCTGCCTAAATATAGCGAATGTTTTAGAAGAAAGGCTGATCCGTGTCCTCCTCTTGTTGCTCAGCAATGAAAAAAAACTTTCTGGACTAAAATAGAAACCAATAGACCCCCCCAAAAAATCAGTAAACTGTATGTACTCCCTTTAGAAAGGTAAATTTATGAAACCCTCTTCATGTTTTGCACCTACATTTATTTTCACACTACTTTGTTACTTGCATTAAAATATTGAATATTTAGTTTAGCAATGGGCAGACAAAATTTAAAAGTTGTATTTGTATGTTGAATGTTTCTTTAAAAGATTTTTTACAATCCATGAATGATTTCATCTTGACACTTTGGACATCACTGTCCTGAAACAAACATGTTTCAGCAGCTGAAACTCAAAATGCATGTTTCATTTCATAAATGTGTGTTTCAGAATTATTTATCTGATTTAAAACCAATAAAAAGGCTCAATATGTTTTATTTGTGTTGATTGGTTTCATTATGTCTAGGTTTTCATGGCTCAAAAATACAATACCCTTTAAGAAATCTGAAATATTTTGCCACCATCTCTACTTTTCTTACGTGGAAATCCATCTGCATGGGTCCAGTTGGACTCAGTTTTCACATCCACTTAGTTAAAACTAAAAGGACAAACAGTTTTACTCAAATCTTTTACCAAGAGTGTTATTCCTCAGATATATTTCACTAGTTGCTTAGCAACAACAACGACAGCTTTTCCAAAAAGCATCTGTTTAGTAAGTGCTAATCAAATAAAGTCTTATGCTGTAGACACAGGTGGTTGGTAAGGCTTTGTAGTCAGTATAAAGCTGCTAAACAATGTGTCTTTGTTTGATTGCTACTGTCAGCTTAAAAGTTTTTCATGAATATTTAGCCCCACTTGTGCAACCCGCCCAGATTGGCTTACTTTTAGCATCCATATGTGCAAATAGATATTTTGAGAGGATCTGAATATACTGGCAAATAAATCATAGAGGTGAATATTTTCTTTCAAGGACAAAATATGCAAGTTTTGGAGCAAAGTACAATCAGACAAAGTGAAAATCTGGACCCACAGTGCTATCAATCAGGAAAATTACCTTTAACTGGAGAGATTGAATAAAATTACAAAATTGGTGAAAGTAATAGCTTTCCTCCTTCCCAACAAAGGAAAAAGAAAGAATGGGTTTACCATGTCCTAATTGGTTGTTATTAAATAGGAATAAACTTTTTTTTTATATTTAATTTATGTCTCGTGAAGAACTATTCATTCAAAAGAAATAGGAAGGAAAACTAATATTTACGAATCACAAACTCGGGCTTGGAGACAGCACAACAACACCATGCAGCTTCACTTTTCTAAATAATAACAAACTACGCAATTAGAAATGAGTCATCTGTGAAATTGATGAGCTCATGTGTAAAAATTACACATGAGCTCTTAAATATGTTTGAATGCTGTGGCAAACTCTGGAAATATTTTGCATTATGTAGTCTTATTGTGTCCTATAATCGGAGGTGTACTTAAGAAAGAGGGGCACTGCTTCAACATATTCTGACTCAAGGAAAAGTAAAAATAGTCAACCAATAAATAACTCACAAAGTAGTAAAATAGTATTCCGTGAAAAGACTACTTGAGTACTGAGTAAATGATCAAAATGTCTGATTTAATATTTTAAAATGATGTCATCATAAAAAAAAACAGATATGTGAAAATTCTGGCATTTTAAAGATTAAAATGAAAAAAAAGTGTAAACAAATAATTCTAAAATAACTCATTCAAACAGAACAAACAATTTTCTATAACAATATGAACCTTTGAAATCAATACTTAGAGAAGAGGATAACTTCCAATGAAAATATTTACTGTTTATTTTGTTTTTGTTTTCTTATCTAAAAATGGGCCAGGACATTAAATAGATAGGAAATAACCTTAGAAAAACAAAGCTTGTGTCCAAACAAGAGGCCTCACTTTAAATCTAGATACATTTCTGGTTAAAACATATTTGTTTGTTGAAGTTAGAGTTATGTCAATGTTACAATATCCAGAAATTTTACTCAAGTAAGATTCTTCATAATATTCCTCAAGTAAAAGTAAAAAAAAAAAGTATGGTGCAGTAAAACTTCCCCTACAAGTGTTTTGTAGTAAATATGAGTAAATGTGTTCAATAAAACACATTTACTCAAGCAAATGTAATTGAGTAAATATACATAGATACAACCCATCTCTGAATATAATAAGCATAAATAGCTGAAGCACAAAGCAAAAATAACGTGAATCCTTATCAGAAAGGCCAAATCATAGTCATAGCATAGTAGGAAAAATGACAACAGAAAAAATCTTATGCCACCCAAAAATTTCTTATGCACATATTTTAGATTTTTTTTTCTTCATGTTTTAAAATATATTGAACGTGTTTCAATGGCCAAATCATTGAAACATATTCGTACAGAAGGGGAAAACGTCTGTATTTTTGAGGAAATACATTTCATTAAAGGAATATATAGATATATTTAGCCTATGTGTGCGCTTAAATCCCCTCCCACCTGCCTGGTAAGGTTGCGCGCAGCCGATGAGTTTTATAGCAACTGTTGCCCAGTGAGGCAACGCCATAGTCCCCGTAGTCCTGGCGACTGTAACCCACCAACAACAACCTCTCGCTCCATCATTACCACCTCCTCCACCATCCTCATCTTCATCAACCAGTCCGTAGCTCAGGTTTGCTTCAAACTAATTTTTTTTGTTTGTTTGTGTGTTTGTTAGCCAGAACGCAACTGGTTTGTCCCGTCGCTGCTTTTTGAAGGAGATTTAGAAGCGCCTCTGGTTTGTGTTTTGTCTGCTGCTGGATAATAGCTGGGGTAGTTTGCTAGCCGAGGGTGTTTCTTTGTAACGTGTTAGCCTGCTTGCTAAGATTCCCTGTGGATACTTACTGTGGTGGGAGAGCAGAAACTACATTTGAGAGCTTTAATATAGCATTTAGTTAGAGAGAGGAGTATTTTGTAGGTGTATATTCCCGTTTGAAGTTGCCATGCTGAGTGGTAGCAGCTTTCTCAGGCTAGTGAATGATGCTAACTGGTCAGCTGGAGCAGGAGCAGGTGTCTGTTGTTGCTAGGCTGCTAACGCCAGCGATGCCTTCCTCACAATGCTTGTTGGGTATTCCATTTTGGGGGCTAATGTGGCGGTGAGATCGCAAGTTGGAGTTTCGAGTGGTTTGTGTTTTGTTAACCGGGCGAAATCACCACGGCGATTAGCGAAGGGAAAGTGCTGTGAGCTAACCCTGCTCTGACTAACTGGTTGACAATAGCTAAGCCATTACTTTCCCTTTTGTCTTAGGCACCAAGATAGCTTCGCTAGCTCTCCATCTGCCCTCTTTGTGGAATCAGATGGCTGTGATAAGCTTTGTGATAACACAGGGCTAAGTTGTGCAATGGAACATAAGCCCTAATTAATTCACATTTGTCCATATTTATCGTTCAGTGAATAATTTATCTATCCCGAGTTGCATAAATTACAAATAGCCTGTTTAACGTCATTATTGCCTTATAGTTTATCATGAAAACTGACTTGAATTAATGCGGATTTTCTTGATATGTGTATAAATGCATACTTCTTTACAATTTTGGAAATTAGCCTTCGCTTTTGAAAAGAGTGTAGGCTAAACATCCTATCACAGTTTATCCCAGATTAATCTGAATTGCCACAAATCCCAGGTTTTAGTAAGGTTACATTTAAGCCTGTCAAAATGTCAAAGATGAATAAAAATTGCATAAATAACGGTTTAGTTCATTTAATAATAAAGATGCACCAATCAGTCAACTGGAATTGGCCAATTTTCCCTTCACCAGTTCTTACTGGTGATCAGGAAGAGATATACTACTAGAAAGTCAGATTTATTTGTTTTTTTTATCATATTTATTCAATTTCTTTATTCTTTTACATATTCATTACACATCAGTCTACAGGATGTACTCTGATGCCATTTACTTGTGTTTAATAAAACACAAATCAAGGTTATGGAAAATGTTTTGCATAAAAGGGAAGGATCTCATAATTAGCACATTTTGTGTTGGATTTCAAACTACCACAGCTATTAAAACATCTGTAGCACTTTTGAATTATTATTATTATTTTTATTTTATTTTATTTTATTTTGCCTTTTCTATGCTTTTGTCCTTAAAAAAAATCAAAACGGATCAAAATCTGAATCGGTGGATCAGAACAGGAAAAAAAAGGAAACAGGTATACGACAGGAAATGGTTGATCAGTTCATTTCCGCTTTATAGTCTTACAAATGTGTTTTTTCCCTTTTTTCTGACTTAAAGATTTAAAAAAAAATTTAAATGTTGCATACAACTGGTTTAAGTCAGCTATTGGACTTACTGTTCTCAAACTAAACTTTGTTAAATAAACAAATTTTCTCTTTCTAGTCGCCCAAAATCCAAGGGCTATTTTCCCCCTAAACACACAGTAAACCAGTTCCACAGAAACTACATTATGTTGGGGAAAAAAACAAAAAAACATATATAGTAAATGTGATTCATGACCTAGTTTGAAAACTCTGAACATATGTAGACCTAGAATGATAAATATCAAAATTAAACACCATTTGACCAAGACGTCTCTGTTATTCTCAAAGCAGGATAGTACATTTTATTTAAGTTTCCCTAACTTTTAGTGTTAAATTCTGAGCCAGTTTCTCTTTTTCTCTTATCTCGTTATTTTAATAGTAATACTTTTATTGATTGATTGACTTATTTTAGAGCAGGTTTCTTAGTGTTGCATCACATTTACTCTTGCCTGGGTCCACTGGGTCTATTGTTCACCTGTTCAACCCTCTGATTCCCATTAGGAAGGAAAACAGGTGTGCGTGCATGCGCGCACATGCGAGCGCGTGCGTGTGTGTGCGTGTGTGTGCGTGTGTGTGTGTGTGTGTGTGTGTGTGTGTGTGTGTGTTGCAAGATGAGGGGAAGGAAAGAGAGAGCAGGTGCACCTCCACTGGCGTGGGACTCCAGACCGTCCCAATTTATCTTAATCTGTCCTCGACAGAACAGAAGAGCTATTTAACAGTAAACAAAGAACAAGTAGTTATGATCTGAGGTGTGAGTCGTGTTGCTGCTCATTGTTGGAGAAACACCTGTTTAGTCGGACCTAATGGCACAGGAGCCGTTTATAACCGAATCACAAAAAAAAAAGTCCAAGGAAATGATGTTTATTTGTTGACGCCTATCGAAGCTAAATTGGGTCGCCCCTCCGCCCCTCTTGACCACATACACAAACAAAACAGGATGTTAGGAACTGCCAGTTATCAGATCATGTTACCACTTACCTGTAGTCCAGGAGGGCAGAAATAGTACCATGCCACCTGCTGCCTGGATCCTGTTGCATTTCCAATCACTTAAAGAGGGCCTGATTAATTCAATTATTCCACCAGCCATTTTCATGGCCTTGCTGCATGTTTGCTTTGTAATTTTCCACAACCTTCCTTATAAACTGTTCATTTAAGAGAAGAAAAGAAAAAAAAATATGTCTATATGAACCATCTGTAGAACCTGCAGTGACGAGCACGCATCTATTTAAAGGTCTTTTCTTTCTTGCCAATTCTTTTTTTTATTTTATTTTTTTTATTTTTTGCGTTTTATTCCACACACCAAGTCTAATTTAAATCTGTAAGATTTGTCTTGCGTTGTGACGTATACCAATGCAAAGTTTCTTGCATTAAAATCGGCATTAGAGCGCCTCGCCTCGTAACTCACTTCCAGGTTTCTTTTGTCATTTTAAACCCCCATCAAAACAAACACTCCTTTGCATACCCTCCACCTCTTCAGCTCCAAATTACATCTCCCTCCACCTGCTTCGCTGCTATACAAACACCTGATCAAGTCACTGTGAGTTGGAGGGGTGGGGGGGAAGGAAAATCCATCTCTGATGCACCTAGTCTTGTTCACGTACTTGCATGTCTTTGGCGTTGCTCATTACACTCCAACTTTGTCATGCATGATCATTACTTAGGCAAATTGTAGTCCTTTGTATTTTCTGGTAGCTGCGACTGTGAACCTTTTGTGCTTCACGATTCTTTTTCTTTTTTTTTCTTTCTTTTTTTTTGGGCTGGGATGTAAGCAGGAGAAATTGAAGGGAGGAAACTCAGGGCAAAATGCTGCACTCCTTGGTGGCTTTTGTTCCTCTGAGTCTTTGTAGGGCTTGCACTTGCTCAGTGGAGCACGGCATTTAAGTGGGCCACAAGGGAGTGCCTGAATGGTGTGGCAGGAGGTGTGTGTGCCTGTGTGTGTGCGTGTCTTTGTGAAGGGGGTTGAGGTGAGGCAACAAGGGTGTGCTGTGATGTAGGGGCTCCTTTTCTCAATTAGATGGACTCGGCTGGGGCCATGTACTTTAGATTTCAAACTACACTTTGGAATATGATTCCAATTTTCTGCTCCCTTTGATTCCTATTTTTTTTTTTTTTGTATTAAGATGTCGAAGGTTATGCGTTTCAGGTTTGAAAGGTGGCACAAAGTTTTTTTTGTTTTGTTTTGTTTTTTTAAACGTATCCTATCTCTTAGTGATATCAAATTGATCTAGGAGGGTCTTGTCAAAACTTGTCACAGTTATTTATGAACTTCCAGCCCACGGAAAACAGCCTGATACCTTTTGTACCCCAACAGAAAGGATGGGCAGGTAATGAGATTCATTAGGGCCGATTCATGCAACCAGAGAAAACTGCAGTCACGCTGTTATTTTCACTAGCATTCTGTTGAAAGGACTTTAAACTGTTGAAATGGCCTGACAGAGAAATATTAGCAGTTTTGAAACTGTTGTTGTGTAAAACCTACATACACAGGAAGGTGGATTTTGCCCACTAGACAGCTTCCCAAAAGTGTCCAAACTGTTCCAAAGATGTTATCTTGATGACTGGTCTATAATAAGTAGTATTTCCCCCTATTATTTGCTTCTTTTTTTTTCTTTTTTCTTTTATCCATTTCCTGTCAGGTCACAACTAGTTTTAATGTTGCTGCCCCAACATGAACAAAGTAAAAGTCTGCAAAAAATTGGGTGCAGTCTTGAAGGTAATGGAAAGGGGCGAGCTGTCCCAGGAGTGATTTAGAGCTCTAAGGAGATCCAGCTTAATTAACCAAGAGAGGCTTGTTCATGGAAACTGTGATGGGGAGGAGATGGCCTTTCCCTGGAAGGAATGGGTGATGGTAGCCACACTATTATTAACTCGCAGACATGGGTTAACCTTAAGTGTGTCCTCTTGTCCTTCCCCTGCAGATGTGTTCACTTGAACAAGGATAAGTAATTATATCACGGACGTGCTGGGCTTTTTTTTTTTTTTAGATTTGGAACACACAAACATCTGAGAGTTTTTCTTTGTTCGCGGTGTTTAGTCAGAAGTGACGTTGAGCCTGCAAAAGTGCGGCGCGGCAGAGGAAAGCGAAGCAGCATCTATTTAGAGTTAGTTAAATATTAACTTGTTTTATGGCTGCGAATGTGGAGACAAGTCCATGTGCCGGTGATGCATGAGTCCCTGAGAACATTGCGTACCGCGGGGCAGAGACAGGTGTTTAGGTGCAGTTGGCCCGAGCCGCTTTTCTTTTTTTTTTTTTTTTTTTTTTTTTTTTTTTTTTTACTGGCATTGATTTGGACAAAACAGATGAGGTTTATGGTGACACTCCATGTTTCCTGTTCTCCCAAGATTAGATTCTAATTTGGCCGTTCCTGAGCAAACTAAAACGTGGGTAATTGCTTACGTTTGCGAGCAAATATTTTCTTATGCAACACCTGACAGGTCTGACTTTTGGCGCACGGAAGTCGATGAGGCGTCGAGTCTGTATTTGCCTCGGTATTGCTGTCACGCATTTTATGACTTGCTTCTCAACTGCTTCATTTAAAATGAAGCATTTGAAAAGCAGCCAGAAGCAAGACGTATTTGTGAAAAAGTTCTTATTGGTTATCAGGGATCAGCTTTTTACTCTATTAAGGTCATGATACTGTCTTTATTACGCTGTAAAGTTGATTCACCTCTGAAGCTTGCAGGTTAAGACAGTCGTGTGAGTTATTATTATCAGCCCTACAGAAGGTCTGTTTTCTTTTTCATTCAGGCGCCATGCAGACCCCTGAAGCAGGCGCTGACTCCACCTCCACTGTCCCTCTCCAGACCACCGTGCCTGTCCAGCCTACCGGCTCCACCCAGCAGGTGCCTGTTCAGCAGCAGCAGGTACGTCTCTGCTCGATTTGCACCTGCGCGCTTGCAAGTTCTTAGCAAAATTTTGCTGAGTAATTTCAAGCTTTTGCACCTTATTTCGCCAGGCGCAGACTGTTCAACAGGTTCAGCATGTTTACCCAGCACAGGTGCAGTATGTGGAGGAAAATAGTGGCGTCTACACCAACGGCAACATGTGAGTCGAGGTGTTTCCCAGCTCTGCTCTTGCACATCTTCAACATTCAGCCTTTTTTGAATCCCCCTCTTTCCTTCTTTCAAATTTCTTCAAGTGATCATTCATGTCACAAGCACATGATGTTGCAGAGAAGCACAGTTGTCCTTTGTTTATCTCCTCCTTTCTGGTTTTTCTTTCTTGAGGTTTACAATCAGATGTCTTTTTTTGCATTCAGTTCCTTGAACATGACCACAAGTAGGCCAGTTTTTTTTTTTTTTTTGAAGTGACGATTCTATAAAAGGCTCCCCTGGGTCTGAAAAACAAGGTTACACACATAATCGACAAACAAGCCCAATCTGTGTTTTTCCTACTGTGATAAACGCTCACACATCGGCGTATGCACAAACACGGACAGACAGACTTCTGCCTCCGATTGAAACATTTACGTAAGGGGAGCTGGTGGGTGATGGGCGAGCAGCAAACTAATGTCAACATAATACAGGTTCTTGAAGCATGCGCTCCTTATATTGCATCCCCGTTTGAGAGATTCTGTCTGCTGCAGCTTACCAGAGACCTGCAGTCATGGAGAAATTATGTGAAACAGAACATCTGAATCAGTTTTTTTTATAGTTCTCTAAAACAATGTTACTGTCTTGCAAAAGTTGGAGAACTTTTTTTTTATTATCAAATAAAAATCTCAGAAGTGTGGCATGGATTTATTTTCTGCTCCTTTTATGCTGACACCCTTGTATAAAATCCAGTGCATACAATTGTTTTGGGAAAACCTTAAGGAAGGGACTGTATAAAAAAAAAAAAAAAATCATGGAGAAACAGCAAAACATGTAGATGGCTGTGCTCTGGTCAGATTTTTGGACTGCAAACAGAATTGTATTGCTCGGTCATCCCAAGCACACAATCCCCACCATTAGGCAGCATCGTCATGTTGTTGGGAAACTTTTCTTCAAGCTATTTTAAAGAAAAGCATGTGGACAGCTTTTGTCCTGTCCACATCGAAAAGTAATGTTTTTTGTAAAACATGAGCTGTACTTAAGAGACAGTAATTTAAAGATTTAATTTTGAAAAACAAAATGACCTTTTGATTCTGCTTCCCTTGCCAATGCTTTGTTTGCTGCAACCAAAGCATAATCCAGACACAGTAAGGGCGATCATATTTTTAGCCAATGCCCAAATGTGCATAATGCACATTATACACGCTGACCTTTTATGCGACTCAGTCAGTACATCTATGCAAAGAAAGACGGACATTAGCAGATAAACGGTCAATAACCAGGATATGAACTCACAGAAGTTGTGTTCATCATTCCTGAAAAGCCCGTCGTTTCCTAACAGCGTTGATGCTCTTTTGAATAGTCGTCATAACGATGTTATTTGTCTGACTGCCGACCTCTGTTTTGAACAGAAGAACCTACACGTATTCGGAGCCGCAGCTCTACAGCCAGAACAGTGGAGGGAGCTACTTCGACACGCAGGGCAGCTCATCGCAGGTGTCCACTGTGGTGACGTCTCATGGCATGACCAACAACGGAGGGGGGAGCACTGGAGGGATGAGCATGGGCATGGCAGGGGGTCAGGTAATCAGCAGCAGTTCTGGGGCCTACCTGATGGACAACGCCGGACCCCATCCTGCCACCCAGACGGCACGAGCCTCTCCGGCCACTGTAAGTGACACAGCACCTGGAGGAACGGGGCCTTCGCGTAAACATTTGTGTGTTTGGTTGTGCATGTGCGTTTTTACTTCTAAATAGTTATGTCTTTACAGCCACTTTCACATCTTCCTTGATTTTAAAATAAATCAATAAAACCTTTCTGCCCTCGTCAGTTTAGACGCCGTCTCCATTATTCTGCATCAGTGTTTGTTTTCTGATCCGGAGTAGTTTAACAGTCTTGGAAATGGCCCTTGATATTAAAACTTGCGCGCTCACGTATTCAGTAAACTACAAAGGCTGCATATAATGATCTAACTGCTGTAAACATTTTCCTAAAAACTTTGTTTATTTTTAATTTGATCTATTTGGGGGTGGAGGGGAGTAGATGAGGCGCTGTGGCAGAATGATCAGAGAATCAGTCTTCAGATGCAAACACTCCTTATTAATGCTCTGTTCAGATACGATGGAGTACTCAACACAACAGCTACGCTCTGATTTGAGCCTAATTTGGATGCTTATGACTGAAGTTTCAGCACCACTTATGGAGAGTTGTTCAGAATCAACTTGATTTGCTCCAAACAAAAAAAAACAATCATCTAAACCTGGGGACACATTACACTATTTTCACAGTTCTGAGTGGAGTGAAAAGACTTGGAGTTTACTCTAGCAGACTGATTTCAGCAGATTTTTCTTTAAACGACCGAGACACTCTTAACTGCACCGGATGAGGGATCACGGACTACAGGATTTAGAAAACTAACTGCGACAGATTAAGGGATAAGCAAACATATGTGGTGGTAATAAGACATCCTCGTATTTATAAAATACTTACTTGTTTATTTGAGAGCATTTTTACATTTGCTAAAAATGTAAAAAAAAAAATAAAAAAAAATTCTTGACATAAAGGCACCTCATTAGTTCCTGCACCTTATTTTCTACTTAAATATTTGAGTGTCTCTCTATTTGTATTTCCTTTTTTTTTTTGTCATTAAGTAGTTGTACATGGTTATTTGATTCAGTTAGTCTCTACATTAAACATCAACAAAAGTTAATGATAAATTTATTGACGCTTTTATTAAAAAATAAATAAACCAAAAAGAAATGGCTCGCAGTTGATGCCCTTTCTTTTTTCATTGGTTGTTGGCAGCAGTTGTTCTGTTATCAGTTCCCAAGCTTTACTCGCATCAGCTCTGACCCATTTACACAACACTTGCGCCGCGTTAGGCATGGATAATCTTACTTACAACCAGTATACAAATTGTTGAACATAGCTTGGGTCAAACCTTAGCTGTTGTGTGTGTGTGTGTGTGTGTGTGTGTGTGTGTGTGTGCGTGTGCGCGCGTGCGTGCGTGCGTGCGTGTGCTTGATGAGTCTTTTGTTTAAGCATTTTAAAAGGATGGTACATGTTTTGAAGTGTTTTGGCTTTATGCATCAGGACAGGATAAATCTGATCTGGTCTTTTAACAGGTTCTAAAATGACTAAAGATCTAACTGGAAATGTGATATACTCTCAACAGGTTTCAAGCTTTTTATCATTTATTAAGCAAAGCAAAGGTGAGAATGCCTTGTGAGTGGAGAGAAGTGCATCTCCTGATTCTGTACCATATAAAACTACTTTTGGCAGTAACTGATTGGCAGCAACAATTGATTGCTGATTATTGCTGATCTCTTTCCTTCCTGGCAGTGTGGAAACACAAACTTGATACACCAGCATTATTATTTTTACAAGTGCAATCGCTTTGCAACAACTAGCTTGTTACTTTGCCTTCTAGGTCCTGTGGAGCAGCATGTACAAGTTTATCTTCATTTTTCACTATGACTTTGTTTTTGCTTTGAGGATTTGGGGTGTTTTGTGTGTTTTGGACACATTCGGTTAGACTTGCATACTTTCAGAAACCGTCAAGACCAGATCATTTTTATGCCCTGATTCATAATCTCTAGATTTGAAAGTCGCTGTACTTTCTTTTTACAAACCCTCCAGCTGTCCTGTGGTTTGTTTATATTTCATTATGAAGGAAAAAAATGTTCAAGTGTCAAGTATTCCTGCTCTGCTTGGGGATTAGTGGTGCTTGCTTTGGGATCTTTACTAGACTCTCTTTATTTATTTACTTATTCATTTATTTATTTATTTTTGCGTAATGCCAGTAAAGTGTTTGAATGAGCTCTTTAGTTTTCTTGCTTCAGTTTTGATTTCCTCCCCCTCTTACATTTTGTTGTCCTGTGCTTCGTGGTTTATCAGATTGAAATGGCGATTGAGACGCTCCAAAAATCTGAGGGTTTATCCAGTCAGAGAAGCTCGCTGCTCAACAGCCATGTAAGTTGCTTTCCTGAACGCACGCTCTTGCCTAACCTGAACTTTTGCAAGTCTCCCTCTTTTGCTGTTCTGCCCTTTTCTCATCTTTGTAGATCCACGTGTGTTGTGGCGCTCGCAGGTTTATGTTAGTGTTGCTTTTCAAATCCATGGCTGCAATAGAAGCTTTTGCAAAGCTGCCATGGAGCAGCATCAAGTTTACAGAATGAAACCAGAAGTTTTTAGGGTTTTTGTGAAATGGTGTACAGAGGTGAGTTAAAAGGTACATCTTTTCCTCTTGTAGCTCCAATGGCTGCTGGACAACTACGAGACAGCAGAGGGAGTTAGTCTACCGCGGTCCACCCTCTACAATCATTACCTGCGGCACTGCCAGGAGCAGAAACTAGACCCTGTAAATGCAGCATCTTTTGGCAAACTCATTCGCTCCATCTTCATGGGACTCCGTACGAGGCGCCTCGGGACGAGGTCGGCTCTTTTTTTTTTTTTTTTTTTTTTTTTTTGTCTCGGTTTAATATTTCAGTTTGCGTCCTTTCAAGATTTCAGGTTTATTTTAAAACCTTCGCTGTACATCAACTTCTTCCGGTTTTGTTTTTGCAGAGGGAACTCAAAATACCATTACTACGGTATACGAGTGAAACCAGACTCGCCGCTCAACAGACTTCAAGAAGACATGCAGTACATGGCGCTCAGGCAGCAACCAGTTCAGCAGAAACAGAGGTAGGACCCATTCGTCCTGCAGCACCTGCTGTGATACAAATCATAGTGGTTAGAGATAATAAGCTTTGCCATGTGGTTTCAGGTTCAAGCCAGTGCAGAAGTTCGACAGTGGCTCCGGAGACAATTACACAAGCGGGGGGCAGCACCATCCTGGAGCGGCAGAGCAGACAGTCATTGCACAGAGCCAGCACCACCAGCAGTTTCTAGGTCAGCAGCTTTTCAACTAAGCTAAATCGCTGAATTGTTTTTTTTTTATTTTTTTTTAAGATAATTATGATCATCAGTCATAGGAACAAAAATTATCTGTCTAATTGCATTAAATTGGATTAGATACTTTACTTTCCCCGAGAGGGAAATTATTTTGTCACGGTACGTTTTACGACATCAGTCATCGTAAACAAAGCGAAACGTAATTTGCGATGTTTAAAATGGCACCTGACGTTCGAAATGTATGAAATAGAAACAAATGGGATATTTAACTCAACAAAAGCAGCGAGGGTGAACTTTTTCTTAGTTTTTCTTCACAGATAATGTGACTCTGTGGCTCATTTTGAGTCATGTAGTGCTTATACAATTTTTTATTTATTTATTTTTTCCCCAACAGATGCATCGCGGGCACTCCCTGACTTTATAGAGCTGGACCTGGGACAGAGCAGTATGGAGAACATCAGTCCAGAGGATGTGAAAGCTCTACAGTCCCTTTACAGAGAGCACTGTGAGGTGAGACGAAGGAGAGTCTTTGTTTTCTGTGAAAGGGTAGCAAATCATGACACCCTTCTTAAAGATGAGCAACCCACGAACAGGTCTGGGTTATTAATTTTAATAATCTTGCTTTAGTGGAGCCATTTAAATTATTTTCAAGGATTTTTTTTTATTCATTTTGCTGTCCTTTCTCTAAGTCTGTTTTCTATCATAAAGTTAACCTTATTGGTAAAAGCAGTTAATACTATAAATATCAAACATCTTTTAAACAATTGACTAATTAGGTCAAAAACTTAGTTTGTAGATATTTCTAGCTTAGTGTTTTTTTTTCTAACTAGTTTGATGTTTTGTGTCAGAACTCCCCTGATGTTCATCCCGTTTAGCTGAAAAAGCACTCCTATGAAGACATTTAAAAGTGTTTGTTTTCATAAGCTATAAAGTTTTTATTAAAAAAAAAAAAATAATAAAAAAACTTTCTCGATGTGTTTCAGGCTATCTTGGATGTTGTTGTCAACCTCCAGTTCAGTCTAATAGAGAAGCTGTGGCAGACGTTCTGGCGTTATTCTCCTCCTGACACAGTAGAGGGCGCCACCGTAACAGAAAACAGGTGGGGACTGGCTCTTTGAGACGTGCCTTGCTGCATGGGTTTGCATTTATTTCAAGGTTAATCAGATTGTTTTAGAGGAATGACTTGTAACTGAGGTTTGCTCCGTTCTGCAGCAGCATAAGCGAGATTGAAGCGCGGCTCCCTCGAGCACAGCTTTTGGCGCTGTGCAGGAACGAGGCCGTTCTTAAGTGGATGAGCACCTGTGACCATTTAATGTACCAGGCCCTCGTGGAGATCCTGATTCCTGATGTCCTGAGACCCATTCCCAGTGAGCCACAGTCACGGACACCTATCAGATTTACCTGATGAAGCTGGTCATGTAGTAACTGTTGCGGTTCTTTTGCTCCCAGGTGCCTTGACTCAAGCCATTCGCAACTTTGCCAAAAGCCTGGAAGGTTGGCTTAGTAATGCCATGAATGCCATTCCACAGAGAATGATCCAGACCAAGGTGCACTTTGCTGTAATACTCATAGTAAATTTGTTAAATTTATACTTGAAGTTATTATTTGTCCATAACATGAGCTTCTTGTGTGCATTCGTGTCGCAGATTGCCGCTGTTAGTGCCTTTGCGCAAACGTTGCGCAGATATACATCGTTGAACCACCTGGCTCAGGCGGCACGTGCTGTGTTGCAGAACACATCCCAAATCAACCAGATGCTGAGTGATCTCAACCGTGTTGACTTTGCCAACGTACAGGTCCGAGCAGTCCCGAGCGCTCGTCTCCGTCACGCGTGTCTTTTCTAAACCCCCCCCAAATCCGGTTTGTTCCTCCTGCTGCTGTACAGGAGCAGGCGTCCTGGGTGTGCCAGTGCGAGGAGGGCGTGGTCCAGCACTTGGAGCAGGACTTCAAGGCCACCCTGCAGCAGCAGAGCTCTTTGGAGCAGTGGGCAGCCTGGCTGGACAACGTGGTCACCCAGGTGCTCAAGCCTTACGAGCACCGGCCCAGCTTCCCCAGGGCAGCCAGGCAGTTCCTGCTGAAGTGGTCCTTCTACAGGTCTGGGAAGGCCTCCAGCGTTCAGGCTCATTGAGGTTTTACAGCATTGAGACATTGAGCGTTAAGGTGTCTTCTTTTTTCTGTGTAGTTCTATGGTGATCAGAGACCTGACCCTGCGTAGTGCTGCCAGTTTCGGTTCCTTCCACCTGATCCGCCTCCTGTATGACGAGTACATGTTCTACCTTGTGGAACACCGGGTGGCTCAGGCTACTGGAGAGACGCCCATTGGAGTCATGGGCGAGGTACAGCTGCAGCATCTGCTCTCTTGTATTCTCTCTCCTAGGATTCTGTCTATTAATCTACCATTCTTGATATTAAATATCTGTTTTGGATACATCTTTACCAAGCGCTAATATCTTCTCTATTTATCGCTCTCTTATTTCAGTTTGACAACCTCCACACCTTATCCCTTGCTAGCATCGATAAAGGTAAGCCAAAAGTAACTAGACAGCACAAAACGACAAACTCCACTTTATCATATACTTTGCTTATTGTTAACCGAAAAATGTCTGAAAACTTGATTGCACAGATTTAATTCAGCTAATTATGTTAAAACAAGAAATTCAAGGCTAAGAGAAAAGGAATACAGAGAATGCACAACTATAATAAACAGAAAGGCAAACTGTGAATATTAGAATGAGATATATAGACCAAAATAATGTTACTTTTGAAGTCCTTGGACAATACATATTTTAGAAAGAGTCTTTGAAACGAGCAAAATGTAGCAAGAAATTGGATTCCTACATGTTTCCCATTTAAAAATGCCAGACTTTTCCAGACAGAAACCCCGTCAACACAAACATATTTAGCAAACCAGACGTGTTTTTCAGCATGCGGCCTCAGTTTTTATAGTTAAAAACTTGTGAAAATTTGGGTGTAGTGATGGACTCGGCACTGAACCTTCAAAGACACGTAAAGACAATTACAAAGTCAGTCTTCTGTCATCTGAAGAAGATTTCTACAGTGAAAGGATTAATTTCCCAGCAAGATCTTACGATAAGAACATCTGAAGATTTATCTTTAGTCACAGATTACTGCAACAGTATCTTCACAGTTCTCCCTAAAAAGTCAGACAGCTGCAGCAGGGGTTTTAATGTTTTCTGTAAACTTTGAAGTATTCGATCCAAGAATACAACGCTGAGGACTTTTTTTTTTCTCTCTCTTTTGTCCATGTGCTACATTGCTCTGCCCAGACGAAACTAGCGGGATGGACAGTGACTTGGAAGAGGACACAGAGGACTCCGGAGAACCTCTCGCCAAGCGCGAGAAGCCGGAGCACGAGGTAATCCAAGTGATCCAGGTTGGGGCGCTGGAGGACGGGTCCCACCCTGTGGTGGGTGTCGTCCAGCACAGTGTTCTCCACTCGCTGCAGCAGCCCCTGCAGGACCACACCGAACACATCCTAACGCCCTCTGCTGGGACTCCCACCATCCGCCACTGCAGCACCACAGGCAACACGTATGCCTCCGTTTGAGGGTCAAAGGGCACAGCTTCACCTTGTCTGCCTAGTTTTACCGTCCCACTCTCCACGTCTCTCTCTCCCTCTTTACGTCTAGATGTCTGCATCTTTTTACATGCGTTGTCTCTGTTTGCGCTCTGCCCCGCGTAGCGGGTGGAGGAGTGACACTCCGGCCAGGATGTGCTCTGTCCTTGTCTGTTTGGATTCTGGATGTGTAGTCGCCTTGTTTCAGTCTGTGGAAGGGACCTGGAGGAAAAGGGACTCGAGTGCGCCGTTAAATGTTTCCTCTTCAGACGCGACTTAAGGCTTCCGTCTGTCCACGCGGACGGGTTTTATCCCTTCAAACTGCTGATGTCTCAGAGCTCAAATCCACGTCACTAGTCCCAGTAGAGCAAAACGCATCGAATCACTCAAAATCTCCACCTGTTGTACATAGTTTTGCTGTTCTTTTTTCGATCGACACTCCTCCAAACTCATGGTGCTATCATTGTGCTTTGTTTTTCATGGAATTTCTTTGTCTTTTCTGATTTCTGTCAACAACGCTGATAGACTTCCGATTGAGCGAGACGTTTCTGAGTATTGTATGTAGCTAGACAACAAAGGGTCAGATTCTAGAAATGATGGGGAAACTTCGGTTTGACAGTTATATGGTAGCCACTTGCACAAAAACACTTGCATCTTTTTAGTGATATTAGAAGTAAAAGAAAAAAAAAACCTGTACTGCTGCTTTTGTGTATACAGATGAGATTCGGGATGAAATGGGGAGGGGGGAAGTTTTTTTTTTATGCACCGCGTGCATAGTGCTTGCCTTTTAGATGCCTCGTAATGTGGTTTACGTGACGTGATCTTGAAAGACTCTTGGCAGCCGTTTTTCCTGCTTTTACAAGTTTCTTCTCACTTCATGAAATTCCTTACGTTTGCAGTGGACCAAAAAATTCAACCAACAGAGGAGGCTAAGCGCAAGTCTCTCGATGCCACACGGATGCTGTTCCCTGTCCCCGCAGTGCCATGTCGCGACGCAGAATTAAAAAAAAAAAAAAAACTAAAAATGGGAAAAGGAAAAAAAAAATCTATATAGAATGTCAGGGATTTAATGTACCTCGGCTTTATCATAGTGCCTTATCCTTAAATGCAGCTCGTCCGCGTAGTCCTGACCTGAGGTTGCCCAGCCGCAGATTTGGTTTCTGGTGACTCGTGGCTGGATTTGGGCTGGCTCATCAGTTCTTTGTTGTTGTTTTTGTTTATTTGTTTTCTTCTGAACCTATCTGAGTCACAGTCACAGTCTTAGCCTTGTCCTGCCCTCGCTCTGCCTTCTTGAGGCCTATTTCTCGCATTTAGCCTTTGTCATCGGATGAAGTGAGCGTGTGTTTTGCGTGGGTGTGTCTTTGACTTTTTCTTGGGTCTGCGCTGTGCTTTTTATGTGCTCATACGCCCTTCATCTTGTGTGCTTGTGTGTGTGTTGCGTGCGTGCGTGTGTGTATGTGTTGGGAACACATCCATCAGTCACCCTACCTCAAACCGGTGGTGCCAACCCTTTGATGCGTGCAGCACAGTCACCAAACCTTAATGCACACACACCACTGTACTGCACAAATCTCAACACGAAGAGAAAACCTGCATTGCTTTTCTCTCACCTCTGATGTACTTTGATTTCAGTTTTTAGCCCATAAAATGCTTAACCCTTTGTTCCCTGTTTAGAGACCATCTTTGTACAGTGGACCAAAAGTAGATATTTTCTAATATTCAGAGATATAAATATATATATATATAGATATATATATATATGTATAGTATATAAAATGATGATACACTACATATATTTGTTGCTTTTTACGTGTTTGATCCGATTGTTAAGACGTGAATGTTTCTTTTGGTAGCTCATCTGTAATTACTCCATTGACTGTGAAATATGAACAGCTTGGGAACTGCAGCGCCTTGCCAAAGTATCCTCGCCTCCTTTCACATTTTGAAACCGTACTACGGCAAACTTCACTTTGTTTTCTGTCTGGAGCTCTCCAAAACCTAAACTGGTGCATAATTGTAGATGGGTTGGAGTTTACACATCTGAAAAGTGTGGCCTGCATTGTTGTCCTGCTGATTTGTCTTTTGCTGCATGTAGAGCTGCATGTCTGTTGGGTTTTCCTCTACCAGCTCTGACAATCTTAAGACTGGATTTTCGGCCCATTCTTCTTCGCAGGTGGTTTCACACCTGTAGCTCGTTTACTTTGGTCAAAATCACTTGATGAGTTTAACTTTTAGGAAAAAAAAACAACAACTCTAAACCTACATTCAGTCTGTTTATTGGTTGCATGTGTTTAACCTAAATGCAAGTACAGGAAGCAGTCACTGTGTTCTGAGCTGGTAGGAATCATTAGTGTGTTTCTGGCTACTGTTTCATGCAAGAATTATCTGAGCAGTATGCAGAATGCTTTTGAATGTTGCATGGCGGCTTTTATGCTTTACAAAAAAGACTTGTGGGGTTTTTTTTGTTAGCTTGTTTACTTTGCAGCGTCCCATAATGCAAACCTGACTATGAGAAGGCGTTTGGCTCAAAGTTGCAGCCCACACATGGTGGCTGTGTCAAATCCCATTCACACCGTAAACGAACCGCCACATCTACCACAACTGGACCAGAGTTCACCTTTAGACAAGCTCACGCATCAGTTGCAGGATATCATTGAGGGGTATCAGGGTGAACACACACACACTCCAGATTTCTGTTGATCCTTTTATATCATTTTCTTCCTACTTCAGTTATGCACCAGTTTGTTTTAGTGGATTACATAAAATCCCAAATACATATGAAGAAGTTTGTGTTTGTAATCCGACAAAATGTGGAATTGGTGTGAGAGGCATAAATACTTTAGCCAGGCATTGTATTGTAACCTTTGAATCCTTAGACTACAACTATACTTGAACTGTTTTAGCCTTCTACGTTGTGGGGAATATTGAGATTAACCTCTATGTGGAATTTTTGTTTTTTTGTTTTTGTTGCTACACACATTTTTGCCGTTGTTTTTTTTTTAATGCTCGTCTGTAACATTTCTCCACAAAATGTTTATTTATTGATATTTATTGCATTTCTGTTTAAAGTGCTTATGGGTACGATGTAATGGCATCTGACGATAAATCAGAAATTATCCCACTGCAAAGTGCAAACCTACTGTACAGAAAGAGCAGAAAGTTGGTTGTTTTGTTTTATTCTTTGTATTCTCTGTAGGCTGAATATTTGTGTTAAAGAAAAGGGGGAGTAGTAGCACTGTATTTGCTGTAATTACAAACCTTTGTCTTGCTAACAGTGCACAGGTGGCTTGACTTTTTTTTTTTGTTGTTCAACTTAGATGGGCCTCAATATTGAATAGGGTGGGAAAGTGCAAATACATTGTGTGATTTACGTTAGCGAGTCAGCGGACTCGACGGTGTTGTTCGTTTGTTGGGGGGAGTTTTGAAAAGGAAGCCAGGTTCTCGCTCTGATCGTGCTGTCTTGAAATATTTGACCAGATCTAGAAACTGTCCACACTTAGATCTGGCTTTCTAGTTTTATTTGTTGGGAATTGTTAAAAGTCTCAAAAAGATAAATGAACTATGCTTTGAAGGCCTTTTTGTTTTCTTTCTTTCTAACCTTTTTTTGTACCCACTTTATTCTTTAAAAAAAAAAAGAACTGTTCAAGTTCAGGCAATAAGTGGAGACTGTGGCTTAAAACATGAGAAAATGAAAAAACTGTAATGGTTCATCTCCACATTCTCTCAACTTGATGAATTAAAGAATACTACTCTATTTAAAACTTTTAAAAAGGCCCTCAATCTTGGTTTAAGTTATAAAAACCTTATTGTGTCTCCGACATGGTTACAGTTCTTCTTTTGCTGTTCTTGAATTAATCTCAGCTTCCTTGTCATATATTTTTACCAAACAATGTGGATCGTGATTTTTATATTTAGTGCCTGAACGGTGTTTGTTTGTTTTTTGTTTCGATCTCAGTTGTGTGCTCTTTAAATTTGAAGTGCTTTCTGGTTGGGTTCAGCTGCTGGATATGCTGTTCTCACCAATCTAACCATCTCACCCCCTCACCCCACTATTTCATTTTCAATCAGATTGCAGGTGTATCTAAAAAAACATTTCAACATTATTGAAAAATGTCTTTTTTTATTTATTAAATGCAAAAAAAAAAAATTAAAACTCATAGATTCATCAAACACTGAGATATTTTAAGCATTTATTTCTGTTAATTTTCACGTTTTTATCTTACGGCTAATAAAAACAGAAAAATGCTGATTTCTCAGAGATCCTCCCTAGATTCTCTGTGGGATCCAGGCCAGGTCCGTCTGCTGACCAATCGAGGGCAGTGATGGCCTCGATTGGCACCTTCCCATTAAAGCAGGTGTTAAAACGTTTGGCAGTGCGGGCAGGAACAAAATTCTCCTGGAAAATAGACTCTAGATCTCCATTAGGCTCTTCGACTTTGGACTTTAAAAAAAAAAAAAAAAAAAAGGATATGGCTCCTCAAATAATCACTGGAAACGTTACACTGAACTTCAATTTCAAAGTGACATTTAAAGTTTACTTAACTTATTTCCTTTCCTAAAACAGGGCTTTTTAACCGCTGATGGCTTTGGAATGTGAGAGGTGTAGCCTGTTGTGTACCTTCTACTACACTTTTTTTCTTCCACTTAACTTTTTCACTTAGCTTAGTTACTCCACTCAGAAAAGGCCAGATTCTTCATGTGGTCTTCACCGTGATTTTGGAAGCCATCGTTTAACATTTCTATATTTAAATTTCTTTCTTAAAACAATTGATCTTTATGTACTATTTGAAATTACACAGAAACTGAATTTTGTGTTTTACTTTGGCTGTAAGATATCACCGGAATTGATGGAAACACAATGCATCATTGTGTCTTGTCTATGCTTAAATAAACCTTTTTTGTTATTATTTTAATTTGTTAAAAATGCACCTGTATAGTTCTTGAACTGAAACCTGCCTGATGTTATTGCTGCCAGTGGTATAGTGTTTGATTTGTCGTTAGGAAAAAAAACAAACAATCCGGTTCCAAATCCTTAAGTTTGAATAGAAATCCAGTAGAATCTCCTCCACATGAACGAAATAACAGCTTCACTGAACCACAGAAAACTCCGGTGCCTTTCATTTCGCCCCAGCTGCAGCAGATGGCCTCAGTGGTCACTGGGTCCGAGGTTGGCCAGACTTGGTCTAAACAGCAGTCATCACACTGGACAGGGGCTGCCAATTAAAAAAAAAAAGAAAGACTGCAGAAGCATTAAGAACCTACAAACTTTGTTGATGTATAGAAGTGTTAAAAGCACCAGGAGAGTTCCCGTTTTAGTACAAAAAAAGGAAAAAAAAAAAAAAAAACTCCTCAGACATTGTTTTCTTCTGATTGTGATTTCTTCTTTGTCCAATGATATTTTCTGAATGCTGTGACCTGTTTTTTGAGATTCGTTAGGTGCCATTTGACAGTCTGGTGAGTCGTGGCCATCTGTAGCACGCTGCCCGATGCCGGGACAAGCGTCGAGCGGCGGCATTTGGAGAAGCCTTTTAATTCACCAAAATGTGTATATCAAACTAAAAAGAGAAGTTCTATTTATTTGTTTCCTAATTATTTGTTTATTTAGTGAATATTTTATCGGATATGTTGACTTTAGTGCTTTTCGTGATTTCTTTCTCACCCTTTTTGGATAATGTAACAGTACCTGATATAATATATACAAACTTCACGTGACTTTTTTTCCTGTGTTGAGTTTGCTCCATACATGTATATTCTCAAATTGGCAAGCGAACCGACGCGTGTTGTGTATTTTACAGGAAAAAAAAACAAAAAAACGAGGACGATTGGGGGACTTTTATATCTACAAGGACGTTATCATTTAGTGTGTCGTATTGATGATGATAGAAACTATTAAAGACACGTAGTTTTGTTTTCTGAATATTTCAGATCTCAGCTCAGGCTAGCTTCTTAGTGTTGGTTTCCTTAAAAATTTGTGATTTGTCTTTGCAGTAAATAAACGTTTTCTTGTTCACCCGTTGTCCCGCCTCGTAACTAAACGCGTATTGTCTGGTTGGCCCGTTAGTTTTTATTCGTACATATAACCACCAGTCATTCAAACTCCACATATTCAGCTTTTATTATCGTTGTCAAGATGAGCATGAAGTAGTGTTTTCTGGAAGTTTTACAGCGTTCAACTTGTGTTTTTATATATATATATATTGCTCAAAAAAATAAAGGGAACATTTCACTTTAATTTTGTGTGTGGCTCCAAATCCAGGCCTCCATTGGTTAATAAATTTGATTTCCATTGATTTTTGTGTGATTTTGTCAGCACATTCAACTTTGTACAGAACAAAGTATTCAATGAGAATATTTCATTCATTCAGATCTAGGATGTGTTATTTGAGTGTTCCCTTTATTTTTTTGAGCAGTGTGTGTATATATATATACATATACACACACATACATTTATAATGACCAGAATTATAACTGTAAAGGTAGCAAAAGTGTATAAAATACTGCCATATGTGTTGGTTAACAGAGATCTGAATACGTGGTGATCATGAGGAGCAAAACAAACCAGAAAACTAAACTTTTAATGAGCAAAGTAATACTGAAACCACCTCAGTCTGGTCATCTCACAAGAACCTCCAAATGTATATTTGGCATCATTATGGCTTTCACTTCCTCGCAGTTCCTTTAACACTTTTCCAGCTGCTGTTTAGATAAGTCTATTACCCAAGTCTGTCAGTAATTCCAGCCACTTTGATGTTTAACCACTCAAACCACTTTCAGCATAAAAGACTTAATTTTTTTTTTTTTTTTTGGGTCAACAGCAAATTTTTTTCCTTTTCTACAGAACGCAGTAAGAAAAATATCAGCTATGCTAAGAATATATGGATACAGCTGAGTAAACACAAATGAAACTGATAAAGTGCTAATGGACACCTAACCAAAACTTGGTACTTCTGTTGGTTTGTAAATATTTTCAGTACTAATAAGAGGAAAACAAAATAAAAAAATAAAAAAAACAAAAAAAAAAATCAAGGTTCAAAACATTTTGTGGTAACAGTTCTGAATGATTAAAAAAAAAATACAAAAATGGAGCTGAAAGATTCTGAGCTCTAACTGGGATTTCTGTGTGTTTTTTTTAACTATTTAAAAGAATATAAACTTATCACCGAAATCTTTTTTTTTTTCCTTTTAAAGATTACAAGAGAATGAGTAACATACAGTTTTCCATACAGGCCCTGATCTGAGAGGGAGAAAAAGACTTTCTTGTTAGAAAGTCTTTTCAGCCCAACATACCAGCAGTATACTCAAACTACAAATACATTCAGGACAAACAGACGAGAAATTACAGTAAACGGATTATTAAGGATATTTTATGATTGTAGAAACATTTTTTTTATTATTGTTTTGGATAAAGACTTTGCTTTACACAATGTTAACAGAGGGACGACACTTTAATTCGCATGATGCTGGTAAAATGTTTTCAAAAAATACTGTGATGTGCTCAATCAGAAGGCGTCCTGATATTTAGTGATTATAATGCTGACTGTGTGATTTCCAGTTTGGAGTATACCGCCGGCCTTTAGGTCCTTTCTTCAACTACGACCTATACAACATTCATATGATTGCAATCCTCCTTTAGCACTCCAAGTCTACAGATGGAGTGGTCAGTCATGAGTATTTTTTTTAAATGTATTTTTTTTTTTTTACATTTTCTATTGATTCCCCCGCCCCTCTCCCATTTGTATTTTCATTTTTGTACAGTTTGTTGAATGTTACTTCAATCAAGAGGTTGAGGGTCAGCTATGGGCATGGTGTGCAGAACTTCGTCAAGAAGCTGCAGAGCTCGGTGTAGATGGATTTCGATCCAGCAGGGGGTCTCCTTGATGCTTTGCCGCGGGTAGTCGGGCCCCCAGCCTTTCACGAAGCTCATGCGCAGAATGCACAGCCTACGCAGGTCGTCCACGCCGATTCCCGCCGCTGCAGACAAACCTGAGTGGACAGAGCAGACGGCTTCATCACTGTGAGGCAGAACGGCACACAAACTCACTTCTCTGCTTGGAACGAGCTAAGGCTTCGACGTGCATTTTGACAAAGTTAAAAACAGTTTTTGTGTGTGGCATGAGAATGTCAAACAATGTATTTATATAAATTTACTGAAACTGGCATCAGTAAAAACCTTAAGGAGTGAGAATGTTAAAATGGTCAAACAAATGGCTGTTTCTACTCTGAAAAAAATGTCTACCCACTTACAAATTTCATCCATTCCTGCAGTTTTATCAAATAATTCAGATGATCAAAAAGTGTTGATTATTGCTTGTTCACTTTTACACAGCCAAAAGTTTAAGGATTTATATGGGCTAGTGGCTCCATTAATATCCTATATCAGCCCAAATTTTCATATAGGTGCATCTGAAACAAATACTCAGGAAATGTAAGTAAACTTCTTATTTTGGAGACATAAAAAATTAATTTCCATTATTGTGTCATATATCAAATGGAAATACAAACACGAGAAGTTTGGTCTGATTTAACTTCAGACGGTAAGAGACAAAAAAAAAAAATGGTGGATTTGTCTTTTATTCTGTGTATGCAAACTTCTGGTTCCATCTTCATATGGAGCCTTGATGTGCGTTTATGTGTTCTAGATGATTAGATGCTTCAAATTAAGATATCCAAAACTTGTGATAAGTCATAATAACGCTAAACCTTTAAAGCCTAAAACGCCTGCTCCTTTATTCCGTCTGGTTTTTCCCTCTCCTGCGCTATAATTTACTTGGTCGCAGTGCTTTGAGAAAGGCCCTGGTACTACTTAAGGCTCAACCCCCCACAGGTGGGGATAATGACAAGCAATCATAGCAATACACTTGTTGGAGGCCAAGTGCAGCATTAGGAGCACTCACTGATGGCAGGGGCGATGCCTCCCACTGAGCCCGGCCCCGGGATGTTCCCAGCCACGGCTGCCGCCTGTGCTGCAGCTGCTGCCTGCGCCGTCGCCGCCTGCTGCTGCATCTGCCTGTGGCACTGGCGCAGGTCGAACACCTGTCAACATTCAAAGACGCAACATCTGTCTGAGCAAAGCGGTTCTCGATTAAACAGGGAGGAAAAGATGAACCTGCAACAGGAAAAGTCAAACTCTAAGCTGTAATTTTTCTACATTCATAATCTATTAGGATTTAAATGCATTGATGAAGGTCCATCCTTTTCAAGAAATACATTTCTAGTTGATGCTAAACTCAAGGTTGGGCAAAATAAAGCTGAGGCTTCATAGCGGAAANGCGGTTCTCGATTAAACAGGGAGGAAAAGATGAACCTGCAGCAGGAAAAGTCAAACTCTAAGCTGTAATTTTTCTACATTCATAATCAATTAGGACTTAAATGCATTGATTAGGCCTGTCACGATAACAAATTTTGCTGAGCGATTGTCTAAAAAAATTATTGCGATAAACGATAATATTGTTTCAAGACCTTTTGACACTGATTTAATGAAAATGACATAATATTGTATGCGATTTCCTGCCATATATGGATGCACTTTATTTTCAAAATAACACTGGAACTGATAAACAACCAAAAACAAACAAATTGATTCTCAATCTCCATTAACAAAAAACATACTTGAATAAAAACAACATAAAGCCAAAGTAGAACTAAATACTGCATTCAACCAAAAGAGTGCAGATTATGAAGTCTGTATACTATATTGGCCTTCAGTAATCACTAGATTCACTAGATTTAAATAGAGAAGATGGGCACATCCGACCACCTAATGCAGTAGTTCACACTACACGACTTGTTGCCCCTATTTTCCCCTTACAACAGTCTTAGAACGTTGGGTGTTCCAAGATGGTCACTGGTGATTTCGTAACCGACCATCCTGCAGTGTGTGGTGGATTACGGTGGATCATCGTGGCCGCTCTGATCTAAATCAGGGGTTTTCCCCGACTGGGAGCTTAACCTGAATGTGACAGGTAGCCAATCAGAAAGCCGGATTCTCCTCCTGCTTTATGAGGGGAAATAACGAGGGGAATCCCAAATAGCTGAAGTCCACATGTGGAAACAACATTAATGCTTCTTCAACATTTCGTACAAAGAATATAGAAATGACAAGGGGAGGAGTTGAAGCCAAATTCCTACCGCAGTTGATAAAACCGGTAAGTTTTCAGCTGTTCTTCGTTAAAGTGACATAAATAGGTTATCATTAAGTCAGGACTTTACGCTGACTCTAGCCACATGCATCACAGGTAGATTCTAATAAAGCAATGATTAATGTCTGATTTTAAAATTAGTTAACTGGACTTGTAGCCATTATTTTGTGCCCATGTGGCTGGACACCACACGGCACGATGAACCCGATTGAACCGTTATACCTAGGATTTCTGTCAGGTTTTGAAAATGGGCCGACAGTCCGCCAAAAACTCGTGTCGTGTGCACTGGACATTATACTAAGGAAATGAGGAAGGGAGGGTCAGTGGAGAGCTTTTTTGACCCTTTTTTCATTCAGTGTCATCAATAGAAAGAAAAAAAGGCGGGAAGAGACGAAAAGCCGATAATTAAAATGAGGTCGATAGGTTTAATTTATCGTTCGATTAATTGATTGATCGTTTATCGCGACAGGCCTAGCATTGATGAAGGTCCATCCTTTTCAAGAAATACATTTCTAGTTGATGCTAAACTCAAGGTTGGGCAAAATAAAGCTGAGGCTTCATAGAAGAAAGAGAAGGCGCTCCGCTCTCACCTTGATGTAAGCACTGGGGTAGATTTTATGAACGGCGTCGCCCGGGGCGCGCCCGGCTTCTCGGTCCAGATAGTAGCTCTGAACGAACACTGCGTGATCGCTCAAACAGCGCACCCACACGTCGCCTTCACCTTTGCATTCCAGCTGCACACCTTTGCCGATGTGGAGCCTAAAGATACAAAGAAATTAACATCTTAGCCGCCGCGCGAAATTACTGCTTTAACAAACCACATCAAAAATAATATTTGCTCTTGCCTTGCTCTCTCAATGTTCTCTGTCCTGTGGACATTGCTCAGCTGGCCCAGGCAGAAGCGATCCCCTCCCGACGGATCCACGTAACCGTCCACGGTGACTATCGGGCATGTGGACGGCACCTTGAACGTCTCGCCAACCTGGACGTCCATCTCGAAGTACGCAATGGAGCACCAGTATTCTGGAGCTGCAACGAAAGACATCTTAACGTCAGCTGCTTTTGCACTTCTGGCATTTCCATTGCCTCCAACTTTATACTCACCTGGGTGGTTGGATATAGGGGGTTGGAATGCAATTTCATTGGTAACAGGCCCTGGGGAACATAAATTAGGAACAACAATCCATCAGTAACAAACCTGATTCTAAATACACAAATGGTTCTGCTTCATCTACAGCAAAAATAATAATGAAAAAAAAAATCATGAATCTAAAACCCATTAAAAATACCAACTGAAAGTATGCAGTTAATTAATAAAATGTTAATAATCAAATTAAATGCAGTAATGTTGAGCCCCTACGTGAAAGCTTCTAGTCAAACACATTCATGTCTGTCTGAAATAACATCAAGACACAACTGACCTACAGCTTATCTAATCAACCCAGATTGTAACTTAAATTACATTTTTGCTTTAAAAGGGGAAGCAGATGATAGTAGCAGTCGTCTAATCTGACTAAAAACATTTCGCAAAGCTTGTTCTGCATTATCTGAAAGATCATCTTACTGCAGTCTCCGCACTGCTTTAACTGCTGCTACACTTTCAAGTCATTTACATCGCATCTGATTTTAATGCATTTGTTGCATGAAGAGCGTTCAGTTCATACTTATGTCTTAAAACTGCAGCAGAATTAAAGATTTCTTTTTTTGTCCATCTTTTTCCCCATCCACTCACAGTAATGGCCCGTGTGAGGCATCGGGGGGTGATGCTGTAGATGCCCATTCTGGTGTGGTGGCACCGCTGGGGGGAAGCTGCTGTTTCTGCTCCAGTTCGGAGTGGGATCTGTAAGCACATAAAATAAGACACTAGTGTTGGCAAGTAACTTGCATAGAGATGCAAACAGAACACTCGAATCGAGCGAACCCAGAGAAAACGCGTAATTTTAAAATGGAGACGTTTGTATTCTTTTTGCTTTCGTCAACATCTTTAATGCAGCAGTCAGTGTGATGTTAGCTTAGAAAATCAGGAATAAAAAAAGAAACACCTGATATTTACACACACTATAAAAATACACTCAGTCTCTAACATTCCTATTTTCAAGCAATAAAATCTCAGTTTACATAAAGACAACCTTTAAATAATTACTTTCAAAATGTCTTAAAAAAAGTGGAAATCCCCAGGTGAAAATGTCATACCTGTGTAAGCTTCTGATTGGCTAATTCACAACATTTGGAAATGAGCCACACTTCAAACACAAAGCTTTTTTGTGCAACCTGGAAAAAAGTTTCAGGTCTGTCTATCCAAACAAGTTAAACACCATGGGACTGTCCAGCATTCATCAAGTTCAGGAAGGAGACGGGCATAATTTAAATATATGAGCATTTTAATGCATCAATAAAAGAAAAGAAAAAAAAACGCTGGTTGAAGCTGGTTAGACAGAAACATCCACGGTGAATTGTGGATGTACGTGACGACTATTGTTAAAACTGGAGGGAAAAGAGAGACACCAACTGAAGAACGGAGGTTAAAGCGTCGCTTTGCTGCAAGATGGACTGAACTACCACAGGAAAAAACTGATGGCATCATAAAGAGAGGACATCATGTGGAAATACTGAAGCAGCATTTCAGCCAGGAAGTTAAGTTTGGGCATCAATGCGTCTTCCAAATGGACAGCGACCTTAAGTGCATCATGAAATTAATTCCAAAGCGGCTCAAGGTGAACAAAATCAGGGATATAGAGAGACGTTACAAAGTAATCCGAACCACTTTGAAATTTCACTTGTTTTTTTGTTTTTTTCTTCAAAGTGGGATCACGGTCACTGCTAAAAGTAACATACTACCTACTCATTACTACTTCATACAGCCCCACTTTAAAAAGAAAAAATAAAAAAATACACCGAAAACTTTGTTGTCTCAGTGCTTTAGATTCCTACCAAAACATTTGCAGTTTCCCATAGTGACACAGAGTAAGTACATTCCAGATCTATTTATTTATATATTTGTATAAAATTTTTACCATCTCAAGATTTAAAATATTGTGCTTTTACACTCATCTCTGTTGTAATTTACTTAGATTTCGGAAAAGGACCTCAAGATCGTGCGCTTGTTGATTTGCAATAAACTGATAAATATAAAGTTGTTTTTTTTTAACCGACTATCATCTAAAATCTCAAGTCTGTGTCATTTCTCACTTGAAGGTCCAGCACTAATGGTGGAGAAAGCAGAAGAGGAAGCTGAAGTGCTGCCCTCCGATGGGGGCAGTAGGGGGTTGTTGCTGAACGTATCCGGGGGGACGGGCCTCGATGGAGGGTGCTGGATTGTCTGCAGGTGGCTTTCAGAGCTGGAGTGCGACTGCTGGTTTTCATAATCAAACTCGTCTTTCACTATAAGAGGACCTGGCAGAAAATGACAGACATGATTAAGACTGATGAACGTTTACAATGTCGCTGACGAGGAAAAGGAAAGCTTTGTACCTGAATTTGAAAGGGTCAATGTTGATAAGTCTGCAAACACATTAATAAAAAAAAACAAAAACAAAAAAACATGTGAATCAGTTTAAAATTACTCATTTTAAATTTAATTCTTACTTACAAGCATACAATATCTGTTCTGACACATGTTAATCCATGTAAAAATACACTGTAATCTCTTAGTGCACCATTCTAAATTTATTGGCAAGTTGAATAGCAACTACATGACCAAAATTGATGAACATGTGATCCGAACTTACCAATTCCCGGAGAAACAACCCTCTCGTAGTGGTACGGGTTGACACAGACGCTGTCGCATTTCAGGTCAAATGCATACTGGCAGTACTTCACGTGTTTTAACTCATTCTTGTGGAGGTCCGGCCATCGCCACAGTCTGGCATAGACGACATGCGGGAAACCTTTACGCCCTGCAACCTGCAGAACACAGAGGAGTTTCAAATATGATGTAAACGAACAGCATCGAGTGACGCCTGCGAAGGAGGCACTATAATTTACCTGTAGGCGTCCGTCCAGAGTTCGCTGTATGGTTACGCACTTGCTAGGATGAGCCCCGTTTGTGGTGATGGCAGTAATTAGAGAATCCAGCTCATCCTTCTTCTCCTTCAGCTTCTTGACAAGGCTCTCAATGGCCCGCTTTGCAAAGCTTTCACTTTCCCCTCCCTGCCGGTGGCACATGAGGCTGTGCACGATGCTCAGGCAAGCGTCGTTGCTTGTAGGAGTGTTTGTGATGGACATCTTGCTTTGTAGTTTTCAGGACTGGGTGGGCTTTCCAGCTGTGTCCTTTATGCGTTTCTGTTGTTGTTGTTGTGACAACGAGAAATTATTCCTCTAACCAAAGCAGCCCACGTTTAGCCACCTATAACAAGGAAAAAAAACAAGAGAGCAAAATTTTATGACCTCAAACCAAAATTTTAAAGCAAAATATTTTTTTGAAAAATTAACATGCTCAACACATCAGCAATTTACGTGTTTTTTTATGTTTATTTTTTTTTTAACTTATATTAAGATAATAGTGACAAAGAAGTTACACTTATCTTTAAAACAATTAACTACATTTAAATATAAAAGTAAATCTCCATTTTTTTTTTTTTTTACTGAATGGAGTAGAACTGCGTGTACAACACAATGATAGTTTCCAGTTTCCAGCCACTAAATGTAATATGTACAGGAATTATTTTAGGATAGAGTCATATTGTTGTTTTTCTTACATGGCATGCATCTAATATTATCTCACTTATTCACATGTTTACATTAATTCAATGTAAGTGTAAAGGAATATGGTCCTGATTTCTCAGAACCTCAAGCTACATCTTTATGAGGCCTAAATTATTCTAAGTACCTACAAAAAATAATCTAAGGTTCGAAAAGGACTAAAATGGGAACAAAATAAAAACACCTTAAGATATTGTGTCAAAAATGGTTGAATAAAATCTATAGCACAGAACATTTTAAGCTTAAATTTATTCTTTTTAAAGGCTAGTAACTTAAAAGCTACCACATGTGTTTAATTAGGAAAACGTTGTACATAATCCTGGAATAAAAGAGTTAGCTCTTTTCAGAGAACATGGACATACCAGGGCTGTACAGCAAATACAAGCTCTCTGTTAACGTATAAATAAATAATTATTAAACACAAAAGCTAAACTTAGTAAAATGTTATGTAAATTAAAAGTGGCAACCCCCGTACCACCACTGTAGTCATACGGCGATCCTCACTGGTTCACAGAAATGAACACTTTACCTGAACCAGCTGACAAATTAACAGATGTATGAAATGATTAAAGTTACTAGCAGAAATTCAGCAATTATGATTTTAAACAAACAGTATTAAGAATACTTTGCTAGTGCTACCCAAGGTGGCTAATCTAAGACACCCAATAACGTAAAGTAAGGGGGAAAAAATAAAGCTTACTTCGAGTTTGCCTTGAATTATCCTGCTGTACCGGTATAATTTATGATTATATGTTCGGATAAACGCACACTTTTACAAAATAAGCCACAGCAACACAATACGGGGTTACCTAGCATAGCTAAGCTAAGTAGCTCTGTTAGCGACGGCTGCTATTTAGCCAACAAATAAAACAATATATTCAATAAATGGAAGCAGTCGAAAACGAATCTGTTTACTTACAGTAATTCTCAGAAAAGCAGCGTAGATCCACTCGTAGAAGATGGAGTCAACGAAGCTTTCGCTTCCTAAAACCTGACTGGCTATCTTACGTTTTGGTTATTGTTGCTAGCTTGCTAACAGACCAACTTGACGCTGACGAACCTTTCTTTCTGTTGTTCCCGAAATCCAGCATCTCACGAAGTCGGACGACCACTAACTAGTCTTCTCCGCACACGTTCACCTAATCAACCTACAACACTTCATTGAAATGCAACCAGGATTTTTATGCCAACCGAATACAGATGAATGCCTTATTGGCCACGAAAATAAACAAAATCTCTCCTCCACCCACCACGCTCTGACTGAGCCGTGACAGGCGTGGCGCTGCGGTGCAGCTCGCTTCGCTATACGTTATGAATGCTACTACACAGGTAGGGTAATCACGCTGAGTTTATGTTAATTATATTTCTATTATAGAACAAAATAACGTTTTATGAAATTCACAATAAATCACAGATCTGTGATTGTCAGAAAATCTGCTCTTTAATTGTTTTGATCATACTGCGCATGTGCGGATATGTGGGATTCAGAAATACCGCTCTGAACATTTTCTATTGTCCTCCATGTTTATATAGCACTAATTTTCACTACGGATTCATTATGTAAACATTGTTCTTCTACAGTATGAAAAGATGACAGTACCTTATGAACCTGTGCAGAGCCATGTTACCAAAGTTAAAATCCTCTCTCAACTATTAAAACTTGGTTAAATGCTACCCTTGTAAAATGCTGTATGACATAAAATAACAAATAGTTACACAACGAACTGACTTGGTTCTTTATATAATCAACTATTTTTAATTCACACAGGGTTATGAATCAGTCTACACACACCCTTAATATTAGTAAATGTCTCCCAGGGAAACCACAAGCTTTTAGATGGCAACAACATCTCAGCATTTTCTTTTTAATATGTAATCACTCCCCTTTGAACTGGTAGAGTTTATTTAAAGTATACAGCCATCAAACTAGCTCAAAGACTTAGCTAAATAAGGAATTGTAAACTCCCTATTTAGGAGTTTATTGTAAGAAAACCTAAAATATATTTTTAAAAAGTATTGCTTTATTATTTCCACAAAGATGTTTATGCTTTTCTTCAGTTGTATCCACTCTATTTATTTATTAGGTACACTTAGGTAGTACCGGGTTGGACCTGGTCTTTAGTGATCTTGTGTAAATTGTAGCCTCAGTTCTCTGTTTTAGGTGAAAGGAGTGGCATCCTGTGTGGCTTCCTGCAGCAGTAACCCATCTGCTTCAGGGTTCTATGTTTGCCTTTCTATCATCTCAAACTAGTCTCCATGTTCTTCTTTAACCTTTCACATCAAAGAGGTTTTTATTTTTTATTTTTAAAGCTCATTTGTTATTTTCTCTTTTTCAGGCTGTTCTCTCTCATACCAATCACACAAATGGGAGTGAAAACCACAGAAGACCAGTAGTTTGATACTTTCAGTACCAACAACCATGCTGTGTTCAAAGTAACTTAAATTTGATCCCTTTTCTTTCCCATTCGGATGCTAAATTTCAACTTCACCACGTCCAGATGCCTTTGTGCATTGAGTGGCTGCCATCTGATTAGCTTATTCACTATTTTTGGTTTGACAATTGAGTAGCTTTACCTAAAAAGCTTCATACAGGTGAGCGTGGACTCGGTGCTGTTAGTTGCAGATCAGCCTGTTCGCTGCCTGGATTTCTGCCCTGCATATTTTGCTGCTATTAATCCATATGCTGAGTGAAGATCCTCCACACTGGACAGACCTTGAGGGTTGTTCCTGCTACCTACTTCCAACTGTTAACAGCAAAAGCTAGGTGATGATGTGGAGCGAATATTTCTTTTTCCATTTGTACCGTTGCCGTGGCTTTGTTAAGAGTATAAGCATGCCATTGTCAGAAAAGGAAAATGGGAGGGTTCTGAGTCCAGCGAGCAACCTGATGTCATGATTGTCAATAGGACATGTTGGTCCGGGAGACCAGGAATCTGACACCACCTTCTCACAAATACTGCCACTTCGAGTGGCGTCTCACCCTGAGTGATGGCCTACAAGACTCCAGGCTCTGACACCTCTTTATCAATATGGCATGGAAGCGGACCGAGAGTGGCCCGCCAGGCATGTGGCTGTGGAAGGATGGGGATTAAGGTTGTTAGATGGAAGCGATGCGATAACCTGACATTGGCATGGTGTGCACGAAACAGGAAACTGAATATGTTTGTTTTTCATATATCTTATTTTAGTAAGCACAATGCTATTCACACCAGTGTGTGACACAAAACCGGGATGTGAATTGTTTCTACAAAGAAAGATTTCATAGAAGCTGAAAGTCACATTGGATAGGCCAAATAATTACTTTTTCTTTTTTCTTTTGTTTTTGAAAAGATGCCCTGCGGGGTTCCACGACACTTTGAAAAGCCTTCTGTGATCCAAAATAAGAAAAACATGTTTCCTACAAGTTTGGCAAGCATCTCGGAGAAAGAATATTACATTTGTCTACTTATCTCAGATGTTCCAAGATTCCCCTGGACAACCTCATAATTTACAGTTTTGTAGTAAATGCATAATTTTCTTAAGCATCTTGGCAGGCTGGCGTTTTTCATGTTTTTCATTTTCTTTTCATCGCTTGACTTTTTCTGGTGTGTATTACAATAAAAGTTCTTCTCTTTTACAAGTCAGATTTCACCTCTCTTGCAGGAGATGAAATCAGAGTTGTACTACTTTTGACCTTATTCGCTATAAAAATGACAAAACGTTCTTTTTTTACCTACAATTGCTGATCTGAAATTATAACACCCAAAAATCCAAACCTGCTTGTTTCCCACTTTTATTCATTATGCAGTGCCTTACAAAATGATCCATACCTGTTAAACTTATTCATATTTTGTCACTCTAGAGCCAGAATAATTATTGAATTTTATTGGGATTTTTATTTTCCAGTCCTATGTAAAGTAACACACAATTGTAAAGTAGAAATTTTGTTTAAAAAAGTTTCAAAACTGAATCAGATGTGTATTCTGAGTCAATACTTTACAGAACCCTTTGGCACTGTAAATAGTCTTTTTGGGTATATCTCCAAAACGTTTGCACATTTTGGCTAAAATATTTACAGATTTTTCTTTTTAAAGTAATAATGGCAATGCACAATTAATAGCTGTCCATCTGACATTAAAACTAGAGTAATCATAGGTCCTTTGGCTAAAAATCCCAATGTACTGCATACACTGAAATTCATAGCTACAATGTGACAAAATGAGAAAAAGTACAATGGTTTTGAAATATTCTGAAAGGCATTTTAATACTGTATAAACATGGCAATCCATTGCAATATATAACGATAAACTGAAGTGCTTTCAAAACACGATGAAAGGCAAAAATGCATATGGAGCTGTGGTAGGCTAACATGAAACACTTTGTTGCATCAGTTCAAAGTATTTCTGTTCTAAATTAACAAAACACTCAGGGGTTTGCCTTTATACAGCTGTAACTTTCCATCAAGTTTTCATCCCGGATTTACAATTAGTCCACTGTATGAAATCTCTGATTCTCTGGAAACAAGCACACGAGCATGATAAAGTAGATTGATAGATTTAGATCTTCAACTAAAAGTCTGTTTTTCTCTGTGACGTTATCTGCAGCCGCATTCTGCCACCACCATCCCCTCATACTTGTGGTTGAAGGTAACCACTCCGTTATCGTGATAAAGGAGGGAGATTGGCTCCAGCTTTGTGGGAACGCAGCAGGCAGCAGATGCTCGTTCGGGGCGCCTGAGGCTCAGCCGAGTCTGCACTATGGCATGCTTGGTGGGAGAAACCTCTGAGGTCATGGGTGGGCTGCACACGCCGTTGCACTTGTACGCTTCATACCCCAAAGGCTGGATAATCCACGAGTCCCAGCCGATGTCTTTAAAATCCACGTAAAGGGGCGACCGCCTGCATGACTCGGTGTTGGCACTGCGGCGGATTCGAGGAGGCGTGTCGTAGATAAGATTGGACCGCACCTCCAGGGCAGACTGGTCGTCCAGCTCATCCTGTTCCGGGTGGTCAGCGTTGGGATTTGCAGGGTCATGAAAAGATTTCTGGCTCGTTATCACGTTATCAGGAAGGTCATTCTCATGCTTAATCATCTGACTCAGCTCTCGTCTGTCTTCTTTGTGATCTCTGCTCTGGTCATCTGAGAACACAATTATCACTGGATTGTGTTGCCCCTCCACTCTCCTGTCAATATCAACCTGTGACACACTTTTGCCACTTCCTGTTGCTTCTCTCGTGGCCCTTTCCTCGTCTGCCCCCAGGTTCTCAATGTGAACCTCCAGCCTATGAGTTGTGCCCCCTGACTTCTGCCAAAGTGTCACCACATGAGTGAGGTCAAATGACACCCAGCTATTATCTTTGGCATGGATATGCTTTGTCACCAGTTCCTCCAAATCCTTCATCGCCTCCACCTCCTCTTTATCCCTCTCTCTCCCTTCTTTCCCCACCTCTTTTGTCCAAACAACACCATCATGTACCTTGTAGATTGTCACCTTGCATCTGAAGCCGGCATGTGGTCTTTGGGCCTTCCGCACAAGCATGAAGAGTCGAAGCTCAGTCAATGTAATTTGCTCGTAGTGTGGCATGGAGATATTGAATAGGAGGGGATGTATCCATACACCAGTGGCTCTTATACTTCGGGGGGAAGAATCTGAAATCAAAATACCACAAGAAGTATCTCAATGTTGTCTGTATGGGCTTACCAAGTAAGCTAGCATTAATTTGTTGAATTTTCACAAAAAGATGGTTTTGTTGGACACGCTACATGCAATACTTAGAGCATCTTTCTTTGATTTTGGTAACTCAGACTGTTCCATCATATCCAAGACACAATCTCAAACATGGTCTTATTTTATCTAATTTATCTAAATACCTCTAGATCAATTTGTTTAAAGAAGTTTGTACCTTCATTCTTGAAACTGCGCACAATGTCGGCAGACGGCATTGCAGTGCGGTCATTGGCAAATCGATTGTAGAGCTCCAGCATGTACTCTGGAAGTGGCTCTTTCTGGGCTGTAGGAGTCCAAGGCTGGGACCTTAGCCTGGTGAGATTCAGTGTTGACAGAAACTGGCTCAAAAAGTCCTGTGCACTGTGGAGAGGACTGTTGATCACATCCATGCCGACGGATGTCCTGTGGTAAGTCTCTGCAGACTTGATTGGACTGCTGCGGCTCAAGCCAGTTAACGCTGCAATCACAATATTTAGGAACCCAAGGTTTGAGAAAACCAAAGTGGTCATTCTTGAGCAGCTGAAAGGTTTAAATCCAAAGACAGACAAGCATTTGATGAGAAAATGTGGATCTCTTGGAGACTTTCCTTCATTAAAGTACAGCAGGTTGCTGAAAACAGCTGTGCACCGGTTTATCTTGAAGTTTGGTCGTGAGGGCAGGGCAGGGCTGCTCTGCTGACATGTTTGGAGATGTCGCTAAGGCCCTGCTCTGCCCTCCTCTTTCTCACCACACCAGGGACTTATGACCATCCATACACTCATTTGATTCTAACCCCAACTTACAGGGACTTTTGATTAGAATCACTGAGCTGACTTTCAATTCAAACTACGAGCGACCCTAAAACTGCAAATCCTCTGCTTGGATTTAATTAAGAATTTAATTTGGTCTACAAACCATGACACAGTCTCTTATAAACAAACTCGTAAAGCTCGTAGAGTTTTGTTGTTTCTCTGTATTTTCCTCCACAGTGCATTTTGGAAGAAATCTACAACCACATTTGCAAGCACATTTAGATCCCCATAAATTCTAATTTATCCTGCTGCTAATAAAAACTTGAACCCAAATGCGTTGATTTAAGCCTTTAGGCTTGAACATGTACATCTAAGCAAAATGGAACCACAGAAGCATAATGCTACTGTTACCATGCTTTATGTTTGGCACTGAGTTATAAACTTGAAATCCTTACCATGACTTCCCCAAACATTCTCCTGGTTATTAAATACATAAACCTTTTCAGCATAATTAATGCCTTGTGAATGGGAAAAGAAAGAGCAGATTTTGGAGATGGGACTTTTTTTCTTCAGCACCAGGATTTGGGTCCAAAAAAGCAGAACTAGAAAAGCAGCAGTAGTATCGCTGAGGGTGTTTGGTGTTT
The DNA here is from genome assembly GCF_000485575.1 of Poecilia formosa. Lineage (NCBI taxonomy): Eukaryota > Metazoa > Chordata > Actinopteri > Cyprinodontiformes > Poeciliidae > Poecilia > Poecilia formosa. The sequence goes on from NW_006799945.1 coordinate 4,251,485, forward strand.
ATTCCAAATGAGATGGTTTCATGGAAATAAATGGGGAACTATTCATAACCGTGGTATCAGGTTTTCGCTGCGATTTTTATAATGTTTTTTGTTGGGGTTTTTTTTATCGCAACATACTTAATAACACAACAGGGGGAAAAAAATCATTTACTCAAAAATGTCGATGAGAGGGCAATAAAACACAACTAAACTGGTAGAAGAACATTAACTGGTCTTGCAATGCAATCAAAGAAGCAACCTCAAGAATAAAATTTCCACTGCAAATGTTTTGGGTAGAGTGTCCCTTTATGCTGCGATGGTAAGAGTAAACAGGAAATCTCACAAAGGGGTGATTCATAAACACACAGTAAAGAGGCTGAGATGGGGGGGTGTTAGAGAATGAGAAAAGGTTAAAAAAAAAAAGGTGAGATTAAACATAAAATTCTTTGGCTGATGATCTGCTTGGTGTATCATCCTGAGTTCAAATGTAAAAAAATAATAATAATGGTAATGTAATTATTAGATGTTAAATGTTTTCCTTGTGAACAGAGCAAGCAATAAAGGCAAGACATGATATGTTTAAGGGGATCCTCCTCATTCACAGTTCAAAATGGATCAAGCAGATGCTTAGAGCCAGTTTCTAAATGTGACTGATGTGTGTCTAACTTCTGGAAAAAAAACTTACTCTATAAAACACTTGTATTAAATTGTTTTGGTAACACTTTATTTGAAGGGGGTGAATAAGACTGTCATGACACTGTCATAAACATGACATAACACCTGTCATGAACATGAATAAGCACTTTTAATACAAAGTTGAAATTATTCAAAATGTCTTTATATGACAACTTGACATTAACCAAAAAATCATTACTGTTTAAACTTTACCTTTAATAACAAAGTTACCTAATTTTTAAAGTGCAATCAGTAATACTTTTATAACAAATTTATATCAGTAATGATTTCTTGGTTAATGTCAAGTTGTCATAACAAAGGCATTTTGAATAATGTCAACTTTGTATTAAAAGTGTCATGATTTACCGAATGACAGTTTGACAACAGTCATAAATATTCATGAAAACTTATTCATGTTCATGACAGGTGTTATGTCATGTTTATGAAAGTGTCATGTCAGTCTTATTCACCCCCTTCAAATAAAGTGTTACCCAAGATTCTAAATCTAAACTTCTCTAGGAAAGGTGACAAACTGTATATTATTCTTGATCCCGATTATCACTTATTGTTTTATTTTTCATACTTTAATTGTGTTGTACTTTAATTCCCTAACAAGGAGTCAAATGTGCACACACACTCTCCACTCGCACACACTCACACACACAGCCATCAGAGCTAAGGAGACATGTAGTCTGGACCACTAAAGAACAGTAGGGGGTGTCTTTCAGACTCACTAAGAACAGGACTGGGTAGTGATAAAGAACTACAACAAGTCAATGACATCCCCTGTATCTCATGACATCAAAAGCTACCAAGTGTTGTGGATAAGAGGTGTTAAAATCATTAACATTTTCACCCCCACTCACCCCTTCCCGTGCACTTCCCCTGACACTCTCCCTTCTGGACCCCACTGAGCTCCACCCCCACTTACGGACGCCCCACTGAGACCCTCCCTCCACTTCCAGTCCCCCCACTAATCCCCCTCCCCCGCTTCCGGACCGCCCACTGTGCCCCTCCCCCACCGGAAGCCACGCGCACCTGTCCAATTTGATGAAAGGGTGTACCTATTATCTGTAGTGTCCTGTGAGACAGAGCTTTAACTCCCACGTCCAGCAGAACTTGGAACACGTTCTGGGGGAGGGGACATTGAGTCTGAGTGGACTATGTCCCTTGCCTTCATTGTTGAGGCGGCTCATCGAAGCTGTGGACACAAGGCTGTTAGTGCCTGTCATGGCAGCAACCCTTGAACCCGTTGGTGGACACCTTCAGTGAGGGATGCCATCAGGCTGAAGAAGGAATCCTAATGGGCCTTTTTGGCCTGTGGGACTTCAGAAGCATCTGATGGGTGCCGGTGGTCAAAGCAGCATGAGGCTCGTGTAGTTGCTGATTCAAAAACTCGGGCATGGGAGAAGTTTGAAGAGGCCATGGATGCCTGAGAGGCCATGGAGAAAGACTTCCATACGGCTTCGAGGCGATTCTGGTCCACCATCCGATGTCTCAGGAGGGGATAACAGTGCAGCACCAACACTGTTATAGGGGAGATGGTGTGCTGCTGACCTCAACTCGGGACGTTGTGGGCTGGTGGGCAAAATACTTCGAAGACCTCCTCAATCCCACCAACATGCCTTCTGTTGTGGAAGCTGAGCCTGGGGATTCTGGGTTGGGCTTTCAATCTCTTGGGATGAGGTCGCCGAGGAGGTTAAGAAGCTCCTCAGTGGCAGGGCCCCGAGGTGGATGAGATTTGGCCGAAGTTTCTTAAGGCTCTGGATGTTGTAGGGTTGTGTTGACTGACGCAACTCTGCAGTGTTGCATGGACATCGGGGGCAGTTCCTCCCGATGGCAGACTGGGATTGTGGTCCCCCTGTTCAAAAAGGGGACCGGAGGGTGTGCTCCAATTACAGAGGAGTAACACTCTTAAGCCTCCCTGGTAAGGTCTATTCAGGGTTCCTGGAGAGGAGGGTCCTTCGGATAGTTGAACCTCAGATTCAGGAAGATCAGTGTGGTTTTCGTCCTGGTCGTGGAACGCTGGGCCAGCTCTACACCCTCAGCAGGGTCGGGTGCATGGGAGTTCGCCCCACCGATCTACATGTGTTTTGTGGACTTGGAGAAAGCGTTCGACCGTGTCCCTTGGGGAGTTCTGTGGGAGGGTCCTCCCGGAGTATGGGGTACTAGGCCCTTTGATTCAGGCTGTCAGGTTCCTGTACAACCGGTGTCAGAGTCTGGTCCGCATTGCCAGCAGTAAGTTGGGCTTGTTTTCGGTGAGAGTTGGACTCCGCTAAGGCTGCCCTTTGTCATTGATTCATGGACAGAATTTCTAGGATCACATCTCTGATTTTTGCAGATGATGTGGTCCTGTTGGCTTCATCAGATCAAGATCTGCAGCTCTCCCTGGAGTGTTTTGAAGCCTAGTGTGAAGCGGCCGGTATGAGGATCAGTGCCTCCAAATCCGAGGCCATAGTATTGAGCCGGAAAAGGGTAGAGTGCCTTCTCCGAGTCGGGGGTGGGGGGTCTCCTGCCCCAAGTGGAGGAGTTTAAGTATCTGGGGATCTTGCTCACGAATGAGGGAAGAAGGGAAGGAGATCGACAGGCAGATTGGCGCAGCATCTGCCGTGAAGTGGGCGCTGTACAGGTCCCTCGTGGTGAAGAGAGAGCTGAGTCAAAAGGCGAAGCTGTTGATTTACCGGTCAATCTACGTTCCCACCCTCATCTATGGTCATGAGCTTTGGGTCATGACCGAAAGAACGAGGTCGCAGATACAAGTGGCCGAAATGGGTTTTCTGCGTAGGGTGTCTGGGCTCTGCCTTAGAGATAAGGCATATCTCTTAGATAAGGTGAGAAGGTCGGTCATCCGGGAGGGACTCTTGGGTAAAGACAGCTTCCGTGTTTTAGTTAAAAAACTGAAAACAACAGATCGTATTCGGAGAGATGTAAAACTGAAGATACCTGCTACATTTAATGGATATTGAATATTGTTTTTGAATATTGAATATTGTTTTTGTTGTAGAACCTCTGTCACTAAACTGTCAATGTTTGATATGTTGAGGCATGAATACATTATTTGTTAAACAACATTAAATCAAGTTCCACTATTAGGACTTTTTTATTATTATTCTTTGTCATTTTAACAAAAATAGTAAAAGATTATTAAGGTACCTAAAAAGGCATACTTTATAAGCCTAAAGTATACACTGAGATGTAATTTAAAACATGCTGAAATTAATAATTTAAAATAAACATTAAGTGAGTTTTTTTTATTCTATTTTGATCATATATTTTAAACTATACACAAAATATCTTTAAAAGATATTTTAAACATATTTAAAATATATTTTGAATGTACACTTGAGCAAGTGTATATTTGAACTTGGGCAAATACATATTTTCTTCACTTAAAGTATACTTTTATTTAATATATTTCTTAAAAGTGTATTTTGGTACAATTATATGTTTAAAGTTATAATGTCAAAATTGGTACAAGCACACTTTTAGTATACTTCATTTATTGGTAGTACACTTAATACTTAGTATACTTAAAATATACTTACTCAAATGTAAGTATATTTGAATTATACTAAAGTACTTTTTTTCACTAAGGCACTCTTTATTCCATGTGAATATTCACTGTTATCTTCCAGTTAGAGGTAGGCTTGAGCTTTTGTCGTTGTCTTCCAGACAATGATAAAGTGGTCTTAATGGTTCCATCCACAATAAATGTACATTTATGAGTTAAATTCTCATTGTTAAAATCAACTGAAGTTGCAGGTGACTATTTCTGCCTGGAAAATAAACAATTCAAATATAAGATTAAAGCCTAGGGTGAAACTGGCATTGAAATCCGTTCTGAGTGCATGTAAACTTCTGACCTGAACTGCTTAAGAAGTAACACAAACATAAATGAGAAACTATGCACAGCATTTATTGTCAGTTTCATTTAACATTGCAATGCAAAAAGGACCACTGCAAAGCAGAGCTGTATCATTTATAGGCATTAGCTAAGACACATAAATAGCTCTTAATTAATAACATGGGTATTACAATAAACATTACAATATAAATGCCTTTATTTTGAATATTAACAGTCCTTTGTTACACATGTACAGTCCTTGTTTACCTTTCTGTATAAACAAATGCAATGAACCTTTATTGTTTCTACCCTGATATATCAAAATCACACTAATTTCCAAATGATTTGGATGTGATTAGGCTGATAACAGCCTGTACACTTAACTTATCAGAGACAAAAAAAATGGTTTGAGACTTTTTCAGATTGGAAATGGTCCATAATTATAGAAGTGGACAATAAAAAAAAGATCCACGTACGTCTTTCGACACAACTTAAACAATTCATAAGCTGTTAATAAACTGTCAAATTCACTTTGTACATGTTATATAATCTTTGGAATCATGATTCCCCACAGTTTGCATATTTGGGCTATTCATACATCACATGTTATCACTGTATGTTCCAGGCTTACAGAAGTCATCCTAAATATTAAAACAATAAAGTCTATCGTCGACTAATCTCCAGATTAAGTACATATAAGTGTTTGGCACATTAAGTTCTGTAAACAAATAAGCCTTTTTTTTCCTTTCTTTTCTTTCTATTTTTTACAAGAATGAACAAATGACACAGATTTGCATTTCACCAACAGAAAGTGTCCCTACAGGATTTAACTAGCTGGACCGGATCTTTTGTCAAGTTCACACCCAGGAGTCCAGCGGTGGAGGTTTGTTATCCATGAGGCCTACTGCAGGCCTGCCAGCTCTGATGAAATGTTTCCTTTCACTTATCGCCTGTCAGAAAACGGAGTTTTGGTCATTTACCATAAGAGAGACAGTAATTTACACTGAAGATCTTTTATAGCCTACCTGTAGAGCATCTCTTTCTACAACAGGTCCCTTTCCGTCTCCAACTCTGTCGTTTGACTCCAAGGTGGAATACACATCTGCAACAGAGCACAAGATAATAGCGATATAAGAAACATTTTCTGTTCCAGGAACTGGTGGGTATTTTTTTTATAATCATTTATGTTGTAAAATAAAACTATGTGACATATTCTAACCTTGGTTTTTCTCCATGAGAGGCAATGTGATGTCATCGCTGTTTTGTTTCCCATTCTTGGGTTTTTTAGTTACACCCGTTCCTGTTGGCTTCAAAAGAGAAATGCATTTCAGCTACTAAGTGTTAAACACTTTTTACAATGTTACTGCACATGGTGATCCACGTTGTGAATTTGTTTTACGTATTTTACCTTTACTATTTAATGAAGACAATAAACATCATACCTTTTTCTTTATTATTTTAAGTCATTTTGAACAGTTTATTGCTGGCATAGTTTTCTGAATTTAAATCAATTCAATAAAGACAAAATTACCAAATTAATAAATTTTTACTGTAGACAATTTGACAAATGAAGTAAACAAACCTACCCTATACCAATCCAACCTATCCTAACCTCAACTAAGCTATCTTCTGATGTTTTAAATTGCTATAAAATAAATAAAAATACCTTAAAGTTGCTCTTGTTCCATCCGGCCTTGGTCAGACTGTGTCTCAGCTCTTTGTAGGCCCATATTGTCTGAAGTACATGCGAAGCAGCTTTGGTCTCTCGTGTTGATTGGCTGACAACATATTATTTTGATGGTTAATCACAACAATCAGGACCAAGACATTAATATCTAAATGACAGATATCTATGACCGCTGTTTAATGTGCTCATACTAACATGAGACACCCATTCAAAACAAAGACGTGATGTTTTTCAGCTATTCAACGTTTGCACGTAATCATTCTTTTAAATGCAGTAACGCTTTTTTTTTTTTTTTTTTTTTTAACATTTAGATAAAATTCCTTTCTGATACATTTGTATACCTTGACTTATTTATGGCCACCAGTTTCTGCACAGCATGACCCTGTATGAGCACTCGAGCGTTCTCAGGGTTGTCTGTGATGATCTCGTAAATCGTGTTCAGAATAGAAACCACCGTATCTCCCTCGAGATTTTTCACGGGGTGCTGCTGCCCACAGGGCAAGTTAGCAACAAGGTCCCTCAGAGCGTAGTTCCCTGTAAAGACAGACAGGCGGAGAGACCGTGAGTCCGCAGGTGTCGACGCCTCCGAACGAAGCGGAGATCTTTAATTCTCTACCGATCAAGTCCTTATTCCTTCTGTCAATGGCGAGGTTGCGAAGAGCGATGGCCACGGCTCGCACGACTTTGTCCACGTCTGAGCGCAGCAGCTCCACTAAAACTGGCAGTCCTTTCTCTTTCCTCACCGTGGCTCGAATGTAGCTCGACCACTGCAAGGAGAAACACAAGAGGCCGTTGGCTCAGTCGGATCATTTTAAGAAAATTTAAAAACATTCAAAGAAGATTCCTTAAATTACGCTTCACTAGTAAACACCTTTACTTCCCCTTTAAGAATTCAAATATCTTTTAACGAGCCTTTGTCTTGAATCACTTTCACACTCCGAGGACATTCCTACATTTTACTTTGGATGTTATTTCTAAGACATATGGAACCACTCAAGGGGAAATTCAGTTGCAGCTTTTCTGATTATCTTGGCTAGAGACAAGGTCAGCGCACATTTACATTAGGTTGATTAATGATGCCCGCTGAAAAAACAAGACCAGCCAGCTGAGAAGAGACGAGAAGCCTTAGGTACTCATGGCCCCCCCTGAGTGCTGGCCTCTAGACGTTGTCTTCTTTGACCCTGCACTGTTGGGGCACATTTACGCTTTACTCACAGCACTTTATTTCAGGCCAGCTCTATTTTAAGTCTCTCCTCAAGCCGAACGGCAGAGACAGCAACGATGCTGTCAAGAAGCGCATCCCAGATCTGCTCCTCAGACACAAGATGATGTTTACAAACTATGACAGCAGCCACGGTGACTTCACCTACATAAATGATCATTCTCGGCAGCAGTGAGCGTGGCATTGGGATAAAATCATCCAAACGTGCTGGGAATAGCGCTTCGTGTTCTCCGAGTACGGCTCCTGTAATTAGGGATCGTGAAAAATAACTTTGAACTTTTCCGTGTGCTTACAGCCCAGTGTCCCGCAGCGAGGTTCTGCAGAGCTCCTGCAGCTGCCTCCAGGGTGTTATGGTTGTGACTGCAGGTAAGAAGAGAGAGGTACAGCCTCACCACCTCCGGCTGGTACAGCAGATCCAGGCCTTCAAGAGAAACGAAGACGCACCGTCAGCAGTTTTAACCTGTTGGATGGAATATACTTTGCAAACCGTTAAAAACCTCTCGTCAGTTTGTCACGTCATAAGCGCAAACTGTGCATGAGACAGACCGTCGGTAGTGGAAGAAAACGGTTTTTGACACTTTCCCCAAATGAAAATAAAAATTTGTGCATTTGTCTTCTACCAAACTATACGGGGTCAGGCATTTTGCCGATATTTCAGTTACAAGTTTAAAAACTGGATTGCTTGCACAGTCTCTTTTTTCTATCTAATGGAGAGTACCTGTTGACATGGATTTTTTTAAAGATTTACCAGTGATTTACTTTTGGACTTTGACTGGGGCCATTTTACATTTTAATATGCTTTGATCCAGATCATTTGTATGATCATCAGTATGTTTCTTGGGATTTGCATGTTGCCCAAAAGTTCAATTTTGTCCTCCTTTGACTGGAGCACCTCTGTTTGCTGTGTCCCCAACATGACTTGAGGCTAACTTTATGGCTCTCTTTTAACAATGGTTTTCTTCTGTCCTGTTTCACAAAGGCCAGATTTGTTGAATGAACTATTATTAGTTATCCTATCAGCAGGTTCTCCCACCTGATCTGTGGACTGCTTCTCTGATTAATGTTGGTTTTGCCTTTCTTAGCCTTTTAAGTTTGGACAATGATCCCTTTCCTTCCACTTCACCGTTTTGTGCTCCTAAAATACACTGACGTTCAATGGATGTGAATACTTCAGCAAGGCAAAATGCATTCTTTAGAATTTCTTCTACTTAGTCTAGTTAGTAGATTAGTGGATTGGCAGAAAAAATACGCATGGTGCATTGCATGCACTGAACTGAGACTGCGCTGAATGGAAAATACAACTGTAGCAGACTCATGAACTGATTGTTTTGCACTGAGCCAGTGGAGGCTGCTGGATGGCTGACAAGTATAACAGTATAAGGCTGACCCTGAACTGTATCATGATTGTCAGGCTGATTTGCATTCACTGGCTGCAGCGTGGGAGGCATTAGCTAAGCTCTGATCTCCGTTTTAATGGCAGTCGGAGCCACAGGCTTGTAGCGCTATGGGTTCTTATTTTCCTCCGTTTTTTTATTTTTATTTTTTTGTTTTTTTTAAATCCACACTGTACTCATGGCAACAAGAAGCAAACACAAAGCAAAACACAACGTGGAGACGGTGCAGCAGCAACTGGAGACATATGGAAAAGATGGGACATGCGTTGTTTGAAGCAAGTGCCAGCCTGGCATTTCTGTCATTCTCTGTACCGCAAACAGAAACCCCATCAGTGTCTCAGATGTTGGGCCGTTTTTGCTTTAGCGGTGCAGGTGGAGATGCGTGGAGCTGCATTTAAATGACTTCCTTCCCAGGCCATGTCAATGTCATGCTTATACAGCAGATAGCAGAACCCAGGAAGCAGCTGCAGCCTGGATGCTTCAGACTGCTTCTGTATGATGAGGATGTTGAACCACATGAAGGCATTTTATAAAACTATTTATATTTTATCTACTACTTACCACCTTAATTAAAAAAAAAAGTTGCTTATTTGCAAGTTCAACTGAGGTTATTATTATTATTTTAAATATGTACCTTTAATCAGTTCTGCACATTTTGGCAAGTCCAAAGTATTGTATTTCCTCTCCATAAATCCATTTTTCCAACCTGTACATCACAGATACATACACACACATGCACACAAACACAAGCACCAGTTTTCATCACATCAGCAAGCAGATATAGACAATTGCAGAAAAATCCACTGCAGCATTGATTCACAGTATCCACTGCTTTGGAGATATCCCGGCGTGGCGAGCAGACTGACCTTGACTGAACCACTCTTCTGATGAGCCCAGTTTGAAGGAAAAAGAAGAAAAGAACAATGTCACAGATTAGATTGTGGCGCAAAGGGACAGAGAGGCAGGAAAGCAGACACAGCTCCTCCGTGTGGCGAGACACTGAGTTGCTGATTGGATCAGTTGGATCTGCAGCTTTCCTGAAAGCAATATAGCAATTATTGACGATAACTTTGATGTTTTTCAATGATGTCCTCGGCTTCGAGACAAACTGACTAGTTCTTTTTTTTTATTGCTGTAAACTAAATATTAATTAAACAAAACTCCTACATCAGATTGAAGGTAATTAATAGAATCACTTCTAAATAATTAGGTTGTCTGACATTTTTTTTGTCTACTTCACTTGAATTTTCCACATTTTGAGACATTACAATTTTGTTTTACTTGACAGACCATTACAAAGTAAATGTTTATGAAGTGGAAGTGAAATAATATGTGGCTTGCATTGTGTTAAGTTTTTTTTTTTCCTTTATAAAAATCATAAGATTGTAGTGTGCACTTGTAGTAAAGCTTTCAAAGTGTCAAACTCCTGTCCTTGAGCTGCAGCATCCTTCAACTGTTGCATCTGTTCCTGCTGAATCCAGAGGATAAATGACTTCCTCTTCATGCAGTCATGTTTTACAGAGTTCTATTAAAGACCTTATTATTAAACTCTTTTTTTAAGCACAGATATGTCTGAAGAGTAGCAGCAGTGCTCCAGCTCTCGAGGAAGAAAAAATAAATCAAAAATACAATCATTTTCCTTCCACATTAAAAATACGCACAACTTTTTCATGGACTGTTACGTACAGTTCCAGTAAAACACACTGGCGTTTGTAGTAGTAGTATAAAAAAGTTAAGGAGATGTGAACACTTTAGCAAGATGCTGCATCAAACAACAAATAACAGACATACTGAGCAGTTAGTTACATATTGATTCCAGTGTCTGTCAGTGGGTAGAGTTATCGTATGTCAGTTGGAAGGTTGTAGGTTCGGTTCCAGCTTCCTCCTGCCACAAGTTGATTTCTACACAGATCAGTGGTCTGCTTATAATACCACAGCCGTGGGTGGTCAAAATGACTGGAAAAGTGCCGTATGAGTTCAGGCCATTTAGCGATTTGCAGCAGCTTTAATCTTTTTCCAATGCCTAATGTCTTTGCCCTCAGGACAAGCTAATCCAGTCTGTTTATTACTGTACATCAAATATTAATTATCAATTAGGTACATTTAGTTTCACTGTTGACATTTTACTTCGAGTTCTTCAAGCTATAAAAATAAATCTTCAGATTAACTGCAGAGCTTAGTGAGTTTAAAAAAAATAATCTTGCCAGTGCAGTTAGCTTGTGAATAACTTTTACTAAAAAAAAAAAAAATAAAAATAGGGAGGGAAATCTCAGCTTTTTAGGAATGCATCACTGACACTGATGTTACTGCAGATGCCTTGTTCACTGCAGCTGCAAGTCAGTTGCATTAGGAAGGGAGGACAAGTCCACTGTACTCAGTATGAAACTAGACAGAGTCTTCAGGGAATGTGGCTGGGTCAGAACATTTCAAAAGAGAAAAAAACCCTTTGTGCACTGCAGTTCAAGATGCTTGAGGGAGGAAGAAATAAGGCTTAACTTTAATTAGAATGCCAAGAAATGCATAACACTAAAGATAATCAAATTCTTCAACTATATATGTATATTTTACAAACCTTTGGGTCTTTTTCCCGTACAGCATTGTGGCTCGCTCTTCTTCTTCTGATGCCCCACTGTTCTCATCAGATGGCCAGCATGGGGCTCCTGAAATCGCTCCGCTCCTGGTATTTCTTTATGAACGTGATAGGACAGGTTTCGAAGGATGCAGACGCAGTTTTCCACCGACTTAATTGCGAAAGGGACAGACAGTTTATATCAGAGATCACACGTGAAGCACATAGCACTGGTCAAGTGTCTTCAACTTTGATATATTAAAAAAAGAGAAAAGAAAAACAGATACTGACTTTTCATAGCAAAACTGAATTTCTGAGAGTTTCCATATTTAAAGAACAGCACGGCGCTTTTATTGTTTGGAAGCAACTTGTTCCATCTTATCAAATTTTAAAGGTAGCTGACTGAAAACTAAAAATGATTACTTGAGCAACCTTATTGTCGGCATCCTTGTTGACGACGGCTGACTGCAGGGCATGAAGGAGAGCTGCCACCAGCCCCTCGCACTCCCTTAGCCTCTGTCGAGCCTCGGCCCCATCGGAGCTGACGTTCCTGCGGAAACAGCTCTGTCAGAGGAGTGTGCGCAAACGCCGGCCGAATCCATGACAGCAGCCCACCTTTACCTCAGGCATCCGGTGGTGTTCTTGAAGACGGTGGTCCACTCGGCGCTCAGCGGTTTGGATGCATCCACGGAGTCTCTTCTCCTCCAGCCTGAGTGTGGGATGATGATTTCGTCAGTCAGGGTTTGAAGTCCCTGGTTGATTATTGTCATCTTGAGTGGTTCGTGTGATGAGAGGTTCCACAGAGTTCCTGTGGGTTTAATAGGGGGGAACACATTATTGGAAACACCTGAGCAGGTTCAATCAGCAGCTGAAAAGTCTCATTGGTACCTGTGGCTAACTCTTTGACTTCCATGCTGCTGGACTTCCTCAGCAGTCTGACTAAAGCTTGAATGCCATCGCAGCTCTTGATGGCCATTTTGTTGTTGTGGTCTTTCCCGTAGGATATGTTGCGCAAAGCACCGCAGGCCTTGCGATGGACTTCAGCTTTGGGATGGTCCAACAGCTCCACCAGGATCGGCACCCCGTTCAACTGCCGAACCTCCTGTTTGATCAGGTCGTTTTCATAACAGAGGTGCTGCAGATAGGCAGCTGCGTTGGACTTGACAGGGTCCATTGGGTGCCTGAGCATCGAGATCACCTCATGCAAGTTGGGGTCTCTCCAGCGCGGGTCCCTTCTGATGCTGTCCAGGCTCACCATGCTGCTGCGTTTGTGGGGCAGCTGCAGGGTCTGCGCTCGGCACATGGCCTGGAAGAAAGGATTCAGGTTCCCCTCCAACTGGGCCATAAACGCGTCATCGTAGCCACTTCTGCAAAGACAAAGTTTGGATGACATTGGATAAATTAGAGTCAATGCCCGAGTCTTTCCTGAAGAGGATTGCATCTCAATTTATCGCACAGCCATTTCATATTGAAAAATAGCTTTTGGTGTGTTTATTTGATTTATGACTGTGCGGTTTTAATCCCTACAATATTTAGCTGAAACGTGCTCATGTGAAGATATAAGGCGGCCCCTGCATCAACAACCTGCTTGAGTCCCTCTTTCTGATGCCTCCCGTAAACAGACAAAATGCAGAAAATTGTCAAAATTAGTTGCCAACAATTTGAACCAAGAATTTGCATCATATGTGTCTTTCAATTCCACGTTTCAAGATTTTATCTCCTTTGAAAACATCTCATATTTCTCTTTGATTTGGGTGGTAAGCTATGAATGGGATGAGAACTGTTAGGGGTTTGCAATCAAGATTTAAAAAAAATTTATATATGCATATACACATTTTGTGTTTTTATAAAAGAGAGTGTCTGGCTGCAGCACTCAGAACTTTCTGACCAGTATAATTGCTGGACACTTCCACAGTTTTCCTACTCGCATGTAACTGTTTCGGTCGGACGAACAGGGGACATTCAAACGTCTGGAATTATCCGCAATTATCTGGCATATATGTCACACAGAGGCGTGCCTCTAGTTAGTTTGTTTATTATTCTGGCTTCAACCAATTAAATTAACTCTGTCAATCCTGGCTGACATGACAGGAAAAGTAATAGAGTAAGTAGAACAGATAAAGGGGAAGTGTAACATATTATCCAGGAACACAATACCATTTTATAGCACAATCAAGTAACTATGTCACCTTCAGTTTTTATCAAAAAAAAAAATTGTATATCTCATTCATAACTGAAAAGAAATTTAACTTTGCAATTTGACACCTTGAATTCGGCCTCTGTCTTTGCTTCAGGGCAATTCGGATTTTCTTAAACTGCTTTTACAACCTTGGTTAGTTCAATACCTCACAACGAGATTGCAGCCTAAAGCCAAATGTTCACTGTTGAAAAGCAGACAAGGGAAATGTAAGTATATGAGAATAAAAGTGCCAGTCAGGTATTTCTTTAATCTTTTTTTTTTTTTTTTTTTTTTGATGGATAGTGTGAGGTAACTGTCGTACTGGGTACTGCAGGCTCTCTTTAGAGGTTATTCCCTGAATTTTGTGGTTATACAACCATCTCAAAAGAAATGCTGCACAGAAGAGAGGAGATGAGTGGAATTAAGTATCTCTCCATGCCCACTAAAAAACTAACTGCAAAGGAAGAAGTGTCAAACACAAAATGCAATATAGAAAAAAGGAGTAGTGAAGTGTAAAATAATTTTGCCAAGGGATTTGATACAGGATCCAACACTCGCAGAGTCTGACCTATACACTTGTCGCTCGCGACATTTCTCAAGATTCATTCCATCTTTTATTTTTACCATTTTTCATACTTTTATTTCACTGGCTGTAGATCCAAAACACTAATTTGTAAGATTACAACACATATTTCAACTTGGATCACAGGAGATGCCTCTAAACTGAGAATAGATTATGCCTGGCGCCTCTGTACAAACATAAAGCTAATGTTTTTTTTTATTGCGTTACAGTGTCTGACAACATTTCCCCATCGAATCCACTCTGGTGCTACAATGAAATATTGCAGATTTTTTTTAAATTTAAACTGTAAAACTTATTTATTTTTTGTTGTTGTCATTATTCAGTGATATTGGGAAAAATAACATTGTTGGTTTTCTGCTTAAATTCAGGTAGTAAATTCTCAAACTATAACAGTCTTGCCTTTATTTGAACATATAAGAATGAAACTCTGACCTTCACAGGCGTGACCGCTCAGAAGAAACTATTTGACCTCTGTTCTTAATTTCTTTTAGTAGGTAAGAATAAGAAAAACACCAAGATCAAAAATCAGGCAGAAAACTGTGATTGGTTCATCTCTTACTCAAAATGGCAGAGCTCTGTTTACTTTTTGGGATGGTTTAAATATCTTAAATGTCTTATTAGCTGAATTATAAAGAAGCAAGTTCCTTTAATGACATAAGAAAGCAAATATAATAAAGTATAGGCAGAGTTGTTTTTCTTTTGCGACTTTACATGTTATTTATTAGAGAATAAGCAAGCTCGTTACAAAATTCAATTAGCTTTTTTAGTACACCTCTGTAATGTTTAATCGGTAAATATTATCTGATAATATTATACAGACAAATTAGTGACCTTTTTTTTACTGAAAAGTTCACTTTCCAGTAAAAAATGTTTTCAACTACAATATCAAATTTTGAGACTTTAAATCCTTTGATTTCTGTTTTGTAATTTCATTTTTATGAATACTTAAACAATCTGATACTGAAATCAAAGAGTATAAAATAGTTTCTAAGGCATGCTGGTGCTTCTGCTTGATTAACGGTTTTCAGATTTTCAGAGCTTGCCATTTTTCTAAATCACTTTAAGTGTAATGAAGAATCTTTTAAGCTTTGTGATAATCTGCATTTCTCCCTCTCCATTAGCTAAGAAACAAACAAAAATGAAACACTGCCAATCCACACAGCTACAAATGTGAAGGTCTAACAGTTTTACATGTTGAATAAAATTTGTTCAGACAAATTTCTTTGTGCAACAGACTGAGGTTTCGTTGTCTCTTTTGTAAACAGTTCTATCACTCTTGTATGGGCCAAGGAAAAGCTTCTGGCAGGCAATAACACTTGAAACCTCCTTATCTATCAACTTTGCAGCAGCAGGCTGCCATCCCTGATTGATACCAGTTGCAGCTTAACTGCTGTCCATCTGTCTTGTTATTATCCACACGGACTCAAAGGATTGGAGCTGAGCTGCATCCTCTGGATGTCTGTGCAGCTATCAAGCTTGACAGGTTTTTATCATAGAAAGCCTACAAGTTTTAAAGCAAAATTGACTGTTTCCCTTTGACCATAGGTGGCTCCACTTATGAATCTGCTCAGCTTATAATGCTGGTTTAGATGCAGTGGGAGTCAAAAATAGGTTTTTCATGGTGCAACGACTAATTACAAAGCACCCTAAATGACCCATTATGACACTCTTTGTTTGCTGGGAACTAATAGAAACCCATTCTCATATCTCAGAGGACAGATAGCTAAATCTTCTTTAGAAAGGCGTTTATAATGTTCTTTCAACTGAAAAACAAATTAAACAATGCCTTGCAAATCTATTCAACCATATTGGACCTTTTCCCATTTGTTACATTACAAACTCCATTGTGTTTCATTGGTATTTTATGTGATAGAGCTGCACAAAGTAGCCATAACTGTCAAGTGGGAAAAGAATAGTTCTTTTTGAAATTGCAGTCTTTCCTAGTGTGTCAGTATGACAGTGAGTATTTTTGCTCCTGCTTTGCAACTAACTGAAGCTCAGTCAGACTGGAGAGTGTGTAAATCTTGCCACGGTTTCTCAGTTGAATTCAGGTCAGGACTTTAACTAAACCATCCTCCAACATTTCTAATAAACCTGCCTGTCCCTGCTGAAGGAAAGTATCCCAACAGCAAGGTGCTACCATGATGGTTCCTAGTACATCAAGGTTACATGCAGTTGTTAGCTGTTGAAAAAATGTGAAAAAGATTAACAGGAAGAAGTACTTTTGCACATTCTACATAATCAACAAGAGTTCGAAGATGGATAGCATTTTATATGATACAAAATCTTCTCACCTGGTTCTGGAGGGCTCCCGGAGGAGCTCCATGGTTGTAATTGGCCTAAACTGGTGGATTCCCAATGTGTGGTAACCGGCAGCTGGGTGGTCGGCCTTCACATCCAGAGGATTTTCCCTGTTCTCCTCCGTCTGGTTGCTGAGTCCTGCGGAGGCGTAGCTGTCCCTCAGGAACGGTAAAGTGTAGTGAGCGCCAGGCTGGAAGTTTTTGGTGGGCAAGTAGCCGTGGAGGCTGAAACGAGAGAGGCTTCCATATCCAGAGCAAGCGTCGCCTCCCATCCCCCTGAAGGCATCGGGGAGGGTGTAGACTCTGCTCTGGCTGTCTGGGTTTACAGGATGAGGCTCACCGGGTTGCAGCACCGGCTGGGGTTGAGCTGTCGCAACGGTGGCGCTGCCGGTTGCCGTGTTTGGAGCAGGTTCAGAGGGCTCAACTTTCACTTCGGGAGAGGCTTTCTCAGCAGATACGTTGTCTTTAGCCTCCTGAGCCAACGTGAGATCAGGAGTGTCTGATGGGAGGACGTTCTCCTCTTTAATCTCTTCTTGCGTCTCACTCTGAGGCTTCTCACCCTCTTGTTCCACCGCTTTGGACTCCTATAAGAATGGAATCACCACTGTAATTATATACACAAAAGTCTCCCAACAGCCGCTAGTCTTTGGAATCTAATTTGCCTAAGTGGTCCGCGGCACTCCAGTTTCGTCTTAAATGCCACCTGACATGGCTACTTAAGCTCAGAACAAGAAGCATCTCAGTTTACTTCAAATTGACGAGCAACGATTTGTTGTTGACCACAAAACACGTCCCTTTCCTCAAAGTAACTATTAATCATCATCACTTCAGCACATCCCTGGCTTTCTGATAAATTAAGAATTCCGATTTCCTGCCAAAGAATAATGAATTCCCCTTAGTTAGAAATGAGTTTTGTCGCTGTTTAGCAGCAGAATAAATTGGAGGAATTACATTTTCTGGTGTGCGAAATTGATTGCGGATTTGAACTCTTTTGTTCCGAAACGCAAGGGGGAAAAAAATGTGTTTTTTCTGTAGGCTGCAGGACAAAAACAAAGACATTTTTGCGACATGGATGCAGCTTTTTAATGAGTCATCATATAAACCTCGGAGTCAGTCTGCTGTGGGGTGTCGGTCTCTGTGGAGCTTTCATTGGTCGAGGTCATCACCGAGGCGATGGAAGTGGGCGTGTCCAGTTCATCAGCTGTTGTCGGGTTTTCACTGGTTGCCTCTTTAGCCTCCTGGGGCAAAGACAGGGGAGTTGGACCCTCCAAACTCTGCTCCTAAAACACACACACACACACACACACACACACACACACACACACACACACACACACATGTTTGTGTTGCTATCTTTGTGGGGACTTTCCATTGACTTCCATTCATTTCTACAGCCTAAACCTTACCTTTACCCTTTTCCTAACCCTAACCATCACATACCTAACCCTAACCCTATCCAAAACTCAATTCATACCTTAGCCCTAACTCTGACCCCTGACCCAACAACAGGGCTTCCCCTTGTGGGGACCAGTCTCCGGTCCCCACAAGGAGCAATTGGTCCCCACAACGTAGTATATGTCAGGAAAATTGTCTCCACAAGGTATTACAAACAAACGCACACACACACACACGCACGCACGCACGCACGCACACACACACACACACCTGTGGGTAAGTACCTGTTACCTATCTGGATAATTTGAGTTTTCTTTTGTTAATATGTTGCTCATGAGGCTCAGTAGACAATGGGCAGATAGATAAATGAATCTAATCAATGTTCTGTGTTACTAATGCAGTCTGCACAAAACAATTTATTGCTGAGGTGTTAAGAAAAAGAAAAGAAAAAACAGGCCTTGAGGATTTGAAGTTTGACACCTCGATATGTTCTGTAAGTGGATCAGTTTCTCTTGCCAAGTGCCTCCAGTTGACATGCTTTATGATTTGGTGCTAAACAAACAAATTGAATTGAATCAAATTAAATGACATTCATTCAGCAGCCTGAAGGAGCAGATCACAGCAGCAGCAAAAATAATTATAAAACTTTACCAAACAAGTTAATATCTCACAAATTCAGCATTGCTCCACGCTGACTTTTAGCAAATAAAAAGAAGAAAAAAGAGATTAAATATATAGTACACTTTAAATATAAATGTTTTTACAGAGATGGTGAACAAACATTGTGTTGCTCTTTACAAATATGAAAATATATTCTTGGGGGGGAGGAAGATCAAAATGTAATTTTGTGAAACAATGTAATCTTACACTTATTGCGCATTCATGTCATGCCGTGTCTCCATCGATCGAATGCCTTACCTACTGTCATGGCTGCCAAACATTTACATCTTAATTTAATGCCTAGCAGCAAGGCAAGCAGAGCGAGCAGCTGTGGTGATACTAAGTTTATTCTCCCTCTTATATTGTTTTAATTTATGTTGCATTTCTTTTTTATTTCATATATTTTGCTTTATTATTTGAGCCACTTGATTCACTCAGTTATTATCCATTTTTTTCTAATACCACGTTGTCTGAATGTTGCATTTACTTTTTTCCTGGGACCCTCGAGTTGAATTGGGCAAAAGCAATAAATATGTGACATATGGCCACTAAAATGAATCACTTAGTACTTTAAAAGAGAACAAAAGCCACAGTGAGTAACTTTAGGATGTCAAACTGAAGTGTAAGAAAGAATGATGTATGTGCTGGCAGATGCATCCTGATATCTGAAGATTATTGACTATTTGCACAATTGTCTTCTTATTTACTTGCTCACTCAAGTGTGATTTCATTTATTTGACCCACACCACGCCATTCCTGATCGCCTTGAAACTGAGTAATTACTTGCCAGTATGAAATCAATTAAGTTATTGGCCAGCTTTCTTTGCCCTTATGAAAATGTCCAGCGCCCAATGCGAGCTGCTTTCCTGTGATTTGTCCTAAAGCTTAACGACAACCTTTTATAGAGCTGCAAAGGTTAAACTAAAAGACAGAGAAAGAAGAAATGCTGTTTGTCATTTGTCGTCTGTGTCTCAACTCAGATTGCAGTAAACATGAGGGAAAACCTAGAGCTACACATTTTGTTGACGTTCATGCTGGGGTTTTTTTAACAAAATTTATTTGTAGCATGCTGCTCTGGTGCAGTTTAGTAGGTCAGCTCCGCTGGTGAAAATATAACACATGTACTATTTGTTTGGCTGTCTGTCTGCGAGAGGAAGCCAAAGATATTGGATGTTATTGATGGAGTCTTCCATTTTATTCCCACTTTGTTATGTAAGTATTTATGGCATGTTTGACAAAAGTAGTATTGTAATGGGACTAGAAGTGAGTCGGGCAGTTATTGGCTTTCACATTTGATCAGTGGCGGGTTTTGATTTTGCTCAATGTGGCTCTCCTCCTGTGGTACCAAACTGTCAGAAAGGAGTAGAGACCTTTTCAATTGGTTTTAGTTAGCTCTGTAAAAAAAAAATAAAAAAAAAAAGCAGGGTTAGCTGGACATTGCCTGCTGTTTAACAGCACTGAAGTTGGTTTGTTCTGACCTGAATGAAAGGGTTGTTGCTCAAACGCATTTTTTAATATGCAAAACCTTTCTTCTGTTTGTTGAAACACTCACAAAAAGCATATTTTCATTTATTTGTTTAGACAGTAGGTCGACCTCACTATGAAACAAGAGGGAAAAAGGCAATATTCCGACAGCTCAAACCTGCACTAAATTACTCTAAACAGATTTGCTTTAATGAGAGTCTTGCCTATGGTGCTAATTTTGCATATAATTCATCCCAGCAGTTCAACCTTGCTTTGCAAAAGTATTCAATTGCATTGGAACCACATATTTCATTGTACTTTATTGCATTTTTTTCTGACAAATCTACGTAACTGGAACAAAAATGATACATGATTTTTTTTTTCTTTTTTTAAATAAAAATCTGAAAAGTGTGGCATGCATTTGAATTTAACTCCCTTTACTATGATACCTATAGTCTAGTAAGGAGGAGTGTAATCTTAACGTAGATCTATGAATCACAAAGAACAAGATTACTGTGTTTTGGTCTGTCACATAAAATTCCAGTAAAATACTTTGACGTTTGCTGCTCCAATGTGGAGTGAATACTTGCAGCAAGGCTCTGTTTGTGTTTCTTTAATTTGTTATTGCTGATTTTATGAAAAAGTTAAATCTCTCCGTTCCAACATAATGCATTTTATTTGGCTGTGGAAATTAATTGCTGGGTTTATTTATTTATTTATTTTTTTTCCTTTTACAAACTTTTCATTCATTTCAGAGTGTCAACAAAAATTGGATTTGCAGCTCTAGTAATCTGAATGAAATCATTGACACAGCTGAATTCCTCCAATAGCAATGCAAACAACCTATTAAAAAATATATTAAACACAAAAGGCACCGCACTGAATCCTTCATTAATTTTTTTTATTATTATTATTATTTGAAGGGTTTCAGCATTAAGTAAATCAATTTTCACATTGAAAATGTGTGCAGTCCAATCAGAAATGCGTCGCATGCTCGTATTCAACATGCTGAAGCGTCTGCTGAGATTAGAAGCAGATAAATTGATTAATCTCCACAAATTATTGTCTTTCCAAACAATCAAACGTGAGCTGAACCGCATTAAATCAGCCTGGAGAGGACGACTGTCGGCTGAAAGTGGAGAGGAAAAGAGCTCGATTTTCAAACACCAAACACAAGGGCCCTCTCGTATTCCTGAACAAAAAAAACGTGTCGGAGGGAAGAGGAGATAAAAGGCCTGCTCAGGAAAAAACTGGCTGTGGGGAGAGATCATCCTGGCTTGATCACCTCTGGGGGAGACTGATTGGATATTGTTAGGCGGCACTAAATAAATGCTTGGCCAGAACACAGGCGAGGTGCCACTGTCCTCTACAGACAGCTTGATTAAGGATTTGGAGGATGATAACAGGCTGGACACGAGCCTGTGTGCTGCCGTCTCTGTCTGATTCGAGCTCCAGGGAAGGCAGGGCCACTGTGTGAGTCAAAGCTTATTTAAATAACTCACTGCACCATCACTGAGTGTGCTCTTGAAGCCAAATAGGTCAGGTTGGAACGACTGATTTAGAGCTAGCTTATAGGCAAAAAAAAAAAAAAAACGGTAGATATATACTACCTAGAGCAGCACAACTGGCATCTAGGTCCTGCGAACTCTTATCGCCACGGCCGACTAAAGGTAGCGTGAAATTTAAGGAGCTGCAAGGCCAGACATAAACCCCTTCTGCACACAAGCAATGACCCGGATGTCTTATTAGAAGACTAATTTAATGTGAGAAACTGATGCACTGGATTGCAGTGTCATTAGATCAAGCTGAAGTGCGGCTTGGCTTGAGCAGAAAGACCGTTTTTATGAAACTGCAGAGCTGACACAGCGATGGCTTGACAAGACAATAAAAAAAAAAGAGACATCAGCCGAGCGATGTCGGGAAAGCATTAACTTTGTCACAAAATCCATCTGCAAAGCCGTGCAATCTGTTGAATCAGTGGCGCTCATATTTTTTTTTTTTGGAGGACACTATGCCCACTGCAAATAGAAGCTGGAGCGTAACAGATGTTACTCCTGCAGAAACACCATTGCTTGCTCAATCTTATCCATGACTACCCGTAACAAGACACAGACACAGAAAAAGGCACAGGTAAAGTCAAGGGAGAAGAGGAGAGTTACCCTCAGTTTCTAAGGTTTTACTCCACATCACTATGCTGCCATCACCGGCTCTTGCATTGGAGGCCAGTGTCTGATTCAAGCACCAAAGAAGGTCAAGCCGTGATTTAAAGGGCCTCAAAACTTGTCTGCAAACTGTTCAATCTGCTAAAGCTGCAGTTTGTATTTTTAATAAGGAAAATGTTTTTGTCAAGCACCATACTGTCAATACATCCTGACAGTTTCGACAAATGTGTAAAAATAATATGTCTTTTTAAATAAAAGTTACATACTGCAGCTTTAAATCACTGCTGCATTCAAAGAGATCTGTGGACTTTTTGGCATTTCCAGTTCTGTTCTGTAACTTAATACAATATCTCACAAGAAAGAGGCAACTGATGCAAGTTCTCGTTGTCCTTTCAATGCTACAAAAATAAGGCATTCCCACAGCATGATGCTGCCACCACAGGTGCCTCTGTGATGCTGACTGTCTGATTTAAACCCCGAAGACGTTCATCCCTACTGTGACTAATAACTCATTCCACCATCGCTTAATGTGCTTCTGAGGCCAGATATGTCAAACTGATGGCTCTGAATCAGACAGGACTTTAAAAAAAAAAAGAACAAAAATGGCAAATGGATGCTGGATCCGGAGGGCAGAATGACACAATTTGCATCATCCCATAGATGCTCAGCATCAATGCCAGTTAAAGGCAGGGTGCAACTCTCTGGCACAAGTAACGACTTGCAGTTGCCTCAAATCCAAGTTAACCAATGCACAGCTTGGCTTGAACTGGAAAGCTTATCTTTATAAAACTGCAACTGTCCCTGTGATCCATCACGACACAATAAAACAGCAAAGCAACAAATCACCAGGTGACGTCAGAAACTATTAAGCGTCTTCATTGCGCATCTTTGTCACATCCTCTTTAAAAGAAGAGCGGTGATTTACTGGAAAGCATCATCTGCAAAAGAGGCGGCGCAGTGGAGCAATTGACAGAAGGTCCGGGGTTCTTCCTGCTTGGAGTTTGCATGTTCTCCCTGTGAATGGGCAGGTTCTCTCTGTGCACTCCAGTTTTCTCTAACATGACTGTCAACTGGCTATACACTAAAATCCCCTGCAGTATTATTGTAGTGTATGTGTGTGCATGGTTGGTTGACCTCTGAGGACCATTAGCTTCCTATGACATCTCTCAGAACAACTGAAGTTTTTTTTTTTTTTCTATTTCCTTTTAACTCTGCAGAGCATGCCCACAGCATGATACTGCCACACGGGCCTGTGTATTTATGTCTCTACCTGACTCAAGTTCCAACAAAGCTTAGTTAAGCGACTTACTGCACCATTACTTCCTGAAGACATGGGTCAAGTTGACAGATCTGAGTTTAAGGGAAAAAAATAAAAGAAGTTGATAGAAACAGAATAAGATGTTAGACTAGCATCAGCTCTCAGCATCAATGCTAGCTAAAGGTACAGGCTTACATGTCCTGATATCAGTCACTTCTGACAAGCAAAATCAAACTAAGCTTCTTCTTAGAAGAACAAGCTGATTTTGAAAAGAAAAAAAAACCCTGCTAAACACAAATGCATCTGCATCAGGTCTAAATGCTGGACTGACACAGAGATGCTTCGACAGGACAGTGAGGAAAAATACAAAACAAAACACACACCAGTCTAATTATGTCAGAAAACATTAGCTACAACTTTGTCACAAAACTCATCCGCAAATCCGTGCAATCTGTTGAATCAGTGGCCCTCAATGTGTCAGGGGAGATTCAGATGCTGGGCACTCTGCTAAAGGTACTGTACTGCGCCGAAAACGGTCCCTCATAGGTGCGAGAAAAGACTTGTTTTCTGCAGAAACACCATTAACGTCATGGTTAACCGTAACCTGACCGGGCTGCCAAGAAACCACTTCTCAGAGAAAAATGAAACGAGAAAGTTTCCATTTCCCTCCACCGCTGATCATCGCACTCTGATCCCCCAATTAGCTAAAATGATGCATGGTCAAATTTAATGTCTCCCCGCTATACAACATGGCAACGCGCTCACCACCAGTGTGCAGAATTAACCCCCTCCGAGATAATGCCATCAAAGTTCTGCCCCCCCTCCCCACACCCTTTAACTGAGGCTGCATCCGTGCATTGCCTCTTCCACTTCAACACACATGGACGCAGGAGGTGAAGATGTTTTTGCAATCATGTCACCAGAAGGAAACACAAGCAGACCGCAGCACCGAGCAGCACCGAGAGAGGTAAGGGAGTGAAGCAAGTGATGCCTCCTCCATTCATCATGACAGAGGCAGAAAGCGGGAGCTGTGGAGTGCCAGTTCTCCGCAGGAAAAGTGACGGGCTAAAAAAGAGGGAGGATGCGGAGCAAATAGAGCCATTCCAGCACACACTTACCTCTTTCACTTCAGCAGGCATTGCCAAGTCTTTCCTGCCTCCCCACGAATGATGAACAAGACGCGTCCCTCAGTGTGTTTCTATGGCTCTGCTGATTTTTTTTTCTTTCTTTCTTTCTCTTTTTCTTTTTTTTTTTAGAGCTTCTGAAGCAGTTCAAACATGAGCAGCCATCCTTCCTCTCAGCTCCCACCAACACACGTCCACCGCTGCTCTCTCCCTCTTGCTCACACACTCTCTTGCTCCTCTTCCACTCGCAAACACACGCGCACACACGCACGCACACTACAGACTCACCATGCACACATTTGCTCAACACAGACGTTCTCCCTCTCTTCCTCTCTCCCTCTCCCTTCCCCTCTCATAACTGCACTCCTCCTCTGATCTGTGCTGCAGTTAATGTGTGCGCTATTAGCAAGGTGCTGAATCAACTGAGTGATGCTGAGCCTGTGAATGGCTTAGGTGGGTGCAGACCCCTGCAGTCCCCGTGCTTCCCACCCCTCTACCCCACATTTCCCGGTGCAGGGGTAGGGTTGCGCACACACATGCACACGCACACACACACACACACACACCATTCCCCTGTGGCCACAGAAGCAGATGCAGCTGGAGCGCGGAGCAGCCTGCACTGGTTCAGTCCTGTGTCACCCATGTGCGGCATTGCAAGGAGAAGGATCTGGGGAGGGGGCGATGGAGGGAGGTGGGGAGCACCGCATGCAGCACAGGAACACACTTCATGTTGACGATACGCTCCGCTTAGAGAGCAGCACGAGGTAGACCATTACCGTCCGCCCACAAATGCACTTCAGTCTGAACCTGCATGATTTATTCTGAGTTAAGTTAAAAAAAATAAATGAAAAAGAAAGGGGACCCAAAGCCGGATGCTTTTCCTGTTTTCTTACTCACTCTGGAGGCTGGAGGGTAGCCAATATCAGAGATGGCCCATTCCTTTCACGTGATCTTAAAATCTGAAAAAGAAGTTATTTGCTGTCCTGATTATGTGTAAACACAGTTTTTACTTAACACTTTTGATCCAGGAGTCAATCTGGATTAATTTCCAGCCTATTGTTTTCTGTCAGCTTTCTTTCTTATTGATTTAAGAAAAATCCTTAAATGAAATTGACCTGTGAGCATTTGGAGGTTCCTCCTGGCCTCAGTGGGCCCATAAGCACTTTTATGTTTCAAAGTCCTTTACGGTCCTCAAACGGCCATCTTGAATCTGTCCCTCGAGCACTTCAGCTTCTTTAAACTTTGATTAATGCTCAGTGCCTTGCAAAATGCTCACATGCCTTGACATTTTCCACACTTTCACAATGCTGAATGTATTTTATAGAGATGTTTTTGTTGTAATTGAGATGCACTGAAATGATTTTTGAAGGGCAAGAGGATTTATGGTCTTTAAAATGTGAACAGTGTGGTGTGCCCTGCATCAGCTCTCCTGAAATGACACTTTGCTGAGCCACCTTTTGTTGCTGACAAAGCAGCAGTCATGTTTGGTTCTTGGCTGGACCAAAATCTGGGCAGAAAGATAAAGTGAAGAGTTTTAATATAGATCTAAATCAAGACTTAAGTACTGGAACGAATGGAAGAAAACACGGAACCAGCGGGGCAGGAAAAGTAGAATCTCACAGGGAATAATGAAAACCCAGAACATTAAATACTGAGGTAAGGGTGGAAACTGACAAGGGAACCAGATGAGCTGATGAGAGGAGATGTTAGACAGCTGCACCAGAATAAAAGGATGAAGACTGAGGGAGAGAGACTAATAAACACTAAGGCCTGAAAATAACACAAAAGAATAAACTAAAATGCAACAATAATAACTGAAGATTGTCTTAGTAACAAAAATAAATCTAGTAAGAAAACCAAAACACATAGAATAGAAAACTTTGTAAGAGACCAATGGTAACATAATCTCTATTGCTCTTTCCACCTCACAGTTTTGTGCTGTTGCTCTACACAAAACACATTAAATAAGGGGAATAGCTCGCAAAGGTATGAATACTTTTGCAAAGTTAATAGCCTGGTGATCCAGTCAGTAGCTCTGATTTTCACAAGAAATTTAAACTATGTGATGAAAAGTCATCACACAGATTAGAACCATTTTGGAGAAAAGAAAAGGAAAAAAAAAAGCAGCTTTGGGAATCTCCATTTCAGCCATCAGAGCAACATCTATTATTAATCTGTCAATCAGAGAAAAAGAAATGAGTCCAGCACGTTTCCTGAAAAAGTTTTCTGACGCTAAATCAAAGCAGGCTTAATGAAAGTCCATTTTCACATGAGAAGGACTCGCTGATGTGTTAAAACAGACTAAAGTCATTTCTGCTTCGCCCTGCTTTCCATGTCGCTTCAGCAAAAAGCTCCACCAGATGGAAAACACCACCATTAAGGCTCTGAATGGATTTGATCTTTAAAGAAAGAAAGAAAGAGGCCAGAGCAGAGCAGCTTCGGAGAGCCTCACAAGAAAAGATGCATATTATTATTTGTTTTTTCTTTCAAAGAGTGGAGTACACGATACAAAAACATGAAAGTAACACGAGAAGCTGCTTGACGCAGGGAGGTGCAAAAATCTGATCTTTTAAATCTTCGGCCTCTGTCGCATGTTAGAAGATGACAATTCAAACTGATGGATGTTTTCATAATTCAAAAGCCTTATTCGCTTCAACAAAGCTTCTACTAATTCTTCCAGATTTGATCTTTTTCTCCACGTTGCCATCCTACTTAACTGCAATTGACTGTGTAAATTCTTTAAATCATTTTTTAAAATTAAAATATGATTTTAAAAAAACACCAGGTTCTGCTGCATCTTGAAAAAAATGCTGCTGCATTCGTTTTGTTGAAGCAACATAATTGAAACTAGGTCAAATTTTATTAAAACATCAAGTCAAACATGACACATTAAACTTACCATTTAGAGAAAAAAAAAACTGTTGGATCCATTTTGTGTTTCCAAATTTTTTCCTCCCCCAGTTTACAAAACAACAAAGAGAAGGTCAATGCTTTTAGAGTAATCTACATAAGCACTTGGTTTTAAAATATTCACACCTGCAACTGGGTGGAATGTTTTTCATGTTTTGGAAACTTTGTGGATAACTTCTGCTCCTGAGTAATTTGTTGCTCACTTCTAAAACTCAAAAGTGGAATAATTTTAACATCTGGGGACTGACAAGCGCATTCTAAAGGCATGGTCCGTTCACATCTGGACTGTAAAAGCTTGAAAATGTTCATATTGGTCCACTATTTGCACTATTTCTATGGAAGCACACAGTTCTGATCTGAAGCTTACACACACTCAGCATCAGCACAAAGAAATACTTTTATTAGGCAATACCAAGATTTTCTTCAGATGGCATTTGTCTTTTTCTGGTAGTATGTAAAGAGAATCACTAAATGTATCTAAATATCGCGCGAAACTGCAATCCTTCATTCCAGCAAAAAAAAAAAAAAAAACTGGAAGTCACCTTGGAGCAAACGGGAGACGGCAGAGTGAAAGTTTGATATATCCCTCACGGTGAACGAATTCACGAGTTTGACGGCATTTATTGGCACTTCCCAAGGTTGCAAGCTGAATGGAGTTTATTAAAATTAACGTCACAAAGTGTGACCCTCGAACACCTGTGAGCTGAAATCAATGAGCGTCCGGCCTTCCACGTCCCGGCCACAGTTCCAGTCTTCAAGGGCATCAAATGCTTCTTATCCACACGCTGAATACAGAAGCCGCTTCGCTGCTGAAGAGAGCCGCTGTGACGCTTTGTCTGTTTTCCACCTGATGCACGTGCGTTATTTAAGCGTGTCAGCACGTCTTGCCTAAAAGACTCTTTAATTTCCACTCGGTTGCTTTTAACTTGGGGGCATTAGTATGAGCCTGCAGTAACCCCTTTAAAGTGAGCTCATTACTTAGTCTGTTCAGCTGAGTGGTCCTTCTGGATTCAAGCCCCAAATGATTGTTTAACCTTTATCACTGTTTAACACTAACTGGCTTGAAGGATGTCTAGTTTTGAATGATGAATGTTCTCTGTACTGAGATTCCTGTGTTATGTCACTATAAGGCACAGACTGATTTCATGCATCTTGTTTAAAATTTCAAATTATTTACATCACGGCTGCATGATAATCTTATATTGGCTGATTGTACATATGGAGGCCTCTTGAAGCGCCCCAGGATTGTCTTAAAAAGTAAAAAGAAGAGGTTTTGATATTTGGACTCCTTGCGGTGCGGCTGATTACGAATGCAAAGAGAGGGAGGGAGTGTTTGGCCAGCAAAGGCCCGACAGGTATGATGGGGAGTGAGGTTATAGAAGGCTTTGAAGGTAAAAAAAAAAAAAAAAAAAGCAAAAATCTTGTAATGAATACATTGATGAACAGGGAGCCAGTGAAGCTGGGTGAAGATCGGTGGGATATGATCAAAGGAAAGTGTGCAAACAAGCATGAAATTCAGAGCTTTGAGTCCAGAGGCAACGTGGGCCAGACGGTCATCACTGGAAACAGTGCAGAGCCGGTTTATTAAAAGTTCTTGTCTTTAAGCATTTCATTTCTGTGCAAATTGAAAAAGTTAATTGTGAGACTTGTCTGACCCGAACATCTGTGGTGAGGAAAACTGATAAGAGAAGAAGATGCAACTGTGACAACCTCATATTTGATCAGTGTCCCAGTCTTTTCTCCCAATCCATTCACCCATCCATCCTGCAAAAGGATCATTTGGAGAGACTAATTAAAACAGTACATTTTAATTAGAGGGAGGAAGCCGGAGTACCCGGAGTGCTGGGTTTCAAACGCTGGACTTTCTTCACGTAAAAGAAGCACTTCTTCCGGTATCAATGTTTTTTTTTGTTTTTTTTGTTTTTTTGTTATTGACTTTTTTAAAAGAAAATTATCATTGATGAAAAGAATGTCGCAGAAACATCCAGTTTCTCCGACGCATCAACTGGATGTCCTTTTCTCATGTCATCTATCAAACATGAGGTGGAAGGCTGATGACTCTGGTTTGTGTTGAAGACACAGAACCTGCACATATCCCACCCACTGAGTCAACTATGGACTCCTTTGTGTACCAAAATATTTTGAATTCAAATGTGTGACCAGCTGTCTAACACAAACTTAAAAGGTTTCAAAAGTGTTGATAGCTTTTTTATACTTCAAATTCATATTTGATTGACTCCAGAATGGAAAAACTGTATAAAATTGTGCGTAATTAGCTTTGGTATTGCTAGCTTTCAAAAGCTTTGATTTTTGTATAAAACATTCAGATGTTTCAATCCACTAATAAAACAGCTGCTTTATAATTTAAAGGACTGCAGAGTCATTTTTATATACATGCACATATATTTATATGCAGATATTGAATAGAAATCAGTTCAGCCCACGCATTGACCCCTGGTCATTTGAAATGAATTTTGAAAAATAAATCATTTTCAGCTGAACAACTGTCTGGAAAGCTCACTGTTTATAATTACTTTCACAATGTAAATGAGGAATGCTACATTAAGACGTGATATCTTCCATGCTGCTGTTTTACAGAATCCCTTCAGGGTCTGCGCTAAATGGAAAATCCATCTTGGGAAATGACTCATTTTCAGAAGACAGCACACTGTATGTTCATTTACACTTGCTGGATAACTTGGGGACATAAAAGTGCTTAATCAGGGACATAAATCAGCTCATAACAAGCAATCTGAAGTTCAAGTCAAACTTCTGCATGGACTGCCATGTCATTTTTGGATTTTAAATTGCGAATTTAAGCTGTTCTTATTTTGTCAGCAGCCTAATATTCAGGGTCATTCCAGAAACGCGAAACGTAATGTTAGCCCGATTTATCTATCCTAAAATCACTTTTGATGTTTGTCTTTTGGATCCATGTTCTGTTGAAGCATCCAGTTTCCAACATCAGGCTGTCGATCTAAGTTGGACTTTAAATGTTTTTTTTAGGTTGTATCGCTTTGATTAATGCATCAGTTCCATTGGCAGCAAAATGATTCCTGATTAAGATTGAAAACTTCACCCAAAAAGGATCTAAACTTTGAACACTGTTGGGCGCTCTCAAACACATCAAACCTGGTTTCGGTGCAGATAAAGCAAGCTAACACTAAGCTGAAGTGTGCAGCAATTACAAGATATTTTAAACCCCCTTTTTGTTATGTCCTTTGGTTCATTATCTATTATTTATTATTATAAATTCCACACTGTCTTCCACTGTCTCTGTGCACCATAATGTCAGATGAAATATGCATTCAAGTTGTAGAGCAGAAAATAATTCATTCATTCTTAATGTAGAACACAGTGGTTTTACGGCGGACATTTATCAGCTGTCTTGACAACCAAGAAGTTCACTGTTGAGCTGCGGCACTGAAGGAGTTAAACCTGTCTACACGTCCATAAAAAAGGATTTTTTTTTATTTTTTTTTCAATCTTTTGTGGCAGAATCTAAAAGTAACCAGGACCATTTGTGTATTCTTATTCAAGGCCAGGAAGCTGAAAAGCCTGTCGATTTTTAAGTAAATGCACTCTGTCACGGCATGAATATGTTTTCAAAATCTTTTCCTCGGCTGCGCATTATGTTCTAAACTGTATGGACTCCACAAGTAATCTGTGCTTTTCTCTTTTAAATTAGTGTTTCGAGTTGAACCCAATGCTAATACCAGCTGTGTGACATTCAAATCCTCCCCTATATTAACACCTGGAGCTATTTCTGTTAACTAATTCACTGATGAATTTAAAACACACGTCTTTCACACAGCCACACAGGCTGCTAAGGTGTGGAAAAAAAAAAAAAAAAAAAAAAGCTGTTTTGTGCCTGCTGTTCACAACGCGCTGCTCCTACTCATCGCCACAGTAAATGGATAGTAAATTGCTCCAAACGTGTGGCAGAGATGAATGTAATTATTATCACTGGCCATTATCTGCACACATACTGACACAAACATTGGGTGCAGAGAAGAATCACAGAATATGGTAGCATGCACACACAGAGAGAAAGAAAGAAGGGAAGAAGGAAAGAAAGAAAGAAAAAAAAAGAGCCTTATTAGATTACAGAGAGTATGGTGATGTATTAATTGTAGTAGAATGCCCACACAGTGTTGGGGCCTCAGCGGGGCATTTCACATCCTTTTTCCTGTGGCCTTTTGCCACACAGTGGCACAGTGAATGCGGACTTTTGTCCTGATTAAGCCCCCGCACTGCCCACCGCTGTTCTGTTTATCCTGGCGAGAGCAGGCGCTGAAGCGTACTGCAGAGACAAAACCATTAGGAGTTTTTAGCACATAAAAAAAAAAGACAGGAAAGTCGGCTTACGGCTTTCTTGAACGCTGCTCATGATCCAGATGGACACATTTCAGAAATTTCAGTCAAGATTACAAGATTCAAGTTGGTTAGAGAACAAAAATAATTTATTTTTACTCTACTTAAATACTGTAGCACAGATGGATTACTGCAAGCGGACTTGAAGACCCAAATGTTTAATTAAAGGAAATTCTGATTAACGTCGGCAAGATGTATAACACTCCACCAAAGTGTTGCACTCATGCTGTTTTTCTGGATGCCCTGATCAGACGGAACCAGCAAAAAGTTTCAGTAAGATTATTTATTTGACTTTGGTTCATTTTGAAATCCTGGAAGCTTTGAAACAATCCGTTACTAACTATAAATATTAATGTTGACTGGTAATTGTGTTGAATTTTCAATGGTAAATCCATGTTTTATTCAATGAACTGATCTTATCCTTGAAATTGCAACCTGCACCAGAAACTGGAAATTAGTATTTTACATCACAGTGGGATGATTGCAGCTCTACACCACTGTCTTTGCAAAATCATTTGAATTTAGCCGCATTGGAGGACTTATCAGCATGAACGGCATCTTTAAAGTCTTGTAACTGCGTCCTACTTTGATTTGAGTCCGGACTTTGACTAGGACAGTCCAAAAACAAAGTTCCGCTCTTCTCTCTCCAAGCACTGGAATATCTGAACAAAAACACTGTTGTCACTCACCAAGATGATTTTTTGGCAAATGCGAGACAGGAAAGAGTTAGGGCTGTTCATGCATTCCACGTCCTGTGCTAAAAGTAACACTGGCATCTCCCATATTTGTACTGATCCCAGGCTGAACGAACAGCAGTTTGTGCCAAAACTCAGACGTCATGAAAACTGAGAGATGAATGTTGGAGCCACACGTCTACTGGATGGTTCCTGTTTCTTGAGAGATGAAGCAGCATAAATCTGACCTAAAGTTAGTGCTCTGTGAGAACTGATAGCCATCTGAGAAAAATCATCTTCCTTATTTGAACTATTTATTTGTGTTGATCTAGAATTAATAATGAGTCCTTAACACAAAAACCTTTCCATTTTAGTTTTATTGTTGAGAGGTTATTCTACAGAATAACTTCTGCAAAATATAGGATAATTAGTTTCCTGTCACTCCAAGGTTTTGGCCCAGCAAAGGTATAATCTGTCCAGCTGTCCTGTAAGAATGACTGTTTGTCCTCACATTATAAACGACACCACCTGACGTCCTGACTTTCACATTGACTTAATGCTGCTCCCCTTTGGCAGGCTATAAAAAACAGCAGTAGCTGCTAGTCCGGGGGTCACCGGAATGGAAAATAAGTTCCCCTAAAGCCACAATGTAATTCTGCCCTTCTCTGGGTTCAGATTTAAAAAAAGAAAAATGCTAATTTCTATAAAATATGCCCCAGTCTGATGGAGCAACAAGCCGGGGTTGCTATTAATCCAAATCCTTCTTGTCAAGTGTCGCTGCAGAGAGTGCTTCATCATTTCGAGAGACAGCCCAGAGAGAGGAAATGGAATGCATCAGTGGCAGAGCAGCTGAAAATGACAATCAGCCAGTTCAGCGATGGCTCTGATGATCAGGCATATCAATGAGCCTGAGAGGAAGAGACTGGGAGAGGCACACCCACAGAGACACACAGGCAGCGGGATGAAAGTAGGTCAGTGTGCAGCATCTGAAGAGAAGTGTGACTTAAAGGCTGATGAGGATGAACGCGTCGCATGTCAAGAGGTTAGGCTGAGCCCCCTGCGGAGCTCGACGTATGGTGTCATCGGACAACAGCGCAATTAACATTCCAACATTGGCAACCGAAAACACAAAGATTTTATACACGAAATGCAGAAAATAATATTTAATGAACCACTTTTTTTTTCTTTTTTTTTTTTACACGGTGCAGCTATTAAATCAAGTAGATCACAGAAAACATCATACAAATCAAATTATGTTGATACATTTAAAATGCAAGCACAACTTGACTGATTTTCTCACACGCTGTGTGTTGTGAACACGTCTCAGTGTTGCATTCTGTGAAGTAATTATTTCCAACAAGTACGTCCTCTCCGTGTTTTATAATAATAAAAATCAACAGAGATAACGAGTCAGTGCCTGGCTTTCAAAGCAGTGACTATTTGGAGGTTTTAGTTTCCACTTTTCTATGTTTCTGCTGCATCCAGCTGTACTACAGAAACGTATATGTCACTTATATAAAACTGCAGTAGCTCATCTGTAAATATGTTGAAACTATACTGCACTATTTTAGACATAATGGCCACTCAAAGCACTTTTACATTAGAGTAACATTCAATCAATATTGCCTAACTTTATTCATATATGGCAGTAAAACAGCAAAGACAGCTTGGGATTCGGTTTAGTTAATCTTCTTGTTGCATCTTGAAGTTGATTTCTAAATACAACACTTGCTTTTTTTTTTTTTAAATGAAGAAGGAAGAAAGTCTGGCAGTAAGGGCTACAGTCTCCTCATGCATTGTTAAAACCAGAAGACAGCATGATGTAAAACAGAGAGCTCATCAGACAATCTGCATGGTAAAATGTTGATCAGCCTCTCTAACTCAACAATATTGCAATAGTCCTGTCATCATGTCATTAACATTTTAACATTTTAACATTAACATTTTTCCTCTGGCTCTAGAAACTGGGACGGAGGAAGGATGAGCGAGGGGTTGTGGTGCGGGCAACCAAAATAGCAAAGCAAGTAGGATGAACATTTTAAACACTTTAAACACTTGGTTTGTGTAATTCTTGTACAGTTTCCATATCAAAAATATTCTGACTCTTTGAACTTGTTTAGATTTTGTCACATCAAAACCACCGATTACAATGTTTTACTGGGATCTATGTGACAGACGTCTGGAAAACCTGAAAAGCGTGGCTTTTGTATTTAGTCCTCTTTCCTGTGCCAAACCTTTGTTGTGTCATGTTTCACTACAACTACTACTACAGCTGCACATATGTTAGTTCAATCAAAGACAGATAACAAAAAATAAATGGGAATAATGATCTAAAGAGGATAAAGACTAAAACATAAATCTAAATCTGAGACAGGAAATCTTCTAAAAGCACAACCCAAGTCCAAAAACCTCAAAACTGAGCTGACAAAGAAAGTTCTCCCACATGTGTGCTTTCTTCCTGCTGTTGTTATACTGTGATTTAATTACACATCTAATTAAGTTGCTCCCTAAGGAAGATGGCTCCACTGGATGTTATTTAGGAATATCAGAGTAAATCAGGTTGACAGTCCTTACATTTCAACATTTAAACAATTTCGACAATCTTGCATTGTTTTTTTTCTCTAACTCTAGATGATATATATGTGTTTATATAATTACACTCAAGGCTTGTTGAGCATGTTGAGCTGTTCTCTTATCCTGAGAATTTGAGGTACTTATGTCTGTTTACTTAGTTCATTTCAGAGAAACTGCTGATGGGAGAGGGCGCTTGTGAAGGCCACTGCATGAATGTCGCTTTCTTTTTGGCCTAAGTTTCAGTCGCAGAGCTGCTGAAACCACTCAAAACTCAAGAGCTTCAAAAAATGTCTGTCCTTTATTTCTTCCACTCGGTGATGCATTCAGTGATGTAACAACGACTGAGTCAAGTTACTTCTCTTTTATCATTGTCTCCTCAGGAAAACAACAAAACTGTGGCATTACAACCCACATCTGTCACTTTTATAGTCCTGAAGTTATCCAACAACAACAACAAAAAAATCAGCGCCATCATCCACCATGACAGGCAGAAACTCCTGAATTATTTTTGATTGGCACACATTCACTGCTCTCTGATTGTCGAGGAAGTTATTTTCCAGATTAAGGGAATGAAGTTAAAAAGTTAAAAAAAAAAAAAAAAAAAAGGAATTGAAAAGAAAATATTTTTTTAACTAACTTGCCTCTGAGAAATGCAAATGCCAGCAGAAGATCAAGGTTTGAAGGTCCAGTTTCTTGAACTTCAGAATAGATTATGTTTCATTTTCTCACCTATTTTAATTAATGGCAGAACTAGGGAATAGTTTTTAATCCAACGTATAATTTTATAGTAAACACGCTACGATAGACTGCAATCCAGTGTTCAAATTATCAAAGTTTAATTTTCTCTTCATTCTCAAATAGCAAATTTAATCGTTTTTTTTAAATACATTTTTAAACCTATTCATTTAACATGTGTATAAAAGTGAAGAGTAATAATATATAAAAGATTATTTAATCTATTTTCAGCAGCAGGTTCTTTGTTCTGATTTCCAAAATGCCATGAATAAAATTTTAATATTGGATGGTTCATTTAAAAACTGTTAACGTCTGAAACGTTTTCCCAGTTTAGACACAAGAAATAAAAATTGTCTGTATCAATACAAACTGCTTGTGTAGACACTAGAAAAAAGGAAGAGTTTTATGATTTCACCTAAAAACTGAATATTTTGTTTCTTTTTGCTTGCTCATATTATTCTGTTATGTTTATTGGTCTGTTGATAAACTGCCAACACTTTGAATAAGTTTTCAAAGACATATCTGTTATAATTCACAGAAATACAAAGGACAAAATGACCCAAAATGATGAATTTTGCAAGTCAAATAAATAAAAAAAATGCAGGCTTCGATCCAGGCTGGTTTTGTTGGATTTATTTTTGTCACAAAAACTAAATGAGTCTGTTCTCAGGGAATGAATGCAGCCAGTAGAGCATTTTATTTTTTCGCAGAAGGTTATCATAAAGTATCTGCTGGTCATTCCCATTACTAAAAGGCTCCAAGTTATCATAAAATATGAGGTTTGACATGTCACCACCTAAAGCTACACACTAGAGGGCGCCGTACACAAACTCGGCGCAGAAAATAGCATTCACAAGGCGAATTACTGCACTAGAGTAAAATATCTTTCTCCGTGGGATGTTTAAAGTGGATGTATATCTTTGAAAATAGATCTACATGCAGTGCAAAATGAGATGTCATGTTTTTCCCATTATTTATAATTAAATCCCTGCAGACTTTTCGTGTTTTATGGGACTGACGATTAAAAGGACGTCTACGTTTGCTGAATGTCATAGTCTAATGGAAGAGAGAACATTTTAGAGAACAGTTTTTAGCCTTCCGCAAATTTGGCAGACTTTTCCATTTAAAGTTTTCTTCCTCAAGCTATTCTAAAAATACTTTGGTGAAATTATGGCCTTCTGACAGAACTGATGCAGCTGAGTCAGACTGTTAGGCTGAACTTTCTCACACTTTTCAGGCTCTGACTTCACATTTTTATGGGCGCAAGATGAGGCGTACATGATAACTGCTCCAAAACACTGACCTTGGCATCCTGTCCTTCCTAACTAGATAATTTTCCATGAGGAAGACCCATTTATGCCTTTGTCTCTGGACTAATTTCTGAGGATGTTGCTTTAATCTTTGATGACGCCAGTCTGTGTTGGTAGATGACTTGCTTCACTGTGAATAATACAGTATCTTAAAATGTCTGGGGGGAAAATTATTGTGTGTTTCTGAGCAGTGTATGTAAAATTCTGGTTTCAACTGTAAATAGATTTATATAAATTTTCATTTTTGGCTTTTGATCACACTTTTATGTGTCTGTGACTCCGGAAGAATCAGTAAGAAGGATCATCATTCACAGTCCCAAAAAAAACAGCAAAACAGAAATGGAGATTACAAAATCAGTTTATTTGTAGAAATAACTACAAAATGCATATTAAACTTTTTTTTTTAAAGGATACGAGTCAAATTGGATGTTGTGGTTTGACGAATTTTCACAATATCAAAAATTCAAACAGATAATATTCAATCTGTATCTGGTATTTAGCTCTTCTGCGTTGATTTAGTCACTGGTGCTTCCTGTTTACATATAATTAGGAGGCACAGATATCCTGAGATTCACAGTTTGTTTTCCGTCGCAATAGACACTTCCAAGTTCGTTCCTGTGTGCATTTTGTTTTCCACACATTCTCCCACACCAGAAAGCCTCAAACGGCCTCTTATTTACAAAAGATTTTCGAGCTGAGAAAACTAAAACTAACACTGCATAGATGATTCACTCGCACCGTTGAAAACCTGGAATATGGTTTTATTTCAGAGCTCCAAGGCTGACAGACTCCTTCCCCTCGGAGGGGAACGGGAGCGAGGAGCGCTTTGCCGTGGCGTAGGAAGTGTACGGGGGCGTGGGATAGGCGCTGGAAGATAAACGGGGCAGCGTGGACGTGGAGGACGGTGGACCCTGGGCGTGTCTCTCAGGAGGACAGTAGGCAGGGGACGTAGGGCGCCCCTTGCTTTGCAGGCTGCTGCTGCTGCTCTGCAGCGGTGAGCTGGAGGTTTTTGGGCCACGGGTCAGGGATGACGTGGAAGAGCTGGAGAGAGGTGAGGTCCTGATGCCGTATCCCAGAATGCCCGTGCTCATCAGGAACTCCCTGGAGCCATAGGCCGGTGGTGTTGGTCCACGGGAACCTGGAGGTCGAATGTTGTCCGGTGGTAGACTCCTCCTGCTGGGGATGTCGTAGATCCCAACGTCTGGGCCGTAGAGCACCTGCGATCTGGCACTGACGCGGAGCATCCTCTCCCTCTCCTCCTGCTCCCTTCTCTCCTGGATGGAAGCCATGATTGTTTTTGAAAAGTTGTCGTAGCGTGCGGCGGCAGACATCGGAAGACTCACATCGTGGGGATAGAGATCTCTAAGGTTGTCTTGAAGACCTTGGGAGGTCAAGTCTCGTTTCACCAGACCGGAAGGGGGTATGTCTCGTGTTGCTATGCTCTGGGATTGGAGGTCTCTCGTGATAAGTCCGTGATAGGCAGGGGAAGAGTCTCTCTGAAGGAAACCTGGTAAAGACGGTGAGGGATCCCTTGAGGTGGACTCTCGGGGTTGTGGAGATTGTCTGGTGACTCCCATAAACACAGGACTGTAGGAGTGAGGAGGCGGACGCTGCACAGCCCCATCAGTACCCAGACCCATAAAATGAGTGTGGTAGCTGACAGGAGGGGCCCCTCTTTGGACCATGAACTGAGGGTCTGAAGGCCTGACGAGGTTATCATAGGAGGGTTTGCTGTTGCTGCTGCCGCTGCACTGGTTGGCCAACAGACTGGAAGTTGTGATGATCCCAGGGGAGGAATTGGATCCCAGCCCATCGGGGTTCATCGAAAGAAGCTGGGACTTGCTGCCATTGCGGCTGCTGTGTTTTAAGGTGAGAGAGCGAGAGCTGAGCGTCAGAGAGTTGAGCTGCAGAGAGCTGGAGACCGTCAAGGGCTGGAGGGGGGCTGAGACAGGCACACCGGCCTGATAGCTGCCTCTCGCAGGGCTTTCTCTGGTGTTAGAGCCGAGGTCGGGACCTTTGTTGATGCCTTGCTGCTCGGATGTCTTCAGCAGCTGAGTATCGAGACACAAGAACACACAGTGCTGTCTGTCAGGTACCCATCAAAACGTTATAAATTTTCTCATTTAAAAAAAAGGAAAAGAAAAAAAAAAAGAAAGTCACCTGCTCTGGGGGAATGGGTGAGGATCCTCTGGAGATGGCCTCCAGAACCGGACGTAACTGTGGCACAGTCGGAATAGAAACAGGAATGATGGATTTGGTGTGATGTCCCAAATCTGGAAAATAGGTTATTTTAGGATTAATAAAATGCACCTGCAAATATAAACAAAAATCTACAATGGGATTTTTAATAATGACACTTTAAAACGCAAGATTTAGCAATTAGAGGTGCATCTTATTCTTGTTACAATAGGATCAGACCCTCCTCTAAAATTCATTAAAGTCAAGGCATTGCAACCCTTAGCAGCCTTGTGAACCTCACTATGTGCTAGGACATTTTTTTTAAGAAGGTTTATTACATGTGACACATGTGCTTTGTTCAGTGTGATGTCATGTTTTTGTAGCACCCTTAAAAAAAAGTATTTAAAAAAAGTCACGTCATAATTTTCTTCTAATTACAAACTTTGCACTACTTTTTATTACGCCAATCAAACACAGTGAGAGAGAAATGTATAAAAGCTCAGGATATATAAGATCGTTTGCAAAGCAAAGCGCTGTAAGTCAATAAATGTGAAAAAAAAAAAACTATCTGGAGAGGCATGTCTCGTTATCAGAGGTTATGCTTCATGTGTGTTTGTAATTCCAGCGCACCATCCAACACAGCAACTTGGCTTTTCAGCAGACCGCGATCCGGTTTTGGAGGCAGCGGCGGCGGCGGGTTTTTTAGCTGTTTGATGTCTGACAGCTCGACAGCTCCAGCTGAGGATTGCTGGAGAGAGAAATAAACAAGCATAGAGATGTGAGGGATACATCTCATATCTCTTGACAGCTGAGGTCACAGTCCTTAGACGATGCGCTTGAAATACATATTTACTCACGCACACCTTATTTTGTATCGCTAGGCTCTGGATGCCGTTGTCCCTGATTTTCACCGCCATCTGTCTGTCAACCTCTGGTCTGAGGAACGGAGGCTGCACCAGGATGACTGTTTTTTTGCAGGTCCTTGATGTGTAACTGGTTTCCCCAGACAAAAAAAAAAAAAACAGAAAAACCAAAGATTTAGCAAGTAAGGTATAATGCAGCTAACAAAGATGCAGATTTGACAGGGAAAAATACGTTTCTTACTTTGGAGAAATGGGGCTGCAAACTAGATACTCCATGTTGCTACAACAGCCTCGTGAAAAAGGATTTATTCCTCCTTGAAACTTGCCAGTTACCTGTGGGAGCGTGCAGAGAGACGTTTAGGTGCTGTGCAGTAGTGAACACAAATTGCAAAAGTATTCACAACCTTTTATATTTTCAAGTGCTGTCATGACAACCACAAACCAAATGTACTGGGTTATGATTTTATGCGATGGACAAAATCTGGGAAGTGCATTATTGCAAACCAGGAGCGAGAGATCATGCTTGGCTTAATTTTCTTTTAACAAATAATAATCTGAAAAGTGTGATTTAGCGCTCTGAGTCAACTACTAGGGGTTTGTGACTACCAGCTCATGCATTTAGAAACTGATATTTAGCTGAAGCTCAGTCAGGTGGGACTGAGAGCATCTGTGAATGCCAATATAATGTAGGATTTTTGTGTGGACTTTGACTAGGCTACATTCTAACATGTGGATATGCTCAGATGAAAACCATGTCGTTGCCGTTTTGGGTTGCTGTCCTGCTGGAAGGAGAACCTCTAAAACAATCTTTGCTGCTTCTCTAAGTAATGATCTCTTTGCTCACTTTAGGTAGACGATTCTGTCTGGCTAGATTTGCAGTTATGACATTCTCATAAGATGGAGGAAACAGTGAGTCTTCAAAACCTGCTTTATATTTTAAATCTGATTTAAACTTCATTCATAGCCCGAGGACTTTGCAAAACTCTGGATTTCTACTGCGATTAAATCACAAGGGATTCTAAGAGCTAGTAAAGTGGCATTTTTATGGGTGTCAGAGTAAATTAGGCAGAGGTAGACTTTTACTTGCATAAAATCCTTTTTTCTCCTACTTCGGTCTATCTCATAAAATCCCACCGGACACTCTTACACGATGAAAAATCATGATTTTGTTCTGAAAACCTCTCACTTGTTCGTTGGTGGTCCGACCTCTGGACACCAGGTACAGGTGGAAACCAGTGAGACCCAGGACTGGTATGAGAAACAGGCCTGATATGCTGATCACTACCAAACTGCAACAAAAAATGTCAAAGAAAAAACTACTTCAAATTGTGATTTTGATTTTTTTTTTTTTTTTAGACAAGTGTAAGCACTGATAGTCCGAACAAGAGGCTTGTCCCAAGGATACGTGATGAGGCAATGCAGCTTCCATAAATCGTCCGCGTGGTGCAGGACGTATACGAGGCCAAAGGTGAACACAGCGATCATGTGAAAGGTGAGGGACAAGAGAAAGAGAAAGAAGTAGCGGTAGTTTCTTCTCCCAATGCAGTTGTTCACCCATGGACAGTGATGGTCAAAATCCTGAGGAGAGATTCAGAGAATCAGTCATGTTCGATCCAAAAATATTCATTTGGACCTCGTCGAATATCCGCTCTGCTTTCCAAATATAGCTTGGCGTTTCAAATTGTGTTTCCGCGGAAATAACAAAGGATCCGAGTAAAGGATTTACCTGATTAACAAGATCTCACCCTCTGTCCACCACTCATCCAGCAAAAAAAATCTACTTTACACCGCTGCAATTACTCTTTTTTCTCCTCCTCACCCCCCTCTGAAGCTCTCTAATTACTTTCTCTAATCCTAATCTGTAGTTCCATGGTTTTTGTCGCTGTCGGTGTTGAACGAGTCGAGTGTGCGCTCACCTCCACACAGTGATCGCAGACGCTGCAGTGGGAGCAGCGAGGAGGTCTGTAGAAGTGGCACGACGCGCACCACTTCATCCTCACCTGGACGCCTTTCACGTCCACATTTTTGTACAACGGAGCGCGGAACTCGTCCTCCTTGTCTTCGTCCTCGCCAGCTAAAAAACAAAACAAAAACAAAAACAAAAGAAACGCAAGCACGCACATAATTTTCTAATCTAACATCTCCCAGGGTGGAAAAGTAACAAGAGTTTGATTACTGACCTACAGGGAGAACCCCGGCATCCATGAAGGTGGCCATGGTGAAGTTGGCAAGCACAAAAAGAAAAAGGACGGCACAGCATGGTGGAACAGCGGGGCAGATGGTCACAGCCAACCACGGGCATCTGAATACACACACACACAGGAGAGAAGAAGAAAACCTGTTTTCTGAGCTGGAAATAGGAGTTTCAGTCCCCTTGAGGCTGCAAAATCAAGGCAACAGTAAGGACTTTAGGGGATCATCTCCATCCTATTTATTCTGATGGGAGCTGTGGATCACAAAAGTAATTGTTTACAGTGAGAGATAAGCATGTATTAGCGTGTGTCCACCAGTACCAGCAGCAAGGGATTAAATAAGGAGGTCTCTACAAGCTGCAAGCTAAGACACTGTCCGTCTGTCTCGACGAGGGCAACACAGAAAGCGCTGGACTAGACGTTTCATCAGTGATCAATTCGTTTATATTAGGGCTGCAAAATGTTTTCATAGGAATTAACGGCAGCTTGTAGAAAAAAACCTGAAATTTCAAATAACGCAGGCTCTAAACTGGGTTTAAATACAAATATGGCTTGGGGAAATCTATTTTTTAGCACAAGCTTGACTAAAACAAACAGTTTTCATACAGGTATCCTCAGTTACGCTGTTTCATAATCAGACACAGATTGCAAACTGCAGGGGTGTCGTGCATGTAGATACATAGTGCATCTACATGCACTATGCAGATGCACAAGAGGATTTCAAGGACCCGCCGCTATTTAGGCCACCTTTTTTTAATAAAGGATGTTGATGAGGCCCGGAAGGAGGCCATCGTCAGAAAGCAACTGGCAAAAAACGCAAAAGCAGGTCTCAAAAGTTTTAGGGAAGATGCTTGATGATTTAGAAGTTGAATTAGAGGATCAATAGATTTAACTTTTGATAGGGAATGGTCAGGTAATGAGCTATACTTGACTTAATCAACATGTTTATATCACTGAGTTAAAGAAGCAAATGTTCAACAAATAAATAACTGTTTTTTTTAATTACATTATTTAGCAAAAACATATATAAATATATAAATGGATGGATGTGATACGGGTTGTTTCAATTCACTCCCATTTTCAGCTAAATTCAGTAAATTTCCATAAATCCTAAGGAAAGTTTCAATCAATGGAGAACTGATGGAAACTATTAAAGACGGTCTTTGTGTAGAAATAGAAATGATGATTAATCTTTTCCAGCACTGAGACAGTGAGTGGCAGTTCAACTGGACAAGTGGATGTCTTCGGTGTGAGATTAGAAGGACGTTTAAAATCAGGCTACAGTCATAGACATAGGAAAGAGTTGTTGGTGTATGTAAACAGACTTAAATTAACCTAAACATGCCAGGTACTCTGTCTTTCATAGCAAAAATTTTACTTCTACTACTTACTAGATGTGTTTCTCTTCTATTTGAAGCTATTAAAGGAGCTACTTTTTTCTGTAACGTAGAAAAAGCATCAAAAACTCATGGGCCAGTCCTGCGGTGGGATTTTTGTTGGGTTTTTTTTTGTTTTTTTGTTGTTTTTTTTGTCAAAAATGCCGACATATGGATGCTCACACTGAGTCAGATTCTGCTGGAGTGGAATTTCTTGGATGAATTTTTTCTTTTTTCCTAAAAGGAAAAATAAATTGAACAGGACTTCAGTGCTTTATAGGTATCAAATTTGAATGTACGTATTTGACTTTGAATCTGTCTAAGAAATTATTGGATTTTGTAAAGTGCCTTTGGAGAACATCTGTTGTGAATCTCCACTATATGAGTAAACCAAAAAGAATTACATTGAGGTGAACTTTTCACTAAAAGCTACTTAGTTTGGCATTGTGTCATTTAAAATCAAGATTATCTTCAGAATGATTTCCCACAATTGACAAGAAATTTAAGCCAAAATCCAATAAATGATCAACACAACCACAGACTTCCATCGAGTGCCACTCCAGTTTCTACTGTACATGTTACACACATTATTAACAAAACAACATCAACGCTTATGAGTCAGCTGTCCTGCTCCTTTAATGAATCTCAAACCACCTGGATTTCTTTGCAGACATAAGGAAATGGTTACATGACACCTATTTTCAGCCAAGTTGAAAAAACACTTGACTTTTCAGGTCTGACAGCAAATGAGCCACTTAGATTTAAAGGTCCAGTGTAGTCTACAGAAATCAGTCCATTATGTCTCTAAGCAGCTACACGAATATCGGGTTCAAAACAACAACAAAAAGTCAGTCCCCATCAATTAAAACAAAAAAATTAGATCATCATGCTTTTATTGCTTATCTCCTAAATTATTGCAATTTGCTTTGCCTTGTTTTTAAAATACACCTTAATCTGTCCAAGTCTGCTGGGACTCTCCTTACCAGAACCAACAGGTCAACACACGTCACTCCTCTATTGCTGTTTCTGCACAATTACTTTAACGTTGTGTTGTTAACCTTTATGGCTTTATAATATCAAGCTCCTAATCACATCCCTGACCTGTTCCAGCTTTACATATCAACATTGAACCTCATGTGGACCAACCTGGTAGCTCCTCTGACCCATTTACACCTCAGCTCTCCGGCTAGCTTTTAGTTTTTG
Organism: Poecilia formosa; assembly: GCF_000485575.1. NCBI lineage: Eukaryota > Metazoa > Chordata > Actinopteri > Cyprinodontiformes > Poeciliidae > Poecilia > Poecilia formosa. The sequence continues at coordinate 4,296,369 of NW_006799945.1, forward strand.
CTTTTTAAGACAGACTTTTATTCTGCGTCTAATTTTATGCGGACAGAAATACTCTTTCACAAAATGAATGTTCTGAACACTTCAATAACCTTTGCGTAGCAAAAAAGCGAGGCAGACTCATATGCAGGTTGACGTTTGCGCTTCATCCCAGTGCGGCAGAAAGCAAACCCTGCGTGGGGCTTGTTTCAGGCGGTAGAGGGGGGGAGGGATCCCTGCTCCTCTACAAAAGGAGCGCCGGCTGCTGATGCCATGCCAGCTGCAAACACAGTAATCCCTAGATTATAAATTTTGGATTGTAGACCATTTCTACTTGTCCTGTGCATTGTGAACTCCTCACATTAGATACTGAACACAGGGAGAGCATGCAAGGTTCATCGCCCTTTTAATATCGAAGTTTATTTTCTGCAAACAGTTCGCACATCTTTCTAGCTTTTTGCTCAAAAGGAGCCTCTCAGAGATGCCGCAGATCAAGGCCGTTGCGTTCTCCACTTGAGTTAACGACAAACACTTCACATTTACAATAACCTACGGATGCAACAAAGCTTTCTCCAATCTACTTTAAACCACACGCTGTCTGAATGTTGTGTTCAAGGACGGCGTTATTCCTTGAACACAAATAGAGTTGATTTCTGCTTTTTATTTTTTTTTAATCTAAAAGAAAAAAAAATGCCAGATTACAGCGTGGTTGCCTCCATCATCTGGTCTAAGACCATCTGGAGTGCAGACTAGAGGCAGTTCATTACGCCGTTGGACAAGCCCAACCTAATGAAACGGCACGGGCAGAGCTCTAATAAATCACGCCGAACAGTAAGCTGCTCTGCAATCTGCATGCTGGCCTCATCCCCTCATCAGTGGGTCAGTGGCACAGCAGACGCCACAATGTGAGGGCGCACGAGTTGACAGAGTCCTGGAGTCCGTTTGTGGAAAAACAGCAATTACGTGTTTTCGAAGGCAGCAGATTCTTTTACATGACTGCAGTGCAGCCTCGTTTTGCACAATCTGTTTGTTAACCTCGAAGGTGCTTTTTCTAATTTTGCCCTTGGTTAACATTTTACCAAGTGTGGAGAAAGAACGTATGAAAAAGAGAGCGGAAATGTGTTGAAGTCTTGATGTGTGTCATTTGAGATTGAGATGGACACAGAAGCTGAGCAGAAATATGTTTCAGCTAGAAAACATTCCAAAATGGGGCTTTCTCAAGTCATCTAAAATATTTCACTTTCTCTGATGATCATCTCACTGGTTTAAGAAAGTAGCCGACTCTAAACAGAGCAAAAAAACAAAACAAAAAAAAAACTAATTCTATAAGAATAAAACAAATTGCTGCTGATTTTAATCCACTCTGAGGTTTTACAGACTTATATGATTTGTTGTGACCATTAGCTAATGAAGGTAACATTAGCTATTGCTGGCCAGCTTTATATATTGAATGCAGACATCACAGAGCGGCCCACCATCGGTACACTAATCCATTATGTACAGAATATGTATGCATTTTCCCATAATGTAATTAGCGATTGTCACTGTTTAATCTGCATGAATTCCTTTTTGCTTATATTTTCCTACTTTTACAAACTCATTTTCTATACCTATTCAGACATGTTACAAGATCTCTCCAGGTCCGAGCTTAAAAGTGAACCGCGCCCAAATGGAAATGTTTTTTTTCCGAACAAAAGGTAACGTCACAGAGGAACAAAAGCAGGAAATCACACGTTGCTGGATGTTATCAGGCGGAGGAGAACAAAAAAAAAAAAAAAAAAGCCCCGTCAAAGTGAAGCTGAAGGTTGTTCTTTGACTTTCCCAAACCTGCGGCATTAGAAAAAAATATGCTGAAGCCTTACACGCTCACGCTACTGAATGCTGAAACAGAACTGCTGACAATAACAGCTGCATGAATATTACAGGGGGTGGGGGGGTAGATGGGGCAGATTGACTTTTATGTATAATATCCCTGCAGGTCTTAATTCAGAAGAAATTCACATGTGGCTGGAAGGCTGGAATTATGTTAATGTAGACATTTGGGTTGCAAATACTCATGTAAATGTACATATTCGCATGAATATTCACAGTCTGCAGGAAGAACTTCAAGTGCAGTGGATGTAAAAAAAAAACTGCCTTGTACATGCCACAAATAAAAGTCGACGCTATACTCTAATGCGCTCCCATGTTGTGAATGTCCCACCCTGCCTGGTTGGATGGATCCAGGTCTTTGTGAGCTCACAGATGCTCAATAATTAAACAATTTGTTGTTGATCCCAGAAAAGTATGGCATCAACTAAAATTCCCAACAATTAATAACATGGCAGGAAAGAGGTGCCCTGCGGAGGATAGTGAAGGGAGCTGAGAAGGTCATTAAAGAGTCTCTGCTTTCTCAGTAGGATCTATTTCAGAGCCGCTGCAGAAATAGGTCACTGAAGTATGTTGAACTAGACTGCACAGAGTTCTACCTGAAGATGTTAACATGCTTTGCTGCTGTTACAATCTGCATTTTAAATGATTTAGGTGAAAAAAGAAAAAGAAATCACTTTAGGCAAAAAAAAAAAAAGACTTATTTGGTATTTTAGGAATATAGATCGTATCTTAATTGGCCTACATATAGAATCTGTACCAAATATAAAATAAATGAAACTTGTTGCCTCACTGATAAGCTCAAATGCTAAACCCCCCAGTCCCAGGAGAAGCAGAATCACTCCTTCATTCATTCATTCATCTGAAGTGTCCTGGATTTGCTGGTGTAGCACTGACGCTCCAGTTAAGTAGTCTTTTCAATCGCTCACATCAGCAGGTCATTGATTTTTTTTTTCTTTCTCTCTGTAGAAATTGAGTTCATAGAAGGAGGGTAGTAGTGGTGGGGAGGGTGCGAGTTCTGAGCATTTTCTGGCACAAATCTGTCTTTAAATCTCCAACCTCTCCAAAAAAAAAAGGAGAAAGTCTCAGGCCTCCGGCTTAAGAAATGAAACAAAGCTTTTATAGATACTAGCAGACTTACTGTGTCCACAGATTCAAACAATCCAGACTATATATATATATATATATATATATGTATTTTTTTTTTCTCACATATAAATATATGGGCGAATCACATGGCATCTGCCACTGGATTCTAATCCGCTCCCTCCTCCCTCTCAATCTGGTGTCAGACTCCAGTGGAAATGGTACGGCGGCTGGAGAATACAGGGGGAAACTAGGACAGATCCAGCTCCAGAGGTCAAAGGTCAGTATAGTGGCACAGATGATGATGTAGGAAGCCAGTCAAAGTAAGTCAACGTCGGTTCTTAACATAAAACTCTTCAAATGCTGCATGAGACTAACATAACAAAATCAATTACTTAATTTTTTTTACCACACATTTAATCCTTTTCTCACAAATCACCAAGAATTAGACGAGTTTATTTACCATTTTAAAGCTTTGCATATATTTGACCCATATCTGACACGGGTCTTCCCTCGCAGCGGTGTTGTTGATGTCCAGCTGCTAACTTTATTACTGCACATATTAAATTTGCTATAGATGCACCGCCAAAATGCACTGATGTTTATCGTAGGTGGCTTATCTCCTCAAATGTGCTTAGTGTGAGTCCTCAGGGTGCGCCGGGCAGCCACCCAGGCCAGATGTTGGGGGTCTGCCATCAAAGTGAAATCAGTAATAAATAAATAAATAAATAAATAAATAAATAAAGCAACTTTTATAATATTTTTCAAGGTTTTATTGCTCAATATAAAAGCCTAAATTTGGGGTAACAGGAATAATGTTTACCCTCTAAGCTAATAGCCCGAAAGAAGTGATTTTAGGGATTTAAAAAAAATAATAATAAATAAAAGAAATATGCATTCTGACATTCAGCTGCATGGTTGAACATACCGTGCGGGGACAGACAAAGCACGTCAACGGCACGTTCAGAGCACTTTTCCCTGTGTCGCACTCACGTGAAGACGAAGAACATGGATGTGGAGCCGACCAGGAGGCAGGCGGCCGTGCACACCGGGATGAAGGCGCTGGGCTTCAGCGAGTCGGCGCCGCTGGCGGGCATCCTGTCCTCTCCGCGCTGCTCATCGGGGTCTCACGCCGGCCGAAGGAACCGCAAACGGTGGCCTGTTTAGCCCTTCATACATAGCAGACGGCGTGAAAAGTGAATTCATAGCGTGAGGAGGGGGGGAAAAAATTACTAATAAAGAAAGAAAAACAGTCTCCGAAAGCATAAGACCCGCAGCTCCGCAGATCGGTCCCGCATCCCCCGTCCCGACTAGTCCAACAGGCTGGCGCACAGATGCGGCTGTACCAGAGGTGGTGCTTCAACTCATGAATGACGTGAAGCGACTCTGACTGAGACCCCCTGCTGTGACCCGATGAACTACTTCACTTCCTATTAGATAGATAGATAGATAGATAGATAGATAGATAGATAGATAGATAGATAGATAGATAGATAGATAGATAGATAGATAGATAGATAGATAGATAGATTTCAAATCTCACAGATGTAAACACATGAAGCTACTTGAGAGATTCTGCCTTCCTCTCCTCTGCGGGGCAACCTGACAGGAAATACTGTTTGGACCTGAAGTTGTTGGGTGGGGCATTTCTGCTCTCTATAAATGCCTGAAGCTTTCTTCAGACCGTACAATCTGTGTAAAACCCTCTACATCACTGTAGCTGGTGCCTGATCCAGTGACAGTATGGATGCAGATAAGTTAGTTGAATCCATCGTCAGAATACTCATGTTCATTGCAGGCATCCTGGGAAACAACTGGCTGGCGATAGCCTCTCTTCCCAGAAAGAAATCTGAAATCCGTACCAACGAGATCCTGTTAATCAACCTGGCCGTCTCCAACCTCATTACCAACTACCTAGTGGACATCCCTGTCACCATGGAAGACTTTGCTGGCCAATGGCTCTTGGGACTGACCTTCTGTGGCATTTTTCGCTTCAGTGCTGACCTCTCAGAGACCAGCAGCCTCTTCACCACCATCATCATCTGCGTCTTTTGGCACCAGAAGCTGGTTGGTTCTCTCAAGCGTGGAGGTGCCCCTGTGCAGCTGGACAACCTGCGTCTGCTGGGGTGTCTACTGGTCGGGAGCTGGACGCTGTCCGTCGTCCTCAGCATGCCTCGCCTCTTCTTCGTTTCACTGGAGGTGACAAATGAGAGCCTTGAACACTGCGTAGATGTCTTCCCTAATGTGCTTTCCAGACAAACATATGAGGTCTTTTTCTTATCACTGGCTAATGCGTTGCCTATTGCAGGGATCTGGGTTGCAAGTATCCAAATTGTCTTAGCTTTGCTCCAACATCACAAGCGCATACAGAGCGCTTCCTCTCATCGGGTCAATGTTAAACAAGACAAGTCAGAGAGGTCAGTCAGCAGTGTTTCTGTTCAAGACTCCCATAAAGACCTCAAAGAGTCTTCTTCACCAGCTGAGCGTGTTTCTTCTTGTCCAAATGGAGAATGTCTGGGTAAAAGTCCACAGAGTTCTCCCTTAGCCAACAAAACAGATTCCAGAGCAGAAGCTCAGCCAAACCACTCAAAGTCCAACCAGATACCCTCGAAGCAGAGTAACAACACAAGCTCTCAGGTGAGGGCAGCAAAGAGCGTGGTGGCTGTGGCCACTGTGGTCCTCCTCTGTTGGATGACTCATCTAATTCTGCGCATCAGCAACAGCATCCAGGATTCATCACTGATGATGGAGCTGGCCAGTTACATCGGAGCCGCCTACACCTGCATCATCCCTTATATTTTTCTGCATGGAGTGAAAAAACTGTCTTGTTCATGTAAATGATAGGAAATGTCAAACGGGACGTCCACGATGCCACAGTTAAGTTCAAGAATATTCATACACCTGGTAGTGCTCGATTTAAAGTAATATTTTAATATTTACCAAACTGTTTCTTCTGACTGGAAGTGACATTTATGTTTTTGATTTGAGGATCCATGGACAGATCCAGGTTTTCCAACCTAAATGACTCAATGGAGCTCTGACCCACACAAATCATCAAAGCATAATTTGAGCAGAAGTTATCAGAAGGGTTTGTTTGTTTGCTGTAATGCCACTCCTACTACTACTAATATTAAGTTTAATAGCTGTTGACGTAGATCAAAGTGAATTTAAAGTTTTGAAGAGATTAAGAAGGTAGTGTAATGGCTGCTTTAACATTTTTGAGCGACTAATTGAATTAAAAACCCTACTATTGATGGCTATAATGCTGCGATGTGGCTGATAATACATAGTGCATCAATTTAACATAATCAAATGCTAAATATGGAAATCACTAGATTTATTACATCTTCATAGACTTTCATCCTTTACAAGATTATTTTGAAAAAAAAATCATCCCTACATAACTAGACATGGTAAATAAAGCAAATGACTTTTCAGACTTCGTATGAACCATGCTATGAATTTATTGTGCCTTTCTGTTAATACTTTCATACAGCAAGATACATTTAGAAAATGCTAGTTGGAAAGCTGAATTTTAAATACTGTTAATTGTATTCTGTATATATTATTCCAGTTTACGCTGGAAGACTTACAGTTGTAAACAAATCGTTCATAATCTTAGCTGCACTCCACAATATGTAAGGCGGAAAATAACCTAAAAATCTCAAGTCTCAGTTCTGCACAAATATTTAACCTCTACTAAACTATTAGTCTTTTCACCTTACAAGTTTAAAGATTATATCCAAGCCTATTTTTAAAAATGTTAGAAATTAAACATTGTGTTTTTGTGCTCAAGGAAACTGTGCAATTTATGTCCACACAGCAACAAAATGAGTTTATTTTCCATGAGAATACAAATTAACCATAATTATGCACTAGAGAGCAGCTAATTGGAGACCGACACTAATTAGCACCTTGTTAGTCATTACTGTAGGAAATCCTGAGTGAGGTTTCAAATTAAAGATAACTGCATTGCATGACCAGTGTCACATTAAAGGAGCAACCTGCTGCCCTTCACATCTAATTACTCCAGCAACTTAACATAAGGTCATGCTTTAATAAGAAGAGATCCACAGAAGTCACAACAAGTTAGATTTCTTTCTAAAAATGTTTTATTAGCCCAGCCAAAATTAGGTCTGATTTTTTTTTTTTTTAGTGTAGGTGAAATTATGAACAGCACCAAGTCAAAGAGTCGGAAAAACTCTTATTCATAATGGCACAGTTTTAATATCCAAACAATCATTTTCTGTTAACCCACAGGTTTGCAAGAGAGGTTTGGCAAAGATAATGTTAAAGCCAAGGTATGTACATAAATACAAAATAAACTGATAAAACAGTCAAAACCTTGTGATGCTTGAATCGACTCTGTCCCGAAGTGAGACTAAAATTGAGCTAGTTTTTGATATATGCAACAGATTTGATGAGTTTTTAATAAACACATTATTGAAAGCCCCTCCATTTCTAGATATCAAACAGCTATTTGCAAACAATGCAAATTACAAGCAGTCTTTTCAAAACTCCGCACAATATTCAAACTAACAAATAAACGGTAGGAAATAAGTTATAAAACTTGTCACTTTGCCAGTCTCTCATCACAACAAAAACGATGCCAAGTGTCTTTGTTTAAAGGCCATCAGAGTACCAGCCAGAGGTCAGCCAAATGTTTATTGATGAAGATTGTGGCTCCTGTCAATGGAGCTTCTCCAGCTTGGCCTGCAGGGACTTGAAGTTGCCGATTATTTGCTGAAGGGCCGAGTTTGGGCTTAAAGACTGCAGCTCCACCAGGTATCCGCAGATGTTGTCGAGGCAAACGTTGGTGAATCGGCGCCTGGAAAATATCACACGACGATAACAGCAGCCTGATGATGCAGATTCATCGTCATACTTGTTTCACACATCACTACGGTACAGTTATTTACCCAAATGCAGGCTCAACCACAATATTACAACATACAGACATGAAGTGGATGGATTTGTGAAAATGTTCAATAAACTTTACACAGAGAGTAGATCTGACTAAATGCAAACTCATTTTTACAGAAAAATGATCATCATAATGACCAGTTGTTTTTTTTTATGTATCTTTATTTCCTCATAGTCTGCAATTTTTACACACAACCAATCTGGATTGAGGGAAAAGCAAAATTGTATCTTAAATTAATATTTTTCTGCAAATGCAAAAAAGGACATTGCAACCGTCACCACCCACAACTTAAAAACCTCAGTTTTTTTCTTACGTCGCCCACTATAGGCAAGGAGGTGAAGTGACAGTTAGGTCTGTCACAATAATCAATTAATTGCATGATAAATTAAAACAAACTGAATTATTTCAACTGGCATGATTTATTGTTTATCTCTTTTCTTCTCTCCCATCAAAAACTGGATGATAAAAGTCTTCAGTTTGATGGTCTGGTCTCAACTAGCTCTTTTTTTGAAGGACAATTTTGTTTACAAAAACTTCAAAATTCGTTTTATTTGTTGTTTTGTTTATTTATTTTGGATATTTGAAATTTCTTCCAGGTCTACTGTTAAATGTTCATTAGAATTTAACGTTTGCTAATCTTTTAGGATGCGCTCTTGCAGTATTATTTTGCCATTACCATTGTATTTCTTAAAAATGGTCTCAAAACAACAATATTATTGTTTATCGCAATAACTTCTGGAACAATTTATCGTCCAGCAAAGTTTGTGCTGACCTGTCATATGTTGCCACTCTGCTGGGGTCGTCCACATATCCTGAGAGAAGCACATGGATGCACTCCACCAAATGTAGAGGTTTCCTCAACCGAAGCCAGCAGGGATCCTAGGCAACAGCGATCACATTATTTATTGAGGAACATTGTATTATCCATTCATGTTCAAGACAAAATCTGAACTGAAGGGAAATACCCGGGATTTGAAGAGCTGATCGTAAACCTCCAGAAGCCGTGGCAGCTGTACTCCGATCTCCAGCATCGTAAACGTGACAAATCCCACATCCCAGTTCAGTCGGCAGACTTCCTGCTCCAGAAACTTTACAAGAAACTCTGCAATCATAACACATCGCTCCTCGTTAACACGGCACACTCGTCATGTTGGCACCTGGGGAAAGAACTGATTATGTCCCAAAAAACCAAAGACAATCTACCTCGAATCAACGTCTCCACAGACATGACATGTTTGAACAGGCTGCTTGTAAAATGTGGATAATTAAGAGCATGAGCAGTTGTTTGGTTAAACAGACCTGCGCCTCGGGGACACGCTCACTTAAAACACGCAGAAAGGATGCCTAATTATAATACTAAATTGCAAACAACAATCCTAAAACTGAACATGACTGAAACATACCCAGAGGGAAGTATCTGGGTGTTCCAGCGTAAATCTTCCCCAGTGTAACCAGTTTCAGATTGAGGGACCTCATCCTGTCTGCTGGACTCATGGCCACACTGTCGCTCAGCTCTGGAAGACAAAACACCCGAAGAGTAAGGGACGTGTGTTGAATAGAGACAAAGAAGAAATATTCCGCAGGATCTTGATTTTAATTCACCTTTTTCCAAGATCTCCTGCCATAGCGAGTGGACCAGGATTTGGTCCGAGTGTCCTGCACAGTGGATTATGGCCAGCTTGCACTCGGACAGTTTATAATGGTCAGCAAACTCTCCGTAGAGCTGTGTGGCAGAAAAAAAAAAAAAGATAATTTTACATTCCCAATCACAAGATTCATACACTTTTCCCACAGTAAAATTTAAGCACTTTCCAGGTTTGATTTGAAACTTTTCCAGCGCCAAACTTTGGAGATGGAACCAATAAAAATGAACTACAGAAGCTACATTCTACAGCAGACGCAAGGTGAAGTAAAATATAGCACAATTTTATGTTTTGAAATGTCTCCATCACACATGATCATAAATGATCTTCCTGCTCCTATTAAATGCTTAAATACAATCTACAAAGAAAGTTACAAAAGCAACAATGAAATGTTCCCACAAAGTTTTCTGGTATTTAGCAAATAGAAATTAATTTTCGTAATTCCAACAAGAAAAGTTTAAATTAACTTCACACAGTGAGAAGATCAATTTGAACATCTTTTTTATTAGGTGTATGAAAACATCTGGTTTCAACTATAAATAAAGTTTTCCAAGTTTAGGCTTTCAATCAAACGTTAAATTGCAGTTTATTAGAAAACTGTGCGGTTAGAATATTAAGCACTTTGAAGGACTTTACACAGAAATCAAGCACTATCCAAATAACTGAAATTCAAGCATTAAAGGATCTTAAGCACCCATGTGAACCCTGCGATCAACAGTAAAAATTGTATTTGGAGGTACCTTTGTAATGTCCATAAGCTCAGAGTCTAGTTGTGAGATGGCGTTTTTCACTGAGGGATGACTGGAGTACTGTCTGATCAGGGTTTCCTGGATCTGCAGTTGAATGCGGACAAGCTGGAAGAAAGTGGAAACATGCAAACATTAAAGAAGCTCCCAAAGTGATCTCAGGTTAGGACGCCTCGTGGCTTTCAGCCAGGCTGACGTACCTCCATCTTTTCCTCCAGTTCGTGAAGGAATTCTCCGTCAGACGCCTGAGCAGAGATGCAGGAGGAACTCTTTGCAGACAGGATGGCTCGAGCAATGTACTCCAGACGCTGCTTCAGGGAGATCTCAGTGCTGGAACATCCAAGTGAAAAAAAAATCATTAAAAACTTGATGTGAAAAAAGAAAACACAGGTAAAACTTTTCTCCTGTTCTGCTCAGACCTGTGCATGTCAGCGAGGCGGGCCAAGACGTGAGCTGCTTTGCCAAAGTTGCGGTTCTTCTCGTAGTAGCGCCACAACAGGTCCATGTTGTGAACCTTGCTCTGGTCCTGTTTTATTATATGCATCAGGTGTTCTTCAAGGTAAGGGGAATTCACCTGGGAAACAGAAGTCAAAAAAGGTTCAAGATTTATGGGGATTTTAAAAGAATACAAATAGGTAGGTATACATTCGAGCATTTCATCCAGAGTGAAAATGTCAAATGTGTGCGCCCAAACTTGCTTAAAAAAAAAAAGGAAGAAAGGATTTATCATTCACAGCTAGCAAATAGTAGAATGTGAAAAGCTTAGAATGAATGAAAAGTCTATGCAATTTCCTGTTTGGATAATATATGAACATTTTATCTCTTCAGAAATCCAGTTCTACCTCATTTTAGCCCCCTAGACACAAAACAGGTCTGTGTGAAAATCCCCTCAAGTCCTAAAAAAGGTGCATTTTGAGAAAAACGAGCACTGATTCAAAGAGAGACTACATGGTTGAATTACCTCCAGCAGCTTGTCCGTCAGGTCAGCCTGGATCAGCCAGTTGTACAGGGCGATGTGAAACAGCTCGTCCTGGGACCTCTGGGCCAAGCCGAGCATCTGCTCAAACTGCAGGGCAGTGACAGATTCTCATTAGAAATGCAGATCATTTACATAAGGATGAAGGGAAGTCAGCAGCTGACCCCCCTTCCCTTCTTTTTAACTCACGTGTGCTGTAGCTTCTTCATTGCTTAGCATGTTAGGATCCGAGGTCATGACGGGGGGTCCGGGTTGCTTAGGAACGCTGGGCGACTGAGGGGCAGCTTTGCTCTGGTTCACCAGCTCCTGCATGGTGTCTGTGATGCACTTATAACAAGAAAGCCTGGAAAATAAGAGGAAGTTAGTTTGTGACGACAGCCAGCACAGACACAGAGAACTGTAGGGTTGTGTCTTTGTGGTCTTACCTTTCCTGGAAGGCCTGCAGCCCCACCTTGTCCTCCTCAGGCTCTCCGTTTTTATAGAAGTGGGGTCCGAGCCTCTGTGGATCCTTTTTGTCTGCTGCTGTGAGGCACAACTCAAGAACTCCTTCGTAGAAACGCACTGAAATGACAGAAAAGCATTAGCAAGTCGAAGGCTAAAAAAAACAAACAAAAAAATACAGAAAATGTGGCAGGCAAACCCACAACACCTTGTCTGTACTGGGAGCAAACAAGCGGCAGGTCTGTATGTTGGCTGATCTGTTGGTAGAGCTGCAGAGACTCTCTCAGCGTTCGCTCCTTCTCCACTTTGTTCTGGATCTGCTTCGAGCTCTGCAGCAACTCGTTGGCCTAAGAACAGGAAAATATACGGTCAACAAGACCTCGGCTTCCCAAAAGTCTTTGCAGATTGGATGAAGCAATCGGATTAATCGGGAGGAACTGATTATTGAAATAACCGTCAACTAATTTAGTAATAGATTAATCCTTAACTGGAATATACTGATAAAAAAAAGGGAAATTTGCTGAAATAACAGTAATTAAGCCAAAACTGAACAAAAAAATCTCTTCAAGTGGCATGGTTTTAGCTTCACCTGATTCAAATTCTGTAAAAGAAAATCTCTCAAGAACCTTTTGCTGTCCAATCATTAATCAAGTAATAATAAATAATAATACAGATCAGCCTAACACTGCATTAATGTTAAGCCAAGCAGAAAGAGCTGAGCTTTTCACCCGTCGATGTTGTATTGTTTTAGTTGCAGATGCGTTCTTTGACGTAATACTTTTGCATTTTAGGCAATAAAAACAAGAGAATGGAATCATTGTTTGCATTTTAAAAAAAAAATGTATTTAGAATATTGCATAAAAAAGGCCGAAATGCTAAAACTTTTGTTTCCTAATTAACCATCAGAATAATAAATTTAAATAATCGTTGGTTGCAGCAATAAAGAGCACACTGTTCAGGTTTTAATCTGTACAAAGCTCTCTAAAACTCTGTATCATTTTATTCATCATTTAATTTTTATGCTACTTTGTGTTGGTCCATCACTGAAATGAAACGCATGGACAACTGTGACCGTAATGCAACGTAACATGGAGAAGCATTTGCGATGCGCCGCGCGTACCTTTGAGCAAACGCTGTCGTCGGTGCTGTACAGCAGCGGACAGAGGTCTCGGAGGTGATTGCTGATGGCGTCCACAGAGGCGTTGTCTTTAATATAGACATTAATAAGGCCTGTGACTAGAGCTCCAGATAACTCCTTGCCTCTGGTCACTATATCCTTAAAACATGCCCCCTTCATTTGCTCTTGAAACTCCTGTGAATGAAAAAATGGCACCAAGCACAAATGAGGCAGAAGAGCTTTTTTTTTTGGCTCAAAGCAAGGAAATAGGATACATCTACTTAGAATAGGCAAGTATTTGTGCTCACAAGTACCTTTGGCAGCTCAGACATAATGAGGCTGAAGTGATGATCGCAGAGGAGTTTCCAAAGTGCCAGAGTTTGGTAAGAGCGATACACAAGCTGCTGGATGCCCTGCAGAGACGCTTTCTCATAGACCTGAGCCTTAGCTGGAGAACGAAATGGGAAATTAATCTTGTACAAGAGAAGAACTGAAGAGTAAGCCCATTAGTGTTCAGTGAACAGCGCTGACTACAAAGTAAATACGTCTTTCCTTTGTGGCCTTTCTATGAAAAGACAGAGGGAAGTGCTGAAACTCACTGTGATATTTCCTCTGGAGCTCCTGCTGCACCTGCTGGGAGCTGGCTCCGTCAGGGCGCATAAATCCCAGCAGCCTTTGCTGCAGGTTGGCGGGGGAGCTGAAGCTAACGAGGGCCAGAACAGAAGGAAAATCATGCAAGTTTAAAAAGGAGGCAAGAGAGAGACACAAAGAGATGGCAAAGTCATATTAGAAAGTGAAGAAAGTTCAGTTTCCAGGTCAGAAAGCCCATGGAAATCAAATATTTTAAATGATTTTTAACAGCTTTGATTGGCACAGTACTAGAACAAAACATAAAATTGTGATTTTGTTAAAATATTGCAATGATGAATCTAATCAGGGTTTTCCCCAGCACTGTTTTTGAGTTTAGCATCTTTGTCATAAAGACATGTAAGATATATTGACCACATTGCATTTGAAATATAATATCCTACCAAATATCATATTCAGTTGTGCTTTTCAATGCCAACCATAAACAAACTTTGTTGCACAACAAAAACAGTTGTAATCTGCAGAGTTCTTCAGGTATTATCTCCTGTTCCAGTGTCTAATGAGAGTGCAGTCAGCTGGAGGAAAAGCAGTGGAACCAGCGTCCTGCAGCTGCTTTTTTTTATTTATTTTTTTTATGCAACCCAGTCTGACTGATTCATCTTTCAAGTCTCTGAACTTGTTTTCCTTCTGATTAAAACACAGATGGGCAGAAATGGTCACCGAAATAACTCTGACACATATTCTGTATATTTAGTCCAAACTGCCCAGCTCATCTGCCTCCTCAGATGGATTTCTCTTTTTAAAATCCCATCTGAGGAAGCAGAAGAGCTGGATGCTGAATGCTGCTGCTGATAAGAGCTAATGATGTGCTGGTAACCAGGCTCAAGTAGCTCAAATGAAAAAGGCCTGCAGCTTTATTCCAGCAAAACAAACCCTCACTGCAGGGCTTGTTATCATAAAGTTCCTCCACATTCCTCAAGTCGAAGCTCCAAACTTTCCCACACTAAGTTCTTCCTCATGTAGTTTTTATAATATTGGAGACATTTGCATAAATAGCTGAGCTTTACCAACTAATCGATTGTGTCGCAATTAATTCTGCGGTTTGGTAAATAATTATTTCAGACTTTTTACTATACCGTTTTCACAACCAGACCTATGACACCATAAACTTGATATCCGTATTTACCACCATTTTTATTGGCTCTACATTTATTGTGTCCAAGCAAATATAGAGATGAGCAACAATCGATGTATTATTTGACATTTAAAAAGAAGGTCCAGTTTACACACAATTTTTCTTAAAACCCAGAAGAATTGTTGCATCAATTTAGGTTCTAGTATGGGGAACCAAATACTATGAATTTGATTCAATTGTAAACCACAGTAAAAAAGCTCTTTGCTTTTAGATAAGGGAATTTTAGATTAAATGTCTGGTAACCAAAACTGTGGACATAAATTGGACTTAGATAAAATGTGGGTGTAGCTTTACGTTTTAATGGCTCAATTTAAAAATAACGGATGCATTTTTTTTTTTTTTATTACACTCAAGTTGACAAATATAAAAATATAAAATGACTGTTGTCATTAAATAACAGGTGAAGTAGAGATCAGCTGCCAAAACAAAAACACTGTTCTGATGAAACACTTTCAGGAAAAGGCTCTTTCTTACCTTGCAGCACCAAGAGAAGACGGACTGAGCTGAGAGTTTTTATCAAGGAACTCCTGTAAACCTCTGAGCTGCAGGAGGATGGCCTCCAGCTCAAACGAGTCAACGGTGCTTTCCAACTGTGAGGGCAATGAATTAAAAAAAATAATAAATATTTTTAAAAAAAAGGCTACTTCAGTATATCATATGTGCTGTAGAACAGAAACCAATAATTTCCTTTAATCCCATTTTGAAATCAACTAAAACTGACAGATGCTCCCAAGAATCCCAGAGCTTGGGGAAAAAAAAAAAAAAAAGCCCAGTAAAATTACCAATCTTCAACCTGAAAGTGTATTACGAAGAGGGAGCAGTCTACAAATGTCACACAGCAATTCAGGCATTGGCTCAAACGGCCGACGAGACACTGATCAAATTCCCTCAAAACTCAGGTGTAATTTTCTCAAACTGAAATCCAGGTTTGTGTCATCAAGACGTGTAAAAGTCAATAACTGTAATGCTAATGGAGGGAACAGAGCCCATGAGAGGAGATCATATGCTTGTGCAGAATGTTAAATACTCGCATGGCGCCATCAGAAATCTCTATGGCACAATGTCAGATAATTAGTCTTCGGAATAATGGCTGTACGTTGATTTCCATATATGTTAAGTTAAAACTATAGGTGTGCTTCCAAATTAGGATCCTTTTCTGAGAACTATGAAAGTTTTCTGAAGCTGTTATGACCATCCTGCATCTCCACTGCACTTACCAGAAAAAAAAAAAATAGTGGAAAAATAGAGGTAGTACTTTTTCATTTACCAGGAACATCTGGATGGAGTTTTAAAGTGTCATTGCACTTACAATGCTGACAGTCTGATTTCCGTTGCTCATCGTTTTCTCAAAAGCAAGGCTCCCGTCCCAAAGGTTCCTGTTAGCGTAGAAGGAAGCATATTTAGAGGTCAACACAGGCAAACGTAAAACATGCAGATCTGGAGGAGAAAATCATGCAGAATTACCCGAGAATGCGAGCAAAGTAGATGCAGATGCCGTTGTGTTTTCCGGAGAAAATCACCTCAGGCCCAGCCGACATGGGAGTGATGGGTGCAGATCCAGACTGCATCGGTGCAAATGGTGTTGCAAACGCAGGAGGCACCACACCTGAAACAGGTAATGAAAATAAATGAAAAAATAAATAAATCATGTCCTGTCATAGTGTGAATGGGGTTTTAGACCTTATGACAACAGTTTTATTTTTTAAAACGAGGATGCATCTCCAACTAAGCCTCTCGCAATAAGCAATTAATTAATTGATCACAAGATAAATTAAAATAAGCTCAAAAACTTCCATTCTGATTAATATTTTTTGGAAGGCAATAACTAACTGATTCGGTTGTGTGTAGTTTTTTTTTTTTTTAAACTCCTCCTTATTTGTCGTTTTTGGTTGTGGTGTTTCATTTCAAACAATATTAAAGTTCATTAGCCTTTATCAATATTTTACTACAAAATGGTCTCAAAAACAACATTATCATTTCTTGTATTTATTTCAGGGATGACTTATCACTCAGCAAAATATGTTATTGCAACAGATCCATCTCCAACAAATCTTTACACTGACCCGGTGCTGGAGAGCTCATCACAGGCCCAACAGTACTGGGTGTTGCCATGGCAGCAGGAAATCTCATCTGTGCTTCTCCTCCATATCTAATCCCAACACATAAAAGAAAGAACAGTCTTTAGTTTGCACATAATGCGAACAATCACGGCTATGCAGGGGCAAGAATCATCATCTGACCTGAAGAAAGCTCTGGTGGCCCACTGGGAGACCTCTCTGTCACAGGCGGCGTTGGAACAAGCCAGGATGAGCGCTGTGGCACAGGCCTGCTCCTCCTGAACAAAACAAGATAAATATGTAGATGTATTAGAACATGTTGCTTAGATACGTGCATAATACAGGTTAAAAAAACAACAAAAAACAACACATCAAGGCTCTTTAAGCATCAACAGCAGCAGAAAAGCTCTTTACCCTGTGCAGCTTGAAGAAGCGCTCGATATCCTCACTTTCTCCTGCAGCGCAGCTGACCAGGAGGTGGCGCAGCTGGTCAACCGGACGCAGTTTCTGAAAGATGTGGCTTCCCTGAAAGGTAGAAAGAGTTTAGAAGAAACTCTTAAACTAAGATTAAACTTTAAAGGGATGAGGAGTGACTGCGGTTTTTTAACCTTTGCGGAAAGGAGGACGAATTTCTGCGCGGGAATGTTGTGCTGCTGGACGACCACGGGCGAATCTGTGATGGAGATATGCTCCTTGTTGAGAGGAGTAAAAAACTTGGGAGGCTTTTCGTCGTTAAGGGCACAAAGAGCCCAAGAGTGTCCATCAACATTTGACGTCATCTGCAAAAGAAATGTACAAGAAAATAAACATATCGCAGCAATAGTTAATAATAAGCTCATGAAGGGGAAGAATGGAATAATATTTGGAGCTTTTCACACCAAATCTCAGTCGCTGCGTTTTCAGGTTGGATTGATGGCATAACTTATAATTAGTGGTTCTTAACAGGAGTCGACTTTAATGCAGATTTTCTTCATCCACAATGAATACATAATATGTTGAGTAAATAACTTCTTGCAATCTGATTGTACATGTGTGGTTTTCCTTTATCCTGGATAAATACAGGTTAAATAAATTATAAATGTAGCTAAAATGTCTCCACTACATACAAGTCTCCTCATTTGAATATTCTAATTTGTAATTGTTTGTTATCTTCAACCTGAGTTTCCATCAGGGGTTTCTTGAAGGGAAAGGAGTCGTGGTTGATGCACCACAGAATGTCACTGTCCTCCGTCTCCGAAGCGGCCATGAGGAGAACGCCTGCAGCATCAGACGTTTAATTTCACATCAGTAACAGAAATCAGACAAACATAGCTAAATTTGGGAATCACATCTGGTCTCCAACCTTTGCTGTGCAGAGCTTTGTGGACTTTGGAGGGCTTCTGCAGTGTGGAGGAGGCGGAAAAACCAGGCGGCAGCCGAACGTGGATCAACGACAGCAGGCTCGGGCGAACGGCGACGTGCTTCTGGTGCTGAGGTGCAAAAGGCGCGGTGGTGAAGTACAGGCGCACACCTGCAAAAACAAAAACAACAAGGTCACTACAAACTTCCAACTAAAAAAATAAAATAAAGATCTGTCTCCTCAGCATCAAATTTTTACCTGCATGAGTAACGGCAAGCAGGTGGCAATCCAAGGACTCCGATCTGTCAATGACTGAGATTTGGACGATGGGTTTGAAGACCGAACGATCAATTGTCCTAAAAACAAGGTTGTACAAAAACGTTGGTCAGAATGCGAGGACACTGACTGACGCAAAAGGAACAAACCTGTACACCCCAATGTACCGAGCAATGTTTCCTGCAGCCGCTATGATGGAGCTCTGCGACATTGTCGCCACCCGACTCATCCCTTGCCCATCAGCACCCAGATCATACACCTAGGAAAAAATAGAGAAATATTTTAGCTCACTGTAGAATTTTGTGTGTGTGAAGGTCGTAATCCAAATAACTAGACGCAATAGTCTGGATTCACTTGAACAGTTGTTTAACTCTGGAGAAACATTGTATGGACAATTCCCACAATGATGAGAGCAATGTTTGAGGCAAGCTTTTCAAACCTAGCAACAGGGTAGCAACTGCAAACAACATGTGGTTTGCTTGCCCCTTTCTAACATCAAAGTGTAAAAGCATTAAGGCCTTCTAACGTCAATGCTTTGGAGCTCAACACCAGAATAATTCATTGAAATAACATGATAAACATTCAGAAACCTGTGGAAAAATCTTTGCTAATAAAGATTTTTATACTTTATACTTTATGTCCCTTCCACATAGTTTCATTATCTTTAGACACCCATCTTATTTCCTTTCAGAACAAAATTTTTATTTGAATGAAAAGAACTTCACATCTAAATCTGCAAGAGGTGAGAATATTTTGGGCTCATTTTTAGATGATTGAAACTTGCACAGAGTCGGATGCCCCAGCAAGAAAATAATTACAAACACACATCAAAACTAGTTTTGAAAAGGAATAAGAAGGTCAGCATTAACCCTCCAGAGATCTATTGCAAATTCAAACCTGTGCACCCAATTCTTCTTTAAAAAAAAAAAAAAAAATCACAGAAATTATCTCTCAACCTGAAAACAGAAGAGCTGAAAAGCATCTTTCACAGCTCAAAATTTGGGCGTATGTAAACTTCTGATCAGAGCTGCAGTCATACCTGTAGGACGTCTTTCTCAGAGCGGGTGAAGAGTGTGTTGCGAGAGTTATCGATCGCAATCTGCACAATGGGATCTGCGGAGAACGGGGCCAAAAACAGAATCATCAAACAGAAACGTTTGACTGCCAAAAGCTTCATTTCATGTGAAAATGTGTTCCTTCCTCTCACCATCTTCAGAAAAAGAAAACTGGAGCACAGAGGGGATGAGGAAGGACAAAGAGCTTTTGGAGTGGTTAATTTTTCTGCAGCGCTGGCTGAGCCAGCCCGCCTCCGCCTGGTAAGCTATCTCATAGAGACAACCGTCCTTTCCTGCCATGAAGATGCGTCCCAGATCCGTAGAGGTGATGGACAGGATGTAGGTGTTGTCTGTTGGGATTGAGAAGAGGGGGTCCGGCAGAAGCTGCATCCCACCAGACATGCTGTCATTTAATGCTGTAAAAAGATGGAGACATAAAAATATGTTACCTTGGTTTTATTAAAGGTAGTTTGACCAAATCCTAATAAAAATAGGCATCAATATTAAGCTTCTGGCTGCATTTTTTTTTAAAGGTATGACTTATGCAAATAACACTCAGAAACATCAAGAAAAATTAAATGCTCCAATAAATAGGACAAACTTACCAGCTTGGCTCTTGGGGAAACTCAGTCCAAGGATTACTACATCCACAGATGTGGCTAAAACCAGGAGGTAGTGGATATGGGGCTGTAAAATCCCTGAGAAGACAAAGGAAAAAGAGCTCAAACTCAAATAAAAAGGGAGGAAAAATACAGATGCAAAAACATTTTTGCGCATACCTTGTTTTGGTTTAACAAGACCCACAGCTAGAATCGTTTCAATTAGGCCATCAAAGTAGGCCACATCTCCCCTATAAATATCACAAGAAAGGAAGAGACAGACATTATAAACAAAGGCTCAAATGAAATTGGTGAGGACCAATAATCTGTTTCAGCAGGTTTTGAGAAACATTTCAAATGACAGCGTCAAATAATACCAACCCGTCTTCGTAATTCCACATGAAGATATCGTTGTCGATTGTGAGCCACGCTCGAGAGATCTCAGGAAAAACCCCCATCATGCAATTAAACTGCATATCTGTAAGACGGTTAAGCTGAAAATCGAAAAGGAAAAAACAAAACATGCTTTTCTGGTATGAAACCACAGGACAACCATTCACTAAATGACTGAAAGGATACGGCTGAACTGCTCCACCAGCTCAGGCGGCAGTGGGATTCTTCTGACTGCGCTGAGTTCTGGGAGGTTTGGTACGCTGAGCAGGCCGGGTCCCTGGAGAGGGTAGTCCATGTCCGACACGCCAGAGATGGACGGCATGTCTGTTAATGAACAAATAAAATTAAGAAATGGGTCAGTCTGTGTATAAAATGATTTCTCAGCTCAGACATAAACAGAGCTGCGCAGTGTATCAAATAACAGTCATCGCAACGTCACAGAGTGCATTGCGATTGCAAAGGAATGCTTGAACATAATAACTGGTTGGATGTTATTCTGTAGGTATCATGCATGCCAATATTGCTTCTGTTCTGCAGGACACACTGTGAAAGAAGAATCAGGAAAATAGGGTTTATCATAATAAATATAAACACTGCTATCGAATAGCAGTGTTTATGTGCACGTCACCTGAAAATGCCTTACAAATACAGAATAGCTAGTCATTTGCAAGATTGCACAAATTGATTTTGTGGCGGCTGCAATTTGCTATGGTGTGCAATAGGGAGTCTTACATTTAAATGTACATTTCACACCCATTTGAGGGGGGATGAACATTTCTTGTGTTTAACTGAGCAAATCATTTAGTTTCTGAGAAGTTTAAAAGTAATGCCCAATTTGTGTGAAGAGGTGTTTTCACTTCCCAGACCCGCCCATTCCTCCCATCCTCTGAAGTTAGGGATGAAAATTCAGACTTACTGTGTGACGGGACGCTGAGCAGCTCGGACAGGTCAGGAAAGCAGCGGTCATCCTGCAAGTGTCTGTCTATCAACCGGGCAGAGTTATCCAGCGCCTCGGCGAGCGCAGATGCGGGGCTGCTGGCTCCAGCGACGGACGGCATGGCAGGGAAAACCACCGCTGACTAACCTGGGAGTCGAACAGAGACGTGTCCGAGCAAATTAAAATATTTTATGAGTCAAAATTAGCCGATGCTAGCAAGTTGATATAGCGCCGGTTAGCTGACTGCTGGAATTATGCATGCAATATGTAGCATACAAGCTAACAACTAGCTACATGTCAAAAACACTGTTCTTAAAAGTAAATTAGTTAGTTTACCAGGATGCAAATGTTCCGCGCGGGCCTGACTTTGCTAACTGAGGCGTTTTGTTACGTCTATTGTGCTGCAAATTTAAACAAAAACACCCGGCATATACACATACAAGCAACTAACAACCCGCCAACCTCATGCGCGGAAGTTTTCTTCTTTACTCTCTAATGATTTGCTGTTTGAGATCGAGAAAAGGTGGTGCTGCCACCCACTGGTCTGAACAATCAGACCATTGTTTAATGGTAGTAGGCAAGTAATGTTTTGGTGCATTACCGCCACCTACTGGAATGGAGACTGAGCAATCATATTGTTCTAAAAGACGTACTATTCTTTTCAGTATTTATAAGAAAAGGTACTACACATGTAGGAAAACAATAGGGAACATTTATGTCCTGATAATATTTATCATAGCCTGTAGAGCTATTAATTGTTAATAGACTTTTTCTTTATCTCTTCTTTAAAAAAAAATCATAGGCTTTTCATTGCTTTTTTCACATCTTTTTAACCATTTTAGAGAACTGTTACTGTGTCTCAGGCATAAAAAGACTTCTGAAATTAATCAACCCACCAATAATGTCTACAAATAACAAACTTGAATCTGTTGCCATTTTGTTACTACGCCTCCCAGAAGCACAAACAAGTAGTAAAGATAACACTATATCACAAACGTAACATAAACACAAATCAGAAAACGTTTTGCACATTCAAATTAGAGCTACCAATAACTCCAAACCTGAGTTGTAAAACTAGTCTTGTTGGTTTTAAAATGCAGCTTTAAAGAAGTCTGATACTATAGACAACAGGAGATAAGTAGCTGAACAAAGCAGATAAAAAAACAGTCCAAGGACAAAAAATGTCAAAGTATTTCTGCAAAAACTAACACAATACGTAGAAAAGAATAAGAACGATTAATTGTAGTATAAGCTCCACCGGAGGGGTGGTAGGACACTTAATTGTTGCCCTGCGCTATAAAACACCAAATCAACTGTATATTAAAACAGTTTTAGCACAGATCCTGTACCGCTATCCCCATAAATAGATCATGTCAAACGTAACAGAGATGGTGCTACACCATTTTTTTTTTTTTTTTTTAATAACAAGACATGAAAGTTTGTTGAACTTCACATCAAGTAAATAAATTCATCTGGATCTAGTTATAATTCCAAAAACAAAAAACACTTTATTAAGAACATCATCAATACACTAACTTCCAACATTCAGCTTGTTTTTTTTTTTGTTTTTTTTATTACAGAATTATGTTCAGATATAAACATGTTTTTTTTAGTTAAACTATGATACAGCGGGAGTAAAAATCAAACATCCAAGTTGCTGCACAACAGCGAAGGAACTCCCACACAATGTTTTCACAAACATTTTCTTCGTTTCTCTTGTGTTAACTTAAGCATCAGTATTTCAAAAAGATTTCCGCCACCAGAGCCTTAAATCTAAATCGTGAATGTTGTCTCTGAAGGTAACATAGCAGATCCAGAGATGTGAGCTGCGAGGGCCGCTCGTTTTCGCCATTAACTCTTTGACCCATCCTTGGCCGCGTACAGCGCTCGCAACGTCTGTGCCACTTTGTTCGTGAGCTTCTGTCCGCTCGTCAAGGAGATTTTCTTGTAAATAATGTCCGACTCCTTGATGCTGTCGACCCAAGGCACCTTTTTGCGACCGTCCCGTTTCTTCGCCACAGTCCACGGTCCAGAGTAAGATCCCGTCATCCAGTGTATACTGTAGCCGCTCCTGGTCTTCTGGACGATCTTGGCGATCTGCGGTCTGTCTTTGTATTTGGGGCGGCAGATGGCGACGATGTCCATTAGCTCTACCGTCTGACCCGTGTCATCAGCAGAGTCCACGTCTTTTCTTGGTTTCCGCTGTGGATTACGTAGAACGGTGTTAGTTTAAGCAAGAGGGGGCTAGCACGAATCTAGTAGAATAATTTTACAATATTTAAGAGTGTTATTGTTGTATTTTCATGCATGTTGAAGTTGGGTTTCATGGCTCTCCCAAGATTGAAGATATTACAGATTTTAGGTTAAAGGACACTCACGATCAGAGTTTACCAAGTTGTAACAATCTATTCAAAACAAGCTAGTCATAAGTGAAATGAATTACCTCATCATTTGATTCAATTCATTTCAAAACCATTTTATTTATCTCAGATGGAAATTTCACCCATCGTCAAAGAGCTGCTGTGTATGTTGACACTGTTGCTAATAGGGCTGTTTGGTAGCAGTCAGTCCTCCAACGTATGTGAAGAGGCCTCTGACTGAAGACTATTACTGCAAGACAGACTCGTGGCTCAAGGATAGTGTCTTTTTTTTAAATTGACCTCTATGTTTGATCCTGTTGATTGTGTTTGATGCCAGCATTGTAGCATAAAGAAATTTGCCTAAAAAAACCATTTCACAACGTGTAGCAGGCTAAGGGATGTGATAAAAAAACAACACTTCATACCCTGATCAAAAGGAACCAAGGACAAGATGAGAAACATAATCACTCTATCAGTCTTCAAAGGATTACAAAGCAATTTCTAAGACTTTGAGACTCCAACAAACCACTGTGACAGCCATAATCAAGTCGTTGTAGACTGGTAACATAAACCAAAATCGATTTAAATTTAACTTCATGGGATTGTCATCCTTACCGCAGGAGGATCTTCGTCCTCGCTCTCCTCATCATCTGTCTCTACCGGAGCAGTGTGATTACTGTGGTTGTGATTTTGGGGCTTTGGACCCTTCAGCAGCGAATTGATGGCTTTGTTTCTGGCATTAGCATTTGCTTCGCCCCCATCCTCATCCTCTTCATCACGATCCAAGTGCTCCATCAGCACCTTGAACTATGAGACAAAAATCAGACCCAGTTAGTTCACCAGCCCAAGATGGAAGATGTTTTTTTATTTAGGAATGTTTTCCTCCTAAAGATATCGAGGAACCAAAATGAGGAAGAAAACTGTGCTTACATCCAAAAACTGTTTGACAATGTTCCTCTTAGTTTCATAGCTGAGGTTTCTGTTGGCCACGTCACTCCTCAGGTATTCCAGAGTTTGACGAGGGTTGAAATGCACCTTCGATTTCCTGTTCACTGCCTTGTCATAAACTTTGGCAGACTCTGTCGGCGAGTACTTCTGGATTTTGCTGGAACACGAGCGAGATGTCCGTAATAAAGCAAAACAAGTTCATAAAGCATCTTTACACGAGGCCTCTTACCTGTCTGAGAAGCCATAAAGATTCTTTAGGTGTTGTTTGAGCACCAGCAATAGCAGGATACCCTGTGAAGCACTGGCAAACTCCTGCAGAGGGGTGGTGTTTTCAGGCAGGCGGTCCATCACTGCTTCTTCATCGTCCAGATCCGAATCAGAGTCACCGCCTCCAGGCTTCTTTCGCTTCCGAACTTCCTCCTCCTCCTCATCGCTACTGCTGCTGCTACTGCTGCTGCTGCTGCTGCTGCTGCTGCTGGATGTGCTGCTGCTCTTCTCTTCGTCGTCGTCCTCATCTGAGCTGTTTTTCCTCTTACGAGAATGCTTCTTTTTTCTCTTCTTTGTCTTCACCTTTTTTTCGTGTCTTACGGGCTCTTTCCGTAAACACTGCAAAAGTATAAACATGCTAACTGGTTTAATATGTAGAGAGCTGTGCTTCATCGGAGTTTAAGACTTAACAGGCCCAACCATTCACTTAGAGCCACTTTTAACATCAAGCAGGAAAATAATAACAACCAGAGAACAGTTGAAGCCAGATATGTTAGACATGCTTTTTGAAAAGGTGGATTGAGCTCCTGTAGCAGTCTGTAATACAGGGGTTCTTAACAAGCCACTGACTAAAGACAGCACAACAGTGAAGAGGGTTGTTTCAAATGTTTTTCATGTTGTGAAGAATCTCTCTTTGCTCCATCATCTCCAGAGGTTCCAGACCGGTTTTCTTTATCAGCTTGTTGAGTCTTTTGAAGTGGCTCTGATGTTGCCACACCAACAGGTGATGGCAGAAGATATTTCATTCTCCACAACTAACATATGTCTGCACACAAATAACTATATTTTGTATAAGCTGAATTATCAACAAGTCATATTAAAACAGAGAAGAAGCATGCAAGCATTAAAATTGCACTTTAGCAATCTGCTCAACATAAAAAAAAAAAAAAAAAAAAAAGAAAAAAAAAACAGGAGGAGAAAAAAAGGAGTGGATGAAAAGTTGGAGCCGCCCGACTGGAAAAAACCTACGCAGAAAAAAAAAACAAAAAAAAAAAAAAAAAAAAAACAAAGCCCACGCCAAACGATGCGCAGAAAAACTCTTACCTCTTTGAAAGACTGGAGTAGGTTGCTGCCAGATACAGACAGAGTAATGTCTATATGATGCATGATGAAAAGAGGCTCCTCCTGGGTTTGATAAGGGAAGCATGCCAGGTTGTCAGCTATGAACAGCAGCATGTTTACCTCCGTTTTCTGCAGGGAACAAAGAAAATAAGTAACTAAATCAACTTGATGGAACAAACTTTTACTCGCTTTTTTTTTTCAAGATATCTGCAATAATAACAGTTTACAGAAAGCAAGTGAACTCACAGAGCTGTCATCAAACAGGTTGAGCAGGGAGATGAGGAAAGCCCGTCTGTGTTGTCTGTTCCCACGGACCATAGAGTAGAGGTGTGAGCAAAGGGCCGAGTCCGAGTCATCGTGTCGGAAACCTCGGACCACCGCACGTTTCCCTCCGTTTATGGCCTGCTGCACCTGATACGACATCTTCAACCCGGCAACAGCCTTCATCTGTGGAAGCAACGCAGAAAGATGGATCTTCTTCAGAGACACTGCTCAACACATAACCTTTAGGAATGCTACATTTTTAAGTTTATTTAGTTTTACTGTTAACAATAGCTCCAATACTTTTCCTCCAAATTGCTACGGTGCGTTAATTCCCCTCCCTGCAGTCTGCAGCAGTGCCTTCAAGTCAGCTGAGTTTGGCTCCGGTCCACATCCGCTACTCTGTTTCAAAACAAGCCTGCTGGATGGAACATCTGATTTTTCCCTAATGAGCCGGGTGATAAAGACTTTTCCATGTTCTCAAAAACTCCGTAAGGTTTTGTCATCAACAGCAGCAGCAGAGGCTTTCGCATGACAAGCTGCAGAGACAGACTCGGGATTTTGAGCCAAAAAAAAAAGCTGCTGAAAAGTTGTCTTCTTTTTCTACATGTTTACCTCATTAGTTGCCTTTCAGTGTGCATAAAGCTTACTTTCAACTGCATTTAATTATGGAGACAATGTGTATACCTATATGAATTAAATCTAGAAATCACTAAAGTTAGTTTTCTATCACATTTTCATGAATAGAAGTTGATGCCACATAGCGCTGCAGGTGGCGGCATATGGGTGAGTATCTGAGAAGCTCAAACGTTGCAATAAGTTTCAGCAGAGAAACATAAGAAGAAGAAAAGGAGTAGAAATAGTA
Organism: Poecilia formosa; assembly: GCF_000485575.1. Classification (NCBI taxonomy): domain Eukaryota; kingdom Metazoa; phylum Chordata; class Actinopteri; order Cyprinodontiformes; family Poeciliidae; genus Poecilia; species Poecilia formosa. The sequence continues at coordinate 4,323,349 of NW_006799945.1, forward strand.
AACAAACAGCAGTGCCGTCCCCTCGCTCCTGCAGGTTCGGACCCTTTAACAAACAGAAGTTACTCACATGTATGAATCCTGAGTATTTCTTGTCAATCTCTACTAGTTGTTGGTCCGCCTTGTTCTTCATGGTTGGTTCTGGATCTGTTCCCATCGCAATCAAGTAGGGGACACACTGGGCAATAGAGGAAAAAACAGTTTTATTCCGACACTGTTTGAAAAGATAAAGCTAAATATACCTACTGTGATTTTTGTAGGCTTGGAGATACTGTGAACACACCTGTACAGGGTGTATGAGGCCCTGGCTAAGAGTCAGTGTGATGACGTTCAGAGCGAAGTGCCGGACAGTGGACTGTGAGTGGAAGAAGGACTCCAGCACCTGCTTGAGGTAAATCTGCATAATGGAGCTGCTCATGCCTGAGGAGATGTCGCCCATCTCCTTAAGGTCTTCCTGCTTCGCTTGGTTCTTCCCTGAACAAACATCAGTAACAACGATATGAGATACAAAAATAAAAAAAATTCTCAAACGTATGGAGTGAAATTGTGCTCAACTCTACTGTGTCCATCATTTTGTAAGAACATCTTTTACAGCTGCAAAGATTTTGCACTGTAAAATCACAGCTTGTAGTGGAGATGTGCATCTCTAAAGCTCCTCCAGAACCACTTGGTTCTCTAGTAAACATTTGAGGCCTTCACAGAAGTGTTGTATATATCAGTCCTTCTAGTTTTTTGCGATTCTATCGCATAAATTCATGCGAAAACAAAAGAGCCCTGCATTTAAAAAAAAAAAATTTATGCCAACGCAGAATTTTTAATTTACTACAAATTTTCAGCAAAAATTGTCAAGCACATTGGGTTTAACAACTCCTGACGCCCTCGTTTAGGTAGCAGTGTTTCTTACTTCTACTGCAGCGATGCTGCTTATGTCAAGTTATTTAAGTAATAGTTTGTGGTTGAACCAAAATTTTGCTATTAAAGTGTCCAATCTGTTTGGAGTTTGTGGTTGTAACATGAGTCAGAACTATGAGATGCTCACATTCCCGGTCAGCCTCTTGCATTCGAGAGTCCTCCTCCTGCAGGTACGTTTGAAGATTTTTCAGCACGTGGATCTTCAGATTGACAGCCCTGTTCTCATCGGACAGCAAGCTGATATAAAGAACCTTCACATCTTGTACAAACATGAGCTCTGGGTGCATGATGAACTGGAACCCTGTGGAAGACGAACGAAAGGGTTGATCGCTAGGTTGATCAGGGGGTTACTAAAGACAAGATGAACGTAAATTTAGACTGTCATATAATTTACCTAGACCAATTATAGCCTTGATCTGGACCTCTTCATCCTCATGGGTGGTGAAATACAGTAGAAGCTCCAAAACCTTGTCTTTTATGACAATCTGAAAGACGGCAATGAGATCCATCAAAACATTTCCGCGACAGTCCCAAGAACACCTCCTAAAGATGTGGTGCTTACCTTGTTAGCTCCCTTGAACTCTTCTTGGTCGAAATCAAAGTGTCGACAGAGCGCCCCCACGGTGAACAGCGAGCGCAGCAGAGTTGGTTTGTTAGCAGCCAGAGTGGAGCCGCTGGGGTCCTCCTGGTGCTGCGTCTTGAGTTTAGCCAGAGCTCCTGCAAAATAAGAAGCATTATTTAAAGTGGTCGTTGAGTTCTACAAGACAGGAGCCTGGGAACTAAAAGATCTGCTTCCAGGTCTTAGAAGAAACTGTAGGAACCAGTTTCTTGGGATAGGTTTTACAGATCGCCTTTTTTTCCCCCTTGTTTACAAAATACCCCATATTCAGCTAGACCAGACAAATAGTGTCTGTGAAGAATAACTGTCAAGCATTTCCACGGTTTCTGGATTCAACACGATTAATATTATGTAGGACAAAAAGCTGTAAGTCAGGACAAAAACCAGAACAAAACCCTAACACGAATCATGACGCATGCAGTCTTACCATAGAAGCGATTGAAGCAAGCCCACACGAACTTGTAGTTGTGTGTGACCTTGTTCACAATAGCACCAAGACAGCTCACACAGTGCTGCACAACCTTCGAAGACATAATATATCAAATTGACCCGTCGTAAATGCTCATCTTTTGTGACGTTCTGAGAGGTTTCTGTGAAAACTGCGAGCTGTAAATGAGAACTGACCGTCATGCCGTGCTTAATGATGAGCTTCATCAGGTCTCCCTCAATCGTGTTGAGGAAAGACTCACTCGGATTCTCCATCAGAGGAACAACGAGCTCCAGGATCTTGGACACGTTGCAGATCACCATGAAGTCATTCTGAGTCTAAAACGACACAATGAGTTAGTCGCTTGCCTCTGTTTTGTGTTTCCACATGGCTGCCACTAGGTGGTGCAATAACACAACGAAATGCATAAGTGCGTCTACAGGAAAATTATAATTTAAAGAAAAAAAAAATTATTCCAGCAGTTCAACTTATAAATACTGGAAGTTACTTTTATTATATATACTCATCACCAAAGATGACGCATTTCAAGCACTTACATCGTTTCTATTTTACGGAAAATTAGAATATTACATAAGACTAAAATATAGGGCTTTTATTGCAGAAATATTTTGTTATGGCCAACACACACAGTCAGTGACACCCATAAGAATTATCATCAACTAAAGGTCACCACTGAAGAATTGGTGTGCGCAGGGATTCTAAGGGAAAGTTAAGTGGAAGGAAAAACTGGGAGCTTTGTTTCCATATTCTTGAAAGGATTTTTTTGAGCATGTTGTATTTCTTATGTCGATCTGCTCCTGAACTAGACACCGGAGCAAAAACGTCCTACATGGGCTAAAGATAAAACAAAGAGGACTGTTGCTCAGTGGTTCTCTATTTTTTTAGATTTAAGTAAAATTTCAATTTTCCTCTCAAAGTGTAATCCCAGCAGTGGTGAACCACAGAACGTAATTCACTCGAGGTCCAGTGTGAGGCTTTTTATCGGTCTTATTAATTTTCTTTTTTTTTTTGTTTAGTTTTCTTTAGCTATAATTCATACTAACTAAATTTGACTAAAGCAAGCACCTAAAAATGTTGTTCTGTGTCATCAATCTATAAAAAGCATGAGTTTCAGTTTATGAATTTAGTTACTATTCCACTTTGAAATGAGCTTGAAGTAACTTTGGCAAATTAAGTAAATAGATTAATACTTACACTGCATTTGGTGTTCAAGTAGGGCTGCATAGCCATGGCGTGTTTAACCATTAGGTTAGGCCTGATTTTAGTGACCAGAAAAAGAGTGGTGATGCAAGCTACCACACGACCTGAGTTTATCCCCTTTTCTTCACAGTCTGAGAGGCACACAGAACAGAACGCGTTCATTACAAGTCAACTTTTTCGGTCAAAATACATATTATTTCCATATTTCACTACTTTACCTGCAATAGATTCCTCGTACTTTAGTATATGTTCCACTAAATTGTCCACCAGCTGAACACAGGCCTTCTTAGTTGGTTTATATGAAGCGTCCTCCTCTGATTTCAGCAGCTAAAGAATCACAGACAAACAGTGATTAGATGTAATGGACGACGAGCAGGAAGCTGTTGACGTTTCAAACAAATTGCAACACTCACATTTTGCAAAAGCTGCTCAAACCAATCGTAGCCTGAATCTTTGCACGCCAAGACCTGGAACCAAAACGAAAACGTCCCAAGAGTTAAGAGTGTAACAGCGACATGTTTCCTATTTTGAGGGGGAGGAATGTAGTACGGACCACGTCTGTGATGTTCAGGATCTTTCTGTTCATGGCTTCTTCGTCGTGACTGGGCGTTGGGGAAAACCAGAGTTTCTGGAATGTCTCGTTCACCAGTTTCTGCAAAGATACATGAGCTGAATATCTAACAAAGAAAAAAAATCCCAAAAGCCCCTTTTGCTAAAACATACTAAAATATCTTCGTAAATGCAAACCTTGATCCCTTCCTCGTCATTGACTCTGCGGATCATCCTGACACACATCTCTGTTATCTTGTGGAAATCTGGCAGCTCCAAGCAAATGTCTCGAAGAATCTTAATGACTCTTTTTCTCACACTGATACCTGTGTCCTGTAAATACGAAATAGATTTTTAAATACAAAATTAATATGCTCTGTTTCTTAAAAAATAAATAAATAAATAAATAAAAAAAACTTTAAAACTCTAAACAAATGACCTGAAAAAAGTGAATCTACAATGCAAAACACTTCATGGTACAAAGATTCAAAGAATCGCTCAGCACCATTTTTTCTTTAATTATTGCAGTGACTTCATTTGATCTGCAGGTGGCAGTGTTGGAAAAAATATTTCACCTCAGCTGAACTTTTCCACCTTAAATGAACTTTCTCAACACAGTTTGCAAAAAGTTCTACCTGAGACTCACACATAATGTTTTGCGTTTCTCTTCAAAAACCCACAGCAAGGAACCAATGAATCAAATCTTTATAAAATCAGTGAACTCAAACACCAAAATGGAATGAAAGATTAAAAAAAGAAATGTATTCGATTACAAGAATCCTCTCGATGAGCATGTCGTAGTACTGCTCGATGAGCTCAGGTCGACTGAGCACGAAGCGGCCAAGGAGCTCCACGGCTGCTTCTCGGACACTAGTGGAGTTGTCCATAAGACGACAATGCACCCCACGCTGCATGTCCACCTGAAAAATGAATATAATTAGATAGGAAAAAAGCTTAAATTATGCCTTTTCATACAATCAACATGATCCAGTGCCCTATGTCCATGATCAAGCAGTATGTGAGCAGTTTAAGGTCACTCACACGCTGAAAGTCTTCACATTTTATTGCATGATTACACAGTTGCACAAATAAAACACAAAGAAACCTTAAACATAACCATTGAGTTGTGTGTGCAGGTTTTAAGTGATTCAAAATTTATTTTGATTGTGGATTCAAAGTGCCAAACCTTCTTTTAGTACTTCAAGATGATCTTAAATATATTTTCTGAAGATTTTTCACTGTTTTTCTGTGGACTTTGGTGGTTTTCACCCTAATTGGCTGAACTTTATTTGTTTAGCCAATTAGCTATAAATTAGCTGTAAATCATTCAGCCATAACAAGACTCCAAAACGAAAGCCATAAAACAGTGTTATGTTCTTATATATATCATGCAAAGACCCAAATTTAAAATGGATCTTTTTGCAGTTTGTCACCAGACTACAGATATAATTCCTATTAAATCTTTAGAAAAACACTAAAGAAAGCCTGACCGAGAGAAAATAGTATTTCAGCATCAAAAAGATGGTTCCCCAAAATGAGTTGAAATAAGCCAAAGTAAAAAAAAAAAAACACAAAAAGCAATTGAGGTGGCCTACGACATTTGATAAACAGCCTAAAGGGTTGTTTTACTTTATCTGTCTGCGCTAAACTTTAGACTGAGAGTATAGGAGAATCTGCTATGTGCACAAATGCAAAACTGACTACTGAAAAAGCATAAGGAATACATTTGCAGAAACTCACTCTTCCTAGGATGCTTGGATCCACCGCCACCACCTCCGATAAACACTTCATGGCTTTAGTTCTCACTGCAATAGCGCTCTCTCCCAGGACCCTCAGAATCTGGAACAAGATTATTTGAAAACAGTAGAAAATTTCAGCCAAACGACACAATCTGACATCTCACTCTTGGTATTTAAAACAACCAGCTTACCTGTGATAAATAAATATCAAAGCTCTGCGCAAATGGCCTCATAGAGGCCAGATATCTTACAATCAGACAGGAGTCCTCGTAGTCTACTGTGTCAGAGTTTATCCTGCAATAAAAAGTAATTTATTTTATCATAATGGGAGAATTACACATAAATTACCCCAGGTGAAGGAGTACTTACTTTACGGAGCTGAAGTTTGATGGTGTTGTCCTGATGATTTTGCGGAGGAATTTTTTCCGCGCCTCGACCGTCTGTACGATCTCCCCGGTTGCGTCGCTGTCCGTGGAATGTCGCCGATACTTTGGATCGTCGTCGTCATTTTGAGACTTCATCGCTTTTTCAACCTCTACTGTGGTGTCTCTGTACCACTGGGCAATGTAAAAGTTCCTCGCAAACTGGATAAAACAAATGCAACGATGTGATCGTTAACACCGGAACGTTGTAAGGAATAAAAAAGGACATGGCCAAACAAGAAGTCACTGAGAACGGGATGCGGTGGTAAAGATAACGCAAAAGCTTTACTAAATTGACCTTTCTTAGCAGTAGCATGTGCCAAACGCAAACATTTCGAAAAATAAAATCTTTCATCGGATTACATTCATTTATTGGAAAAAGAAATAATTCTCTATATATTACAGACGGTACTGTAGCCTATACCTACTTATCGTATTTTCTAGACCAATCAGATCTTCCAAAAGGTCTGATGCTTTCTACGTCATTCATTTATTTATTTATTTATTTATTACTTTTGGAATAACCATCCAAAAGACCTGAAAGCAGGTAAATTGTTAATTCAAAACATATATTTTTAGTCTGGCTGTTTTTTTTTGTTTTTTTATCAATATTTAATGTTATTTTATTTGCTTTGCCTGGGTAAAGAAATATAATTCTAAGTAAATTTTTTTCATCTGTTTTTTCTTCGTATGCAGGTTTTAGCACTAATTTAGATTGTATTAAGAATTAATTCAAATTGTTATGTCATATTTGTCTCTAGGGTCTCTTCATTTAGCGTTAACTTCCTGAGTTTTACATTTTCTGGCAAGATTGTTGAATGTTTTTTTTTTTAGCATTTCTAAAAGCAATTTTAAATCTGACTGCATAAAAAAATGCCAGATTAAAAAAAAAAAAGTCTAATTGATTGTATGATTGATATGAATACTTAAAAGCTCACCAATAAAGCTGGATCTGCGTCGATGTTTTCATCCAGGAAGTTCAGCAGAGCCTTTTGGAGCTGCTGTACCTCATCACTGCCAGGAGTCTGTAAAAAGAAAAACACAACGTGAACAAACTGAATCATTTCAATCAACTTGTTAGACTGTATTAAACCTGTATTCCACCTCTTTAAGAATGCGGTCGATAGTTCTTTGGTCCATCTTGCAAGAGAGCGAGTCTTTACGCAGGCTGGAGGCTACAGTGCCGAGGTAGTCGAGCGACGCCACCCTGAGGGCCATTTCAGTCTGCTTGTTGCTGAACTGGTGAACCTGGAGTGGGAAACGCATTAGGAAGGCGACGGAGTGAGGAAAGATAATTTATGCTACAAGGCGGCAGCTTTGGGAGCGACCCCTGCCACTCACCAGCAGTCTGCCCAATAAACTGAGCAGCAGCTCAGCAGCCGGCCACTCGGGCTTGTTGACAGCCGACAGCAGGTCATGAACGAAGTTCTCGAACAGAGGCCTGTAGTCGTCTTCTCCCTGTTTGCTGCCGCATCTGACACAAACAGCCTCTCATTTTAAGATATTTGTGAACATCAAAGAGTGTTTGATACTTCTTGACGCTTCTCAAATTTAGTCAATTTAGACAATAACAAATGTCAAAGCATTTCACTGGGGTTTTATTCGACAGACAAACATAAAGTAGCCAATAACTTTAGTGGAAAAAGGTGATGCATGACATTACGGGACATGACAACAGGGAGATGTTTTAATGCTCTGGAGTGAAAACAGAAATAAAGGCTTACTTCTTGAGAAACACAGAGAGAAAGTTCTGAGCCGTCCTCATGGCAGTTTCAAAAGAGTTGGTAATGAGGATATCTTTATCCACCTGCGACATAAAACCAAACATCTGAAGCAATTCCTGAATCGCGACCTTTGTTTCTCAAAAAATGGCAGACAAATCAGACGATTTTTAGCCGGTACCTTCTTTTTCGGTTCATCCTCCGTCTCTCTCTCAGTTGGAAAGTTAACCACACACTGAATGAGTTGAAGAACGAGAGCCGAGACCATCTGGATGTACAACGGGGGTCCATCTGAATCACTGGTGTTTAACCTAAAAATATAGAAATCTTAGTATATGTAGGCTTTTGAAGCCTCACAGAGGCCATTATTTTAACTTATTCAGATTTTTATTATCTTTTCTTAAGCCAGGTACCGAAAGTTCCTGAGGCCACGTTTACTGGTGGGAAGTCTAGCAAGAGAGGCGAAAATCTCTTCCAGAATGAGCTGCCTGTGCTTCTCGTAGCGAGAGAAAACCTGCAGAAAAGCAGCAATTATTAAACTGAACGCCTCACACAGGAAACAAAAACACTAATTCACTGCAGGCATACTGCTTAAAACATTTTAACAGAAAGAGTCGACTCACTGCTGTCACTACAGAGATGGCGCATAGCTGCAGCTCATTGACATTCTCCACAAAAAAAGGCGTGATTCCGAGGTTCGACACCTAAAACGTCGGGGGGAAATAAAGCAGTCAGGAACGAGAGAGCTAACGAGAAAAGAAGGTGAAACGGGGCCACGATTCAGAGGCGACACAGGGGAGGACGCCAAGTCACACCTGGAGAATTGTGGTGTCGGTGAGCAGCTGGATTTCAAGGAGCTCCGAGATGATGCTGATAATGTCGCAGACCTTGTTGTACAGTCCCACCACCACTTTCTGTTTGTGGGCAGAAGATTTTGGTCTCTTGGACTTTGAAGTGTGTGAGGCACCTGGATGACAACAGAAACATTAGGTAAGAGCTGATGTCGGAGAAAAAAAAAACAAAAAAAAAACACACTACAAACAGTTGGAATACGCGAGGAATTCAGTAATAACTTATAGCGCAAGCCAAGCCTTACATGTGCACAAGCCTGTCGCAATGAGCGACAAGTAAATGAATTGCAAGATCATTTAAAACAAGCTTAATAAATTTCATTTGGATGATTGTTTTATGTCTGCCCGTGACTTCAATTTCCATTTTATTTACTGTTTCAGTTGTTTTGTTTATTTATTTTGGATATTTAAAATGTTTTCCATCTCCAGCATTAAATGCTCTTTAGAAATTAAAGTATATTGATCTTTAAGACCGATGTACTTGCATTATTATGCAGTTCCATTACTACATATGAAAGTGGCTTAGAACCACAATGTTGTTGTTCACTGCACTGCAATAACTTTTAATTTATCGTCCAGTAAAATTTGTTATTGTGACAGGTCGACATGTGTGTACCAGGGTTCCTGACCAAATCTCATACAGTTGCCATCAAAATTATAGTTGTCAGTTTAAGTATAACAAGAAAGTTTCACTGGAAATTTTTCAGATTTTTCTGGCGACACCGAGTCAATATATCTCGAAGCTCTGACAAAAAGAGATGCTGCTGCTGACCTCCGTGGCGATCCGCTCTGTAAGAACGGTCATACTGCGGGTACAGCGTGTTCTGCAGGTGGAACTTGGTGAACTGCAACACCCTCTCAATCACATCCTCTATATAAACAGCCTTTGGCATGTGTGGGGACGTCATAATGTTGAGCGCAGTCAGACAGGCGTCTGCAGACTTGATCACCCTCTCCATGATGAGGTCCCGCCACAAACGCTCCTCATCCATGGAGTCGTTGTCCTAGAAATGGATTATGCAATGAATCATTACGTAAAAATTACAACATCTACAGATGTAGTATTGGTAATACCTACTTGACTCATTAAGGTGGAAAGTGTGACGCTGTCCTGAATGTTTTTCTCCAATATATTCAGAATTTTCACAAGTTTACTAGAAGAAAACTACGGGGAAGGAAAAACACACTTAGCCGTGATGCTTCTTTAAAAAAAAAAAAAAAAAAAAGTGTTAATAATATCAACATTAGTGTAACCTTGCTGCAACAGCATACTCATCTTACCTTGTTAAAGACGCCCATCGCTTTAATCCTGGTGGAATCGCTGCCAAGCTCATTTAATTGTTGCTTTCCAAGCAACAGCTCTTGAGGTATCTCATCATCTTCTGTTTGTGAAAGGAAAAAATATATATATTTCTCAACTCCACACTCTTAACAAGTACCGGTTAGATGGAAAACTGTGCAACGCTTCAGTCTTGCCTTCGGCAGTGAGGTCTACGTCCTCCAGGCTCTCGAGAATGTTGTCCACACTGGTTGCAAACCTCTTAAATGCAGAGGAGTCCATCTTTTCTGTAACATTATTGTAGATAATTTAGCTAGCACACATGTATTGTTGTTTGCAAGAAATTCAAAGGACAGTGCAATGAGAAATTAGACTGATACCCTCTGTTGTCATTTTGGAATCGTACGCCATCTTGTTTTTCTGTTTTTTTATTTTTCGGGCAACTAAAGAAGAAAAAAAAAAAAGAAAAGGTTTTATATGTGATGCACAGGGGGAAAAAAACAACTTTTGAATATCAGCATTTAATTGACATAGACTGCAGGCAAAATGTAAAATAAAAAAAAAACTGTAAAAACTAGAACCTAAGTGAAAGTTATTCCAAACAAAAAGATGAGAAATTCAACTAAGCGCAGGAGTGAGGCTTGTTGTGCCTCACTCACTAACACCAGGTGTTATGTGCAATATAAATGTGTGCATTTAAAGTAAGAAGTTTCTGATTTCATACATTTAGAATGAAGAAGGTGGGATTAAAACAAAGAAAATATCCCAGATCTGCTGTTTTTTTTTATTTTTTATTCCAACTTATGTAAGAAAAGTCTCACCATCATTCAGGCTCGGTGGAGGGGAGTCTCCATCTGAGTCATCATTACTGCTCCAATCCCGATGGCGGCCACTTGACCCCCGGCGAGAGTTCTGGAAGCCTCCACTTCGCCGGTGATCCCGAGAACCTTTCTTCTCTTCGAACTTCCACGACTTGTCGTGGTCTTTCTTTTTCCTTTTTCTTGGAGCTGAAATGCCAAAGGAGACAGAAAGTTCAAATCAAACCTTTTTCGCGCTCTCGCTTTATTTAAATGTGCCGACATTCCTGTTCTGTAATTCTTCTCCAGGAATGTTTAAGTAGATGTTGAGAATTTTTAGGATTTGATACTCACACTCATCCTCCGACTCAGACTCCAACTCTTCATCTTCGTTGTCTTTCTCCTCCGAGTCATGGGAGTCAACTACAGCATATTTGGATCTCTTATTGAGCATACTGTGCTTTCGCTTATTCGCTCTCTCTGAAAACATAAAATGGATTAAGTTGTGATCTCGATGCTCCATTTCTACACTTTCACATTAAACGCTCTAATGACAACAAGAATCATGTACCTAAAATTTGTTCATTTTCTTTTAATTTGTTGTTGCAAAGGTTAATAATAAAAATAAGTTAACGGCCTTAATAAGCACTATGCCAACCTTTATGAACAGAAATCCGACATGAGGTCTATTGGCACAAAAATAAGATTTGTTTCTAATATCCAAAACGGAAAACTAAAAGTCAGTAAGTCTCCAGTAGTTCCATCCCATAAATATTATAATAAAGCTTCTCAGTTAATTTAATTAGATAAAATAGTTAATCTGCATGTAGGCTGATGAGATAATGGTGCCACAACAGTAGTCAGTATTTTGTTATAGAAACATAAATTTGAGTCTTTGTAGATGTAAAAAGGATGATTAGTAGCTGATAACTTAATTTTATGGTTGCTTCATGTCAGAGTAAAAACAAAAAGAAGTTTTCAAATGAGGAAAAAAAAATATTTTATGCTCTGTGTGGAAAAAAAATAGTCTGGACTTAATTCTGATAAAACTGCTGTGGCATTTCTTATACAGGCTGAAAAATGCTACAAAGTGACTGAATTACAGTCACTGTGAAGACAAGTGGTCCACAACTGTTGCACTTGTTGCTGTGTGACACAACCATTTATTTTTCCACATATAAAATCATCATTTGGGAAAAAAAAAAAGGTTATCATTCACTTAGTTTTTTTTTTTTTATAACTGATGATCTTAAAAGGTGTGACTATAAAGCAAAAAGAGGAAAAGCTTTTTTATTATTATTATTATTATTTCAAGTTTCATTTGATAGTATTTTTTACACTATATTAATGTTTTAGTGTATAGGGTTGTGGTAAACAGCAGAAATGCCAAAAATCATTGACAAATTTTACAAAATATTATTTCTTAACACGGAACTGAATAAGTCCACTCATATTAAAGGTTACTCTGATAAAACTGTCTGCACATTCATCAACGTAGAGGTTCCACAGAAGAACAATTAAATATGGCTCCTACCTCTGTCTGATTTGTCAAAAGAGGCCCAGTGTCTGGATCTGGAGCTGTGTGCATTCTTGGTTTCCTTAATGATCCTCTTTACATCTTCGATGCTTAGTCTCTTAACCACAATAACCGGCTTAGTTTTTTTGTTCAAGTTCTTCACCAGTGAAACTCTCTCTAACCGCACCAATGGCTCACTCCAGCCATCTATTAGTTTGCCTTTGATTCGGAGATCTTTATCTGTTCCCTCTTTTCCGTCTCGCTTCAATTTAGGAATCACAAAATTCTTGAGACTTCCAGAATTGCCCCCCAGCAGGAACGGCGGGAACTCACTTATTTTCATCTCAGAGGCCTGCCGTTTGTTTGCAGCTTGGTTCATGTTACTGTCCCCACTTGCCCGTTGGTCCTTGTTTGGGGTGGTCTGGAGGCTGGAAGACGACGTTCTCTGCCGATCATTAAGCTCAGCTGATTTTCTGCCTTCATCTTGCTTCAGTTTAGAGTTCTCGGCTTTAGTTTGCTCCTCAAGTGAGATTCTGTTGCCATCTCCTTCTGGCGGCGTCTTGTGCTTCTTGTTCTTTTCTCGGTCTCTCTCTCTGTCTCTCTCTCTGTTTCTGTCTCTGTCTTTACCTTTGTCTTTTTCTCTGTCTCTCTTGCCATCTTTGTTTTGTTCTTTGCCCACCTCAAAGTTTTCATCTTTGTCTCTATTTCTATTCCTGTCTTTCTCCCGATCTTTGTCTATTTCTCTGGATTTTTCTTTTCCTCCGGTTTTTTCTCTGTCTCTGATTTTGTCTTTAACCTTCTCTTTTATTCTATCAACATCTTTGTCTCCATCTTTGACCACATCTATGGATTTGTCTCTTCCCCTGACATTTTCTCTATGATTGTCTTTGACCCTCTCTTGGTCTTTGCCTTCATCTTTGTCTCGTTCTCTAAGTTTGTCTCTTTCTCGTTTTTTTTCTTTGTCTCTGATTTTGTCTTTATCTCTAACTTTGTCTTTAACTCTCTCCACATCTTGGTCTTCATCTTTATCCAGGTCTATGAATTTGTCTCTTTCTCTGACTTTTTCTCCATCTTTGTCTCTGTCTCTAAATTTCTGTTTGAGTTTCTCCACGTCTTTGTCCTCATCTTTGGCTCTTTCTCTAGATTTGTCTTCTTCTCTGAATTTTTCTCTTTCAATTGGTTCTTCTCCATCTCTAAAATTGTCTCCATCCCTAAGTTTGCTTTTAACTTTGTCCTGGTATTTGTCTTCTTCTCTGGCCACATCTATGGATTTGTCCCTTTCTCTGTTTCTTTCTCTGTCTCTGACTTTGTCTTTGTCTCGTTCTCTGGATATTTCTTTATTTCTGAGTTTTTCTTTGTCTCCATCTTTGTCTCTCTGTCTGTCCCTTTCTTTATCCTTGTCTTTATTCCTGCCTTTCTGTTCTTCATGTTTTGAGTTGCGATCCACTTTGCTTGTGGATTTGAGCGTTTCAGGTCTGCTCACTTGGGATCGATGACTGCTGTTGTTCTTTTCCTCTTTGTGTCGAAAGTCTGAATGCCTGTCCTGCTTCAGCCTCGTCATCTCCACGTGTCTGTCCTCTGAATGCCCCTTGTCACAATCAAGTTTGCCGTCATGATTGCGCTTTGATTCACGCTGGTTGTCCTGCTTTTGTTTATTGCTTTCTGTATGTCCATCAGAGATATGCATCTGGGAGGTATCGGGAAGCTTTTTGATGATCCCAGGTCTGTTTTCAGTATCCGCACTTGTCTTAAGGCAACGTAACTGATCTTCACACAACGGTTGCTGTTCCAAGACAACTACAGGCTGTCCTATTACTCTCCCAGCTTGCTTCAGATCAATACTGACCATCAAGGCAGGTCGACTGGCACCATTACTCGCAGCACTCGACTTCTTGGGTGTCAGTCTGCTGATGTTGCTGCCCCCATGTAAAGATGGGCCTTCACTTGTCTCAACTCCGGGTTCCTGAGGGTACGTGTCTTGTTTCCGTTTTTTTAGTGGCTTGTCTGCAAAGAAAAAATAAAATTATGCAGCCATGCTAAAGTATTCATACTCCTTAAACTTTCTTAGATGTTGGCATGTTACAGTCACAAACTTTATTGCATATTTTTCAAATTTTAAAATGGTTTCAGCTCAGTCAGACTGGACACACGGCATCTTTTGACATTTTTAAATTCTTCCAAAGACTGATAGTTGGCTGTAGATCTGGACTTGGACAACCTTTATAGCCCTAAAAGTCAGTTTTGCATTTGGTCAGTCTAAAAAAGCAACATAACTATTCAAAACAAAAAAGACTTGCTTTCATATCTACTACAGGAAAGTTGCTTAGAGTTTCAGTTATATCTATAACATAACCATGGTTTAGACTTGTCCATAACTTTATCGCTGACTTCACTGGGTTCCCTGGTCTCCATGATGTGATATTGCTTGTTCACTAGTTTTCTCTAAAAGACCTTCACAGAACTGCTGTATTGACACTAAGATGTAACTAGTCACCTCTGTGCTTTTTCCATTAAACCAGTTCCAGTACTAAAGTGATGTTAGCGCTGATGAAAATGAGTTTATTGTGTTTGGACTAGCTCCAAAAAAAACCTGGGGGTACACCTGTATTTGTTCACTGCTGAATTAGAAGAAAGAATTGCTTTGGAAAGCAGCAAGAGGCAGGATTATGGGGAAAAATCAGCCACTCAAAACATGAACACTGTGTTAAAATCTCTACAGTTAATGCATCAAACTTAAAACATAAAACATTAATGGCAGTTTTGCATTAGAATAGGTGAAGTGGACTATCTCTTATTTTCAGTTATTTAGAAACCACCAGTCAAAGCGTTTGCTGAATCTACAAACACCACTTCTAAAGAAACTTTCTCTAAAACAGGCAGAGAACCCCAACCGTTGACTGGACAAGACATTAATAATGACAAAATGACAGAGTTCAGGTTGTGGAAAATAAAAACCACTTGGGAATTGACTGTAGCACCACTTTACACTGATAACACTTATGTGGGGAAAAAAAAGCCCCACATGTAGCTTCTGGAGGCAACTGATTTTATTTCAAGTGTGGCATGTATGTCCAACTTTACTTATTATTATTTTAGGTATGCACTTTTTGTTTTGGTCAGACCTACAATATATTCCAATAAAATATATAGAACTTTGTTCTTGGAACCAGACTAAATGTACGACAAAATCGAGATATACGTCAACATCAGGCACAAAACAACAATTCTCACCTTTATCTTGGACCTCTTTAGAGCATCGCTCTCTCTCGTTGGCTGAGTCTATCCTTTCAATTTCAGCAAATGCGTCTATCTCAGAGTCATCAAACACAATCCCACCGATGACCCCAGTCTCCTTTGCGATCGGCTGTGCAGCAACTTGTTGATGCTCTTCAGCCACTGGCTTGTGCAAAAAATCTTGAGGAGAGCCCGACGACTGAATGTCGTTTAAAACAACCGCGTTGTGATCTGAGTCTGTGGGTGAGGTTGGAAGGAGTTCTTCAGAGCGGCCCATGTCTGGGATCTTCACTCGGGACAGTTTTAAGGTCAATCTGGCAGAGTCCTTAGATGGAGAGCTAACTATGTCATAAAAGACGTTTTTGTCCATGTTCTCATTTTCTTCTTTGTTCCTTTCTCTCTGCTTCTTTTTGCGGTCAGCAGTGGTAAGAAGCAGGTCAGGGGCTGTGCCTGCCTCAAGTGGAGGTGACTGCATGATAAGAGGAGGCCTGGGCTCTGCAGGAACAAAACACAACATTGCACCACATAATTAACCTTTGTTAGAAAATAATTGTTTTCAAGTAAATTTTAGAGGAGTTAGCCAGAAGCAAGTAAGCATACTTTTTGCTCTCTCTTCAGATAGAGAAAATACGCCAGCTTTTATGGAAGAGTAATTTCCCTGCAGAAACACACGATGTTTATCATTAGTTTTAACCATAGGTATCTAATTATGTCCAGCACAAAGTAACCCAGATTCCCAGCATTACCTCATTTCCCAGTCTTTGAGGCACGTTTACGTAGTCTTCATCCAAACTGGGTTTGGAGTTACGGTTAGACGAATTACTCGACAGACGCTCAGAGACTTTGTTGTCAAGAACTGTACTCGCACCACTAACAACTAAAACAGAGAACAAAATATAATTTGCAGTTAATTTTCTCTCTTTCCTAATTAAATGGAAGCCTTATCTACTTGCGGGATTATGTACTGTTTATTAGCCATTGCAAGATGGTGTATGTTCATTTACTTGCCACTCAAAAGTTAATGAAGGCAAAGTTTAGTTAAGTAATCATTTGACGTTAGTTTTTTCGAGGATTTCTACTTGGTGCTTTATAAAAGAATGAGATGGACTGCTAAAATTTGTGTTTCAACCACAAGAACCTTAGACATTCAGAGGGTTCCACTTCTTTTTAATAAGACCTACAGGTAAAAGTAGTGCAGATACATTTTGCTCTTCATAACAAGCAAGAAAGTAATTTTTGTTCCCACCAGAACTAACCTAAATCTCTTCCTGGGTGGACTACGGACAGTTTCATTCGGTGAACTTCTCGATGTAATCTGGGAAATTCAAACTGCATTTGTTGCGTGAACCTGGAAGCATTCTGGACTACACTGAACCGCCCATTCTCCTGATATTCACAGCCCTCTACTTCTCCAACATCGTTAAGTCTACAGAATTAAGTCGGTCAAGATTTTAATAACTTTGAAAGAAATGCAACCCTGAAACATGTTTTTCAAAAAAACAATAATGCTTTTCAGGTAGATGAGTGAACTAGTCATTTAACAAAAAGCAGCTCTATAGACCTGTTGTTCAGCTGCCAGCTGCCATGGTTACTCGATAATCTGCACAGTATCTGGATTGACAAGGTATCTAAAACATGATCACTCAAGATGGAGTTTAATGTCAGATGTTAACAAGGCAACTTAAATTTGTCTGTTTGTTATAATAAAATGAAGGGCAGGTCCCAATTCAACTTTTGGGAATATTGCATGTTTTTACTATATTACAACAACAACAGTCAAAATGTGTTTTCTTGTCTTTCTGTCGTGAGCAATCACTAGTTGGAGTGACAGCACTTTGCATTAGAGCAGTCGCTGTGAAACTGTTTTATCATGTTAACACAAAGAAAAAAGCATTTTAACTGTATTAGGCACATATTTGCGATAGGGATGCAAAATAAATGACACTAATTATAAAAGTAAAAAATTGGTGTCGGCCAATATTAGTCAATTTTAACATATTAGTCCGATACATGAAACTGGGCCATTATCAATCAATATATTTATTTCAATCTTGTTGCCATTTGTTTTTGGAGGGCAAGTGGGAGAAACTGGTCATATGGTATTTGTTTGGTCATGTGACAGTGATTGGCGGAGGCTTTACTGAAGAAGAGAAGCGCTGGTGAAGTCAGTGTCTTTTTCAAGGTGTCAAAAGGGAAGCAACATATACAATTACGCATTTAGAATCTGTAAATATCTGTTATCGGCCATTACACCAATGTCGAATGTCTGTTTCGGCTCAAATTTTCATATCAGTGCGTGTACTTCCAAGAGATTTTCAAAATGCTGATATTTTCAAATCCAGCATGTTCAATTACAGACAAAAGCTCGAAACAATAAAAAGAGCTTTTGGTTGTACTCTGTTCAGCCATCCTGTTATCTGCTGAATGTCCTGTTCTTTCTCAGACATGTTTTCATGTGCTGCGGAAAATGTAGCACATCATTTCAAACAGCTCCGTACGTCTCTGTGCCTCCTCTGACTTGATTATTAAATATGTCACTGAGACTGAATATAGCTGCGTCTTCCATCACTCGGTTACAACTTCCACACTGAAAAGTGTTTTTAACTTTATGACGCATTCACGGATAAGAAAAAGATAACTATTTTCAGCTTCTTAACCGGCAAGGGTTGATGAAACCAAAAATCATTTTATTTTATTGTCAGACAATTTCTAAGTGCGCCTTTAATATTACTAAGAGATCAAACAATGACACAGAGCGGCAAGTTGCAGATCATATAGAACATTTAAATTCTAACACAATGTGCTTTAGCAGAGCTATTGTAGAAAGTGACGCATAGCATATTTCTGCAATCTGCAATGTGTCACCTAGATTGAACTTCCTGCTTTTACTTGCAGCTTAATTATCTCACAACTGCAGGCCTATGTTAAACTGATCAATGTTGGACACATGTTGGCTTTCTCTTGATAAAACGTTGTACTCACCTTGTTGAGTCTGATGAGAGTAACTGGGTGGATTGTACTGAATGTAGTCTGCAGGACTCTGGGGGGTGTAGGGGCTGGGTATGGGGCTGTTCTGCTGGGGAACAAACTGAGTAGCTGAGCCACACTGCGGGGATGTAAAGCATCTGTGAGAGAGGAAGAGTAGTCTTAATGGAAGTACTGGGGCATCAGCTTCTTTATCATCTGATAGGAAGGTGACAAAACTTTACCCAGAGGGGCTTTGCTGATAATTTGATGCTGGACTTCCATGAACTTGGTTCTGAGAAATCTTGTACTGCTGTATTAATGGTTGCTGCAGTACACCTAAAACATAAAAACACATGTGGTTAGGGGGAAAAAAAGACAAAAAGAATAATTTCTTAGCTAAACTAAAACCATCAGTTCAGAAGCTTTACTGGAAACCTGATTTTAAACTATAGTTATGTTGAAACTATTAATGAGTCTGACTATACTCCATTACAACTTCCAGCAACAGCATGTCATTTTGCCATTTTGTTTAGCTAGAAAGGTTCTCTATAACTCTATATACCTCTTTGTTATATGGTTGTTTCCACGCTCTCACATTGGTGTATTTTTTGAGAGAGGAAAGATTTTAGAAAATAATTGTTCTTAAAGATTATTATTTTTAAAGATAGTTTGGTAACAATATGTTACCAAACTACAATCAGATGAACCTCTAGCAATTAGCCAAAAATAAATGTCACCGAAGCGATTTTGATATTTTCACATTTTTTAGTTGTTTAGGAACATTTTATCAATATTCTGTAGTTTTGCTAGTGAAAGTTAGAGGTAGTGCCAAAAATGGGAAAGACATGAGAACATTGCCATTGAAGTCGGACAGATCAGTGCTGATTTCCATAAGTCAATACGTGGCTAAAAGCAAATACTTGCCTGAAACTCCAGAACAACTGGAGGTGGGGCAAACAAGGCTTTCTAACTGCGCCACCACACACAGAAAGTTTCCTAAGCTCAGTTTTAGAAAACTGCTTTTTGGTGAAAGAGCGTTGTATAAATGCGCACGTGTCTGGAGTTTTGCTTTCTGTTTTTTTTATATACACTCTCGAACAAAACTAATTAACAGATGTTTATTAATATCTTCAATGCCACATTCCAGCCTTATCTCCACAATATGTTACCAAACTACACCCAGTGAATTATTCACCCTTCTGAGATAAAGAGATGCACTTTTAGTAAACGTGCTTAACACATTAATCCTGCACTTAACACCTGATTCATTTTACTTCTTTATAATGCTAGCTAACACCACACTGCATCAGAGAATGAATTTAAATTTAGTTTATTTTAAGAACACTGAAAACCTGTGAACTTTGATCTAGTTATAGTTTCCTCTCCTATTGCTGCCCAGAAATGGCTCCTATGTGTTGATTAGTTAATCCAAAATCTTTAATGAGGAGCACTTTGTGTGAGCTAGTGTGGAAAAAAAAAACCTACTTGTGTAAAGCAATATTTTACTATTCTTAGTGTCCCTCTTTTACAATGAACACCTTACAATGAGTTGGCTTACTTTTGTCCCTGAAGATCCTGGGGTTCCTGGTAAGCAGCGTTTGAAGAAGTATTGGCATATCACCCTCAGGTTCATCATTTCCCAGGTTGTCCTTCAGCTCTCTGAAAAACAAACCAAAGATGTGTCATTTAAAGACAGTGACGTTTCCTCAGACCTCACAATTTCTGATTCTATGACACCTGAGTTGGTCAGTCTGATAAAGCTGTGTCTTTAATGAGATTGATGAAAATGCTAACAATTGTTAATTAATCCCCAAAAAAAACAACAAAAAAACTAACTCATAGCCAGGAAGGCTTGGCAAAGTTTTTAAAATATCTGCTTTGATGCTTTCATGCATCTTAAAAAGGTCCTTACATGTGTTCTGTGGAGACCTGGTTAAGGCTGTGTGCCAGCTGAGTCACCAGATTCTCGTCTCGACACACCAACAGGCTGCTGACCTCGTCGGAGATCCTTCCATTGTAGAGCAGGCTCTTAGCAGTGGTGGCCGGAAGAGGGGAAGGCAAAGGCAGCTGGTTCAATACTGCAGGATAAATGTACAAAAATGTAGAGAAATCATCAAGCAAAGCGCAAAAACTGAAATGATCTCCCCTTTGTGCTGAGTACATTAGCCGTCATTAACAAATATGGCTTTCGGTGAATTCTTGGTGACTTTCTTAAATTTTCTTTAAATTGCAGGGCTTCTGCAACAAGCAATAAATCAGTTAATCACATGATAAATTTAAACAAGATCGATAATTTTAATTTGCATGATTTATCGTTTTATGTCTTTGTTTTCCATTTGTTGTTTCTACTGTTTCGTTTATTTATTTCGGACATTTAAAATGTCTTCCATTTCCAGGGATAAATGTTGATTAAAATTTAAGGCTTATTGATCGTTGACAATGTGTTCTTGCATTAATATGCCATTATTATTAAGCTACTTGAAAAAGGTCTCGAAACAACAACGTTGTCGTTTATAGCAATAACTTCTGGGACAATTTATCGTCCAGCAAAATTAGTTATTGTTATAGGACTGCTATAGACCATTGTTACCATAGACAATTAAGTAATTTCTAGGTCAATTTGAGAGTAAAAAATGATTGCATTTAACTTAATAGTTAAAACTTAACAAAAATCAAGTGAATTAAATATTATGTTGTCAATGTAGGTTGGTGTTTTTTTTGGCTTTGTCATGTAAGTCAGTTGTTGTTTTTTTGTTTTTTGTTTTTAAATAAAGTGACCAAACTTTTGCAGCAAGTGTGAGTTATTGACAGCAGGCTCAGACCAGTTTTGGAAATCTGTGTTTTTTAAGTCAGACCTTCTTCAATTTTCAATCTTCATCTGGAAGTAGAAACATTAACAAAAATATTTTGACTACATATCGCTTGACATAAAATATTAGGACAGTTTCAACAGCAGATGTCTTTTGTGGTTTTGTTAAAAAAAAAGACTGGATGTTGGGTGATAGATTCCCTCTGACAGGTTTATTATTGTGATAAATACCCATTTTACAAATAGCTTCTTCTTAAGAGTAGATCCAAATAAACATCTGCATGTATAAAGGAGCATTTTCCAATTTGGTCTAGAGTCCCTCAGTCTGCTTCTACTTGTCTACACCAAAACTTTCTGCACTAAAATCACAGGCAGCAGCGGCCTTCAGTTAGTATTTAGCGTCCTGTACATTTCAGATCCAACAAAATTTCCAGTTAATCCTTATTGTTGTCTCATCCTAAACATCTGTGTGTGAACCGTTTAGAAGGAACAATGTTGCACTTACAGTCGGTTAGGCTAGCAATTCCAGCAAGAGTAGTGATGGGAACATGAGGCATATCACCATTCATGCTGAAGATGAGGTCAAGAGGTCGTGTCAATGCACAGGCAGCTCAGTGTCACCAATCTCTTCCTAATCGTCACATCTCCAAAAGAGCTGCAAAGACAGAAAGGTGGTAATTGAAAGTTCATACTCTACAAGGGTCAGAAGCCATAAAATGCAACACTGTTCCTTTGATGTCTATTAATAATAATAATAATAATAATAATAATAATAATATTAATACTAGTAATGACAGGATGTGGTTAAATACTTTACACATATTTAAAAAATTGGGTGATGATTATCAAACTGTAATGTCACTATAAATGCCTCACTTAGGCAAACAGATTATACAGGCCCTACAGCAAGCCTAGACAGGTATTGATTGAAGGTTTATTTAAATATAAGCACATTGTTCCCTGAGTCTCTTTGCATCCACAATGACACGCCTCCGGCCACTGTGATTTTTACTTGCCCTAACTCTACCATGCATTTGTTGATCAACCAAGAAAAGAAGTGAATCTTCCCTGCCAGGAGACGCGGATAATGATCCAATTAGTGACCAAAAAAAGTTTGCATAATTCTCCGAGTGTGCGTCCCCAAAGCTCCAACCTAAAACCGCTTACTTTTCCGAGTTCCTACTTACATTTTAGGAGCTGAACCCCCCTCAAACTGTAACCAAAAAAGCGACTGTGAAAAACCTTTAACCTGTTAGCTAGTTATATCTCATTTTCTTCTTTTGTTGTCGTGTCAAGATTCCCCTGACTGGCCGAAACCACAACAGCGACATTAGCTTATTTTTAAAACAAGTGTTAATGTATAATTACTCTGCTATTATAATTGTGCCATTTAAGACACAGGTTACAAAGAGAAGAAAACCGAGGAGAGGTTTGCGAAAGTGAGCGAAATCAACTGGCTGTTAGCCGGCTAGCAACAACTGGAGGTGTAGCTAATGTATGCTAGCTGGCTAGGAATAGCTCATCGAGTGCGCATCAAAGCCGCTTAGCCGAGGTTTCATTACTATTCTTCGCTATTTTGTCCTACACCGGTTACAATGTGCAACTCACGATTACTACGGGCTTCGTTGACGCATCTCTAGCTCCCAAAGTGGACCTCGGACTTGCCTAAAGGAAGCGTAACCCCGACCCGACGCCAAGGAGGCAGGCAGGGGTACAAAGCAGCAAAGACCCCATCACAAATCAGAATTATACCCCCCTTTGGCCAATTCTGTAATGTTCCCACCCCCTCGCGGCTGTCTGCTGGGTCTGGCACCGCGCAAAACACACAGGAGGGTAAACAATCCGTCTGAAAATAGGATGTTGCTCTCGGATGTAGCTTATTTACCTCTGGATGTGATGAGAAAGAGAAGTGGTTCTGGTGGAGGAGGAGGAGCAGCAGGAGTAGGATGGCAGCTGGAGCTGGAGAGGAGTCTCTAGCTCCCTCTCCGTCCTACTGTTCAAAGTAGCTCCGTGTCAAAGCTGCACAACGACACTGGAACAACCACCGGGGCTTGGATCTTTATATATATATATATATATATATATATATATATATATATATATATATATATATATATACCCCCCTCACGATTTATATATCTGATGAGAGAGGAAACGCGGATATCTGACTGAAAGTTTACCTGGGCTTCCTGTGTGGTCTAAGCAGAGTAAAAGTCAGTCATTCGTTATTTGCGCTTCGTGTCGGGTCCCAGTTTCTGTCCCTCAGGTTGTCACCTTGCAATGGTTTTGAAATAGGCTGACAACTTTTTTTTTTTTTTTAGATTTTACTTAGCTTTAAAACATCCAAGTTTATGCGGGTCTTGAGATCCTCTTGAGATAATAATATTAATATATGAAAGCAACATACAGGTCAGTGTATCTGTCGATGACACTAATTGTTTATACATAACCAGCTCTGTAAAAATACTTTGCTTAACCAAGACTTGGGATTATGGGCTACTGACATTTTTTATTTTGAGCTCTCAAAACTGAAAAGTTTGAGAACCAGTATTTAAATGATTTAATGTCATGCTAAGATTTGCACACCCCATGAAACGTTTCACATTTTGTCACGTTACAAACTTCAATATATTTACTGGGATTTTATTCTAGGGCAACTGTCTGTATAGTTTTCAAGATTTTCCATTGGTTTTAAGTCTGGACTTTGATTAGGCCATTCTGGTACTAATGGGAGGAGAAAAATATAGAAAATCAATAGAGAATTGGGAGTTATTCAGCAAATTTCCAAAGTATCTTTCAGACAGTGTTATTCTATCCTTGTGTTTAGAAAATGATCACAAGTAAAGTAAGGTAAAGAAAATGCCAGGAATTAGTATTAGTATTGTTTCATCACAGTTTTTTCCGAATGTTGCACTGATGTAAACATAAAATTATGTCTAAAATGTGATGAGACTAGTATTACATTTATCAAATCTAAAGGATATCAGACTTGTCAGATATGACAATAACAAGTCTGGGAAACCAGGAAGAAACCAGTCATTTCTCCCTAGTTGAGCAATGACTGATGTGCTTCAAGGTAATAATGAATTTCTTAAATTAGATCCAGCCTTTAATCCGAGACTTTAATTCGAGGACGTTGTGATTTTCTTAATTTAAAAAAGGCAATGAGCTCCCTCTAGTGGTGAAAATCAGCTCTTAGCGTTTTATTCTTTACTCCTGATTGTTAATCTCTCTCTGGATTCTGACATCCTCTGGTTGTGTTTTTGTGAAAAAATTATCTGTGCAGCACAGCAGATCAATGGCTTATGCATAATATAAACATAAAACAAAAGTGTTGATAATTAACTGGCAAGGAAAGGCTGTAAACCACTGTTGATTAAGAGTTTAGATTCAATTTAAATCCGATGTACCCAGAAATTTGCTTAAACAGTTTAAACAGATATAGGAGCTCAACAACTGCTGCCCTCTTCACCATGTCTTTATATTTATTTTGTATTTATCTATTTTTTTATGTTTTTTCTTAGGTGCCAAAATCCCAACGTATCCTTTTCTATGTTTTACATTTTAGGCAGTTTTTCTTACTTTTTTGGCAATGGGTGTGCTCTCTATTTCTGCCAAAATAGTTACATTTTCACCATGTACTTAAACCACGAGTTGTTACAAATGTCCGAAATGTTAAGCACTTTGTAACACTTTTTTTTTTTTTATAAATACTTGTTCCATTGATTAAATTTGGCCCAGAAATGATGTGCCTTCCACTGTGCTTCACATTTCATAAAGTTATTTCCTTATTTTTGGAGAAGCTTATGCCTCTTTTTCTTAATTTATTTTTATTTTATTTTTGCAAGATTATTTACATGCGGCTTCACATTTCAGACTGGTCATTTTCTAACAATCTGCTAAAACACGAAACATCGCCTTTCTGTCTGCACTCCTCATTTTTGAAATCACATTCCTATACATCCAAGAATTTGACTTTAAATTTTTTGCATACATACATTCAGCACATGCACAATGCCCCATAATCTGGGTTTGTAATAAATGTGAAAATTCCAAAAGAAACTTCTAAATGTCACTTCATTGCCTAAACTGTGTTTAATCACCCTGGATTTATTAAATCTTATTAACACAGATATCTGTCAGCAGTTAATCATTATCTCCTGAGCTGGAGAAAACATTGATACTGTCCTATTTGGCTTTAATTTAACTTTTTTCTGATTTAAATGAGCCAGAAGATGTCTATGCGAATTGAAAAGTAAACTGCTCCTGGTATGCAAATAAACACTGGTGAAGTGCTGCTCTGTGTAGCTACACAGAGCAGCACTACACCAGTATTTCCCACCCTGCAACCACAATGCATCTCTTCTCTTGTGAGAAAAAAAAAAAGTTCTTTTACATGGTCTCTGACAAAATAATCATAAGATAGTCCAAGGCTGTTCACAGAAATCTGTTTTTCTTTTAGAAGTTGGAGAGAAGATCCTGGAAGAAATTATGCAATACAATGTTATTTTTTAAAAATTGTATCATATAATCATAAAGTTGACATAGACAGCTTCATTTGTATATCTTGTATATCAAGCTATTATCATCTGAAATTATGTAAGCTAAGTGCAGTTCTTTGAGATCTCCAAAACAAACACACACATTATCTCTCACATGAAAGGCCAGCAGCTGACTCTTGAAGTTTCACGAGTGGACAGGAGTGTTGCGCTTATAAGGCCATGGGGGTTTCACGGTAATTACGCCGTTTCAATGGGTTTAACCATGAGTTTCTAACCCGTGACGGTCATGAGGAATTTTGTTTGCCCCTTTCTGCTCTCCCACATACTGAGGAAAGGGTTTTGAGGAGCGGAGGAGCACAGAGCTTTGGTGGCCACAATCTGAGAAGGATCTCCAATCTGAAGGAGTGCAGCCTGGCACCAGGGAATTATCAGGTAAGATTATTCTGTTGTTGCATAAAAGTAAAAGTTAAAGTAACACAGGACTTGGCATAAGGTGAAGGATTATACTTAAATATGTTTCAGGAATATTAGAAATAATTGCTTTAATGTGCAGACGATAACTTTGTTCTTAACTGGAAGAGGTGTTAATGAGAAAAACACAGATTTATTTTGTTATATTGCTGTTAGAGGTTGTTTATCCTATTTGTATTTTTTCCCCTCAGTTCATTAAATGTAGCAAGATATGTCAGTTGTTCACAAAAAACTCCCAGCGTACATTAACAAAAATATTAATAATGTAATATGTGGCAG
This sequence comes from Poecilia formosa, assembly GCF_000485575.1. NCBI lineage: Eukaryota > Metazoa > Chordata > Actinopteri > Cyprinodontiformes > Poeciliidae > Poecilia > Poecilia formosa. Next base: position 4,349,661 of record NW_006799945.1, read on the forward strand.
TGCAACATTTACCATTATTAGAAAAACAGACTTATGGTTTAAATTAAAATGAACACATAGAAATATTCATAACTGATCAGACTTTCAACTTTTTTATGATAGCATCGCTTTTTGGGTTACATTTTCTGAACATTCTCATCTGAAAGTTTTTTTTTTTATTCTGGTTAATCTTCATTCAACCAGTATAGTGTGATAATTGGCATGTCCATATGGTTATTTGAATTCAATATATGCTCTTTTACAAGCATGCAAAAACACAGACAAATTAATTCCCTGGTTGAGAAAATTAACTTTGACTACTTCTAATTTTGAGGCTGTCTCTGGTTGACTTTCAGCTTGATGTTGTGCAATCGTACAGCCGGAATGCCTCGTGGAGACTTCAACGTCTACTTTGCCAGCGGACGGAGAGGATATGTCAGAGCTGAGGAGTAAGCAGATTACTTATCTGCGGTTGAATGAATTATCATCTAGAAAAATCCTGCAATATATTTTGAGTTGAAAGATTTGTGGGGAGAGAGAGGGTGACTCCAGACTAAAAAAAAAAAGTGTCATCACTTCCAGGGCAGTCGGCATAGGTCTTCTGGTCGTTGTCCTCGCTGGCCTCTTCATTCTAGGCTGCTGGTACCTAAAGAAGAGGAGTGGCTACAAAATAATCAGGGTGAGACCGTCTCACTTTACTTAAATCCTCTTTTAATTTTTAAATTTGTAACTCATTTTATGTTATCCACATAGGAATTTATTACCTATATATATTATCCTTTGTTTCACCTCAACACTTCAATGCAGAGCGTGGGCTCAGGATCTGCAGGTTTTACAGGAGGCCAGTACTCAGAGCCAGGGACTTCAGCAGACAACAAAATGTCTCTTTCTGACTTTGGCAGCTTCCGATCAGTGGTAAGGGTTGAATAGTTACATTATATCCTAAATGGTCTTTTCTTTTTTTTTTCAAAGAAAAACTCAAAAGACTCAAAGCCCTTCTGAGAACAGGAGAGTAGAGCATGTAAAGCCGATGCAATGCAGTGGATGCCTGAGGGAGATTATTATGTCACCAGACTAGGCTGAGGTATTAAAAATGTCTCATTCCCAAGGGAAGTGTGGAACACACTGGGCAAGCAAGCATAGGGCCGGGGCGCTCAGATTGAAACACTTACCATACAGCACCCTCTACATTTATGAGCACCCTGAGTAATGACATGTAAGCTTTGAAATAAATGTATCTTTTATTTCAGAAGGAAAAATTTTACTACTCGGTGTAGGGAGGAAAAAAAAACGTATTAAGAAACTACTTTTTTAGTTATTGTCACCCCCCCGCCCCCACCATCCCCAAACCAAAAAAATATTAAATTTCACAAGACTGGAGCATGCAGAGAGCAGGATCTGTGAAGAATTTTCAAAGAGTAATTCTTCAAGATTGTGCACGGTTTTAAGTTTTGTCTCCCATGATGCCAAGCACTCTTTACAAGGTTCTCAAGACCCTGAAAGAAAAACAGGCCCATGGCAACACTGTGATCCCTCCACTGCACTTAAAAGTGTGCATATTCTCTGCATGTTCATTCTTTGTTTCACATCAAACCCATCTCTTTAAAAAAAATGCCTCAATTACATTAATTTTGCGTGATTGTGGCTTAGGTGATCATGGGAAAAAACTTGAGATTTCTTACATGGCTGAATAAAAATACTGAAATTAAAAATTGACTATTTAGTATTCCTTTGTGAAACAAAATCAGCAGAATAAAGACCTGAATCAAGGGCGTCTAAGAGCAGAGGCCACTTTATGAAAGTTGTGGGGACAGTTAAAATTATTTGTTGAGGTAATCATTTTTACATTGTCAATGCATTATAATTCTCTGCAAATCAATCTTATTGCATTCAGATGTTTTTCAAACTCTGCCCTAGGTTCCTAATGCTCCTCCAGCCTATGAGAAGATTTCTTCAGGACCACTGCCACCTCCTTATTCCCCATAAGTGAGAAAGACCAACATCTACAGAGAAACGCGAACATGTGAAAACCAAACTCAGAACTTGTTGGATAAAATGTCAAGCTTCACTGTCGACGCACTTCATAAATGAATGGCACCTACAGAAAAATACATTGTTTTTCTTGCTTTGTAAAAATATTCTTATGAATAAAGATGAAACATACAATCTAGGCTGTTTCAGGAAACAAGGATTGCAAAACACTTTTTTTTTTTTTTTGGGACAGTCGCATTGTTTATTTCCATGCAATTACGTCCACAGCTGTTCAATGAAAATGTACCTAGTAAATATCTTTTAAAAATCTATATGGTAAAAATAAATAAATGTGATTCCAAAACATTTACATGGACTCAAAGATATTGTAAAAATGTATCTATTAGTTCATATTTCTACAAAAAAAAAGTAAATGTAGTTTTCAAAACAGTTACTACTTGAAAAAACATGACAGATGTAAAAGAATGTAGGCAGTTGTAATTAGTATGAGACAAAGCAACAACAGTAAACCAATTATTACACCTTAGACAAATATCTAAAAGGCTGAATAATGTCCCCTACTTTCCACCTTTCTGATTTACTGTGATAACTGGCCAAATGCCACCTCTGACAGTCTGCAACATTAATGTTTCAGTTTGAACTCCAGAAACTCAACACAATCCACCGTTTTAGTGTGTTAACAGCAGGCTCATAAGAAAGGTCATGTAATCGAGTTGTGAAATTTAACTGGTGCTTAAATGTGAGATGGATCAAAGCAGCCATAACTAGAGAACATTCAAAAAAGTTGGCTCAGTATTGGTTTGCTGCTTCACTTAGTCTCCGTGATGAGGCTGTAAAGTGGAATCATGTGTTCGTAGTAGCCCACCGGAGCTGTTGGGGGTGACCACCAGAGCGTCCCGGGGTTTGGGACACGCGGTCTTCTCTGGTTGATTCACCTGACACTGATCAGTGCTCAACACGGCACCATCAGTGCTGGTGAGCAGTTTGGATGGTAAGCTAGCATGCATACCCAGTGATGATGACTGCACAGAGTTTGTTTGAAATGCTTGGTTAGTCAATATAACAGGTGGAGTGATGCTGCTTTTTGTCATCAGTGATGTATCTGGTGGAGTTGAAGTCAGAGTGGTGCTAACTGGTGGTGCAGACGCCGCAGATGCCATTTCGAAGGTGCTGATAGTGCTTCCAATTGGCGGAACAGTAGCGACGGGCAGTGCTTGGGTCCTGGTTGCTGTACTTAAGATTGGTGGGACGGCCACTGTTGGCAGCTCTTGCGTCCGAGCTCCAGAGAGTGCAGGCTGACAAACTGGCAACGTTGTTTTGAGTGGCGTCTTTCTTGATGCTGCTTGCACTAAACTCTGTGGCTGAGCAGCTGAGGATGTTGCAACTTTAACTGCCGTCTGCTCTGGACGTATAACAGATCTGAGAGTTGCTGGTGCATCCACACAGTGGCCAGAAGGAGAACAATGCAAAGCTGCGGGAACTGGGGTGACGGGGTTATGCAAGGCACCAGTTGATGAGCTGGGTAAACCAGGTAGGGATGACAGAGGTCCCGACAATCTGGACAAGGAGGTGGATACTGTAGCTGAAATGTTAGTTGGTGTGGCTGAACCACCAGTGACCCTGATTGTAGCAAGTCCTGATCCAAGGGAAGGAGCAGTAGTTTTACCTGGGGAAGCCAAAATAGGTACACTGGCTAACCTTGGGGGAGAAGAGATCAAAGTGGATGTACATACTGGAGGCAACCCAAAGTTACATCCATGTGCAGGTGAGAGCCTAGGCAGAGCTGATACTACGTTTGTTTTACTGGGAATTACTGATGAGCCCAAGCCAGGTGTTCCTGTGAGTCTGAATGGCATAACATGAGGAGTGCCTGTCAGCAAAGATTGACCAGTGCATGCTACAAATGGAGAACCTACAGTTGGCATGCTGGGCAGCCTGACTGCAGATTGGGGTAAACCTGGTGCCTGAGGACTCACAATGACAGAGCTAGATCCTTTAGGGGGCAAAAACGCCTCAGAGCTAGTAGAGGTGGCAGCAGGCACTTGTGGTGCAGAATTAGAGATGAGAAGGACATGACTGCCAGGGCCCAAACCCTGGGGAGGGACTATAAAGCATGCGTTATTTAGGACAATCTGCGTGCCGGCTGTAAGGTGCGTGGAAGTGTTGAGGATTATCCTTTGTGTAACTGGGCCAGAAGTGGAGGCAGAGAATGTTGTGGGTGCAGAAGAGAGGAGAGGAAGGGTTTTATTACAGGATGGTGGACCTGCCTCGCTCCTGCCACTTTTAATATGCAACAGCTTTGGGTCAAGGAAAGCTGCGCTCGTTTGGGCCGGGCAATTGGAAGTGGTTACCTGAGCTGGACAGCTGCCGGACAGTTTAGACGCAGGGACAAGAAGTTCTTTCCTTTTTATGTTTTCCGCAGGCAGAATGGCAGCAGTAGACAACGGGCAGCTTGTTTGTGAGATCACAGAAGTGGAAGGGACACCCTGTGCTGGCGAAACAGCCGAGAAAGAAGTGCGAGTGTCAAGGTGGGGGGAACAATTTGTAATGGTAAATAAATTTGTTATTGGGACCAGTCCAGCTGTGGTGGGACTGTATGAGCCTGATATCTGGACTGTTGAGGCCTTCGAAGGAGAATGCGACAGAGCACTGACGGTCTGGCCGACTGTTGTCGTCTTTCCTAGTAAAGGAACCGGAACACCTGGTGAGACAAATTAATGTTAAGAATGTTAATAGGGGTGTAATTGACATAATTTCCTACAATGTTCAGAGTGAGCTGTTTAATTGAGTCTTGAAACAATATTTTTAAACTTTGGCTAAAATTTTATGACCCTTTCAAAAGTTTTGCACATAACTCTTGAAATGAATTGATAATCTTCTCAATCAAACAAACACTTCAACATAATCACACAACTAAAAAGCTTTCGAGTGATTTGTTAAGCTGCTAAAACTTAAAAGAATTGACATTTAGGCTTTCGATTGCAACACTTGACAACGGGTTCTGCTGCTGTTACTGTGGATACGTGTTCGATTTCACAACAGTCCACCTGAGCCTAATTAAAATAAATGAACGCAGCAGGGCGCCTCTCAGTCTCGCTCGTCAGACTGATAGCCAACCACAAAAGCTGAGATTGCAACTGCATGCAAGTTGTGGGGAAGGACAGAAACATTTCTGAGTAGGATGGAGAGCACAGTATCTCCACATTTTATTTAACTTCGGCAATGCAGCAAAACTTTTTTTTTTTTATGAAAGAAAATAAAAAGCTATAAGTGGTGAAAGCTGGAAGATTTGTGTGTCATAAGAAAAAAAGCTTTACGAGAGCACCATAAAGATTTAAAATCTCATATAGAGCTGCAGAAACATTTGTTTAGCTCTTCTAATTTGTGCTAGTGTTTCTGGCCGGTTCAGTGAGGCAATTTGAAGTTTTTAAATCAAGTACTTGACTTTTTAAGGTTCTTTCATGAGGTTATGGGCAGAACTGACATAATTTTGAATTGTAAGATTCAGCAAATCCTCCTGCCCCCCACAAGACTAGAATGCCACATTTGGTCAATGCATCTAACATTTTAAACACCCAGGAGATTCTGAAAACATCCAACTACAAGACTGAACTGTAAGTGATTGCAATTACAGCATTTCGATTTTTATAATCAGCCAATTACAATCTGTGTAAAAAGAGACTGTAAACGTGGTTTCAAATGAGGTTTACTTTAAGAGAACCTACCTGGTTGGACGGTACTGTTGCTGGCCTTGGACAATGCGTCTGAGCTGACACAGGCAACAGGCTTGGCTGAACTTATACCCATTTGTAGAGTCGAACTTGATAACGGAGCGGTCGTGGCTTGTCCACTCCCAGCTCCCATCATCTGCTTCGATATGGCCCCACTAAAGGTGGTGGATGTTGTCACTGTGGGCTGGCCAACACGTACGACTCTTGAACCGGCGGCCGACTGCGTGGAAGAAGGCGTCCCTTTTGACGAGGGTTGGTTTGAAGACACTGAAGAAGTTGAAGTAACGAGGATATATTTAGTAACCTGGGAGATCTCGTCTGTATTGCTGCGCTTTACACCAGTCTTGCTGATGAGTTCCTGTGCTGGGACTTTGGAAACACCAGAACTGCTGAGGGACGGGACGGCAACCTTGTTTTTCAAAGTGGAAGGCGGAAAAGGAGAACCGCAAGAGGCCGTGTTCACCAGTTGGGAAATCTTGGTTACAACAGTAGAAACTGGCGCAATGCAAGAGGCTCGACTTAAACCAGCAGCAGTGCCTGTTGTCTTGCTTGCAAGCCCTCCGACAGGAGAGCTGCTTGTGATCGCAGTTGGTGTAGAAATGGTGGCAGTGTGAGGGGCTGTTAATACTGAAGGACAATGCTTCTGGGTTTGGGCAGTTGCCCCTCCTGGAACATGAGAGGGAACCGAAGAAGTGTGAGTTGTTGAGGTCTTGGACACAAGAAAGGCTTTTAACTGAGGAGATATAGTAATGACAGGACTTGTAGGGAAAGACCCCAGCGAGTTCTGCTCTGAAGACGTCTGGACTTTGACAATCCCCGTGTTGCCGCCTCTAGTCGTCACCAATATGGACTGAGAGTCACGGATGCAGACGGTCTTCAGCTCCTGCTTGGGCTCTGTAAATTTAACAGTCTCAGCAGTGGCTGCTCTGGCAGCAGCTGTGACAATGGACGGGGTGGGCAGGCCGCCTTTTAGTGTGCTGGCTTTAACAGTGCAAACCTGCGCCCCCTTAGGTCTGGTGGAGTTCGGGGTCCCTTGTTGCAGAATGGGGGAAGTGGAGGGTGCAGGATTCCCCGGCGTCCGTGCATCTGTAAGCGGGGCGACCTGCTGAACAGGGATTTTGCCGTCAGGAATGCTGAATCCAGGCACATCCGTTGATATACACACAGGACTGGTCCCTTTGGAAACTGGAACCTGAAGGACATTTGATTGTTGTGGAGTCACACCGGTTGCCTTGGTTTCATTCTTCTGAACAAGATGGCTGAAAGGCAGAAACACCACCTGCTGCATTACCTTCTCTACAGTTTTCTTATCCATAACAGAATGAGCAGAGGGATTGACTGGGCTCCTGCTGCTGCTGTCTTTTTTAACAAGGTGACCCACCCCCTCTGAAACCTTACACACCACTTGGACAGGACTTTTTGGTTCAGTTTGGGGTACTGCACCCGGTGCCGTTTTAGGAAGAGCTCCTGTCGATACAGTCTGTACTGGTGCTTTTGTTGTAGTCTGTTGGGACACCTGGTTATTAGAAGGTTGTGCTTTTGACGCTTTTGGATTAGTCAATGCAGACCCTTTCAGCTGCCCATCTATATTGGATAAACCTGGGAAATCTGTCGGTCTTCTCATCAAGGTCACTTTGTTGCCCACACTTTTGGCCAGCAGGGTGGGAATGGGCGTGTAGCCCGGGGGTAGTTTACACGTCAGGTTGAGGGTGGGAGACGTGGGCGACGCTGACGTATGTGGCGATATTCCAGCCGCCCACGTCGAATCGCCCGACTGACTCGTTGATATTAATCCAGATCTCGTTTCTCTTCTCCAATCAGTAGACGTAACACTGGTGAGAACACCTTGAGCAAAACCTCTCTCTTTGCTGGCCAGAGGGAGTTTAAGGTGGTTTGAAGGTGCACTAGTCAGAGTTTTCTCTGCAGCAGACTCTGCAGCAGACTCTCTGGCACTTGCTAAGAACACAAAAGAGATTCTATGTTAGAGATAAATTGACAGGTTATCATTCATAAAAAGCTGAATTGCATCTGTTGGTGTGAGTGCATGTCATATTACAATCTATGCTGCCATCAGATCAAATGAATCGTATTTGCATGCAAACATTTCTGACTGCAAAAGTCTGAAAGCCAGCCATCTGTTATGGTTGACCAGGCATTATGTGTAATAAGAAATTGAGTCTTGTTACATGTAACATTCACAGCCCCCTGCTCTCTTGTTAACACCTGCCAAATGTGCAGTTGCCTCGTCTCAGACTGAGGAATGTAGAAAAAGCCAACATTCTAGTTTACCTCCACTCCAAAGGCCTCTGGGAACGACGTGTTCCTGGTCTTCTTCTTCTATATCTCTGCAATGAATCTTCTCCACATCTGTTTCTTCGTAGCCGTCGTCATCCTCATCTGATGATGACGAAGATGAGGAGGACGATACACACTCTTCGCGTACAAAGTTGTTGTACTCTGGGTGCTTCTTGAACTCGTCATGTTCCTTCTTTAGACGAAGTCTGAGCGGAAAACGACACAAAACAAACTCACTGAAAACAGAACAGCCGAGGTGAAACAGAAAAAGATATCGCAATTAGTAGCAGCTCTTTTAAACTTTTAAACATTTCTGACCTGTTTCTTTGGTAGGCCTTAACAAGTTTTGGTTCCCAGGGTAAAAGCTCATTCAGAAGTCTGATTAGAGTACTGTGGAGCTCTTTCACTGCTTCTTTCCTGTAGTACCATCGGCCCTGTTGGTTCACACACAAAGATTTAAAGGCAGACTCAGTCGTTATTAGTCTGCTGATGTGGAGTAAAACAACATTTTTTTGACAGAAGAGTGGTGACCTCCTACCGGTCTCTTTTTCATGCTCTCCAGTTCGTCGAGCTCATCTTCAGTCTTACTGATCAGCTCTCGCAGTTCATCTAGATTGCTGCACACCAACTTCAGAGGACAAGGAAAGACAAACCGATGAGAATTGGAGAAAATGTATAAATGTTTTCATTTTTTTATGTTACCAATTAGGGTTTGAGTTATGGTAAAAGACTACCTTGAATGTTGGTGCCAGAGGAGTTTCTTCCTTCGCTTTTTTCAAAGAATTGGGGGTTTTTCCTACAAAGAAGTGCAGTGGTGACTGAACTACTGTGGTATCATTTTAGAATAAAAACAAATGTAAAGCTTAAAAAATAAAGAAATAAATCACACACCTGTTTTATACTTTTTCTTCTTGTCCTTCCTCTTGATTGTTGTGGTAACCCTTTGAACTGCAGACTTGGCAGCCTCGCATGGCAGCGGCCTCAAACTGTGCAGATGCTTCTGCTCTCCTTTCACTCCTGGCAGCTGTTCCCTTGTTCGCTTTTTCTTCCGCTTCTTTTTCTTATTCCAGATTTTGTCATCCGGCCTCTCCTCCCTTAAGCGTCGAGTCGTCTCAGAGGACGAATGAGTTGCTGGTCTGGACTTTCCGCAGCAGCGGACGTCCTCCGGAGATTTAGAGTCACAGAAGTTTCTTTTTAAACAATCCGAACAGGGAGATGTTTGATGTTCCCGAGCAGATTTCGCCTCCTCCATTTTGACCCCCAGTTTACCTGGAGACGAAGGCGAGCGGCCAGTGTAGCTGTGCTCGGCCACGTTCAGGCAGGGATCTGCCGTTTCTGCTTTGATAGTGTGCTCTGAATCATACGAGAAGACCTGCTCCTGCATGGATGATTGCTCATCTGAAATTTCTTCTTTCAAACTCACTTTCACCTCATCTTCATCAACATTTCTGCCTTGCGTGAGGAATAGCGAGTTTGCGCATATTTTTACATTTAATTTTGAGTCTTCACAGGAGTCGCCATCAGTGGACTCCGATTCAGAAACATCCATTCCCGACAACGATTTGAATCTGCTTTTATCGTCTTCTCTATTTCCATTCTCCTTTTTAAAAACTGCAAGTCTCCCTACTGTTTTCTTCACGGAATCTTCAGATTCGCCTGTATCCATTGGGCTGCCATGACAGGCGTCGTTTTGATCCAACTCGCTCTTCACTCCGTCCGACCCATCCCCCTGGGTCCCTTGTTTCGTTTCAACTCTCCTTACCAGCACAGAAGGGAAAGGAAAGGCTGGAGGAGCGCTAGGGCTCTGGCAGTAGATCCTCAGGTCGGCGCCGCAGAAATGTGGGAAATGTATGTAGGCGTTCTCTTTGCTATCGTAGCCCAAAATCGACTCCCTGCATTCATGGATGGGCTGCGCTAGGACAGCGTCCTGCACGTCCTTCTGCGTCTCATACACATGGTCGCACAGTCCCTTGAGAAGCCAAACCCGCTGGTAGAAGGGCAGCAAATGGAACGGTTTCTCCTCCAGTGGACTCGCCTCCCCCAGGACGCTGAAGAACTGGTGGCAAAGTCCCAGCTGCTCCGCCCGACGGGGCTGGTTATGGTAGGCGCCGACGGCCCGATACCACCCCATGACGCGCTGCCTCAGCTCCGACTCCCAGCGACGGTACGGCAGCGCGGGTCGACGTTGCAACGTGGCTCTCCTCTGCGGCGGGGACAGCAGGGAGGACATGACTTTGGACAGGAGCAGGCTGCAGCGTGGCATCAGCAGGCAACGCTCCAGTTCGAAAAACACAATCTCAGGGAGGTTGAGGGCGGTCTGCGCAAGGCAGAGGAAGTGTCCGATGGCAGGCAGCTCCCATAGGGCGCCCACGGTGTGCGGGGCGGCCTGCGACAACAGACTCTGCTCCCACTCTTCCACCTCTTTGGCCGACATTTCTTCCGCTTCTTTCTTCTCGAGCTCGCGTTGCCTGGAAAAGCAGCAGACATGAGCGGTTTATTGCTGCATTTACTTCTTCGCCAACAGCGTTCATACGTCTTTAACTTTTTCACACTTTGTCAAATTACAACCACAAGCTTCCGCATATTCATCCGGCTCTTTATGTGACAGACTGACTCGAAGTGCTGCAGATATGTGAAGTAGAAGGAAATATAGCTTGCTTGTGATTTGTTAAAAAAAAAAAGAATCATTATTGAACAAACGTTATAATGATGACCAAAAAACAAATAGGTAATTGATACAGTTGCAGAGAAGTTAAAAGCAGAGTTAGGTTACACAACAACATCCCAGCTCCAATCCATCACCCAAAAAATGCAAAGAATGTGACGCAACTGCAAATAAACAAAGACGTGGCAGTCCACCTAAACTGGCAGGCCTGGACAGCACTAGTCAGAGATGTAGCTAAGAGGCTCCAGTTAACGCTGGAGAAGCTGCAGAGATGCACAACTCAGGTGGAGGGATTTTATGTCGGCAAGACAGCTGTTTGCTGTGCACAAATTTGGTCTTAATAGAAGCACGGCAAGAAGAAAGTTGGAATACAAGAACAAAATTTTACTTTCCGTCTGTAATCAAAAATCAATATTGCTCATATTCATGACAGCAGCATCATGCTGTGGGTTGGCTTTCCTTCAGGACAACAATCACAAAGATTGGAATGGCCCAATCAAAGTCCACACATAAATTCAATTGATGATCTGTGGTAAAACTTGAATATTGATGGTCGGTGATGATTGCCACTGAATCTGACCGAGCTTGACTTATTTTGCAAGGAGAATTGTGAAAATTTCTATTTTTAATCATGTAAACGGAAATGTGCATGTCTACAAATTTGCAGCATTCCACTTGCAGCAGAAATGCTGCAAGTGGAATGCACACTTGCAGCTGGAATGGTAATGAAAAGCAGTTCTATTAAGCACAAAGTCAGAGGACTGGATAGAAATGAACTTTTCAAATATTTGTAAAAAACTTCTCCAAACCATGTGCTTATCCTTATACTTTATAATTAAGTCCTACTTCCTGTTGGTATATCACATAAAGTACCAGGGGGAAAAAACAACAAAAAACATTGAAGTTTATGTTTGTAACTTTACAAAATGAAAAAGAAAAAGATAAATAAAATAAATCCACTCACCTCTTCTCCTCCTTGACCCTCTGCTGTTCCTCCTGACGTAGTGTCCGCACCATGACAGACTCATGGCCACCGCCGGTAATAGTAGCCAGGTACCGAGAAGCCTGCCTCCTTCGTGTAGAGGTTCCCCCAGAGCCTCGCTCCTCCTCTGCACCAAAACGACCTTTAGAGGTCACTGCCAGGGACGTCTTTTCTCGCAGCACTCTGGCGTGGCACATCAAGATAATATTCTTACAGGGGCTTGAAGAACAGTGATCACATGGTATGTCTGCAGTAATGTCAACTGAAATTAAACTGTGTTTTAGATTTACACTATTTCAAGCAGTTTATTTGGGTTTCTGAGCAACTTTGTTGCTCTTACCTGGAAAGTAATGTAAGCTTCTGCTCCAGCATGATTTCCAGCTTTTGAGCCTGTTTGGATATCCAGTGGTCCACCCCATAGTATCGGTAGCAGTTCTCTAACATCAGCCTGAAGTCTGCAACAAACTCTGTTATGTTCTCATACTCCTGGTTTATAAACTTCTCCTCAATGCGACGCAAGCACATCGACTGCCTAAGCTGAGCCTGAACCTGTCCCTGAACCCCTTCGATGCCATGCTGCGCGTCATGGTGGCCGATGGGATGGAGAAACGTGCTGGTTATCCCTTTGTGCTTGTCCAACAAAAAGACTGTGAATATCTTATAGGCTTGCTGAATCTCGTAGTTCATATCCTCCTCAAAGCTGTTGCTGTTGGTTGAAATGCAGACTTCAGGCAGCGAGAGGTCACCGCTTGGAAACGCAGACAGGCTATCTTCACCAGGACTGCTTAACGGTACCACAGCCTCTGGTTCCCAGGTGCCGTTACTGTGTTTTTCTTCGGATCTGGTTATATCTCCAGAGTTACTGCTGATCCATTTCATTTGCACAGGCATGCGAGCCGTGGGCTCCAGAGTTGCAGAGTTCTGGTCTGTCACAGTTGGATCTGTCATGTCCTTCTGATCCATGGCACAAACACCTGGGGAGAGAAACACATATTGCCAATGGGAAACTTTAATGTGCAAAAACACTCCCATCTAAATGGAAGCTAGATCTGCAAAGTGTGAAGGTGCAACTCAGAAGATAGGAACCGAAAGAAATATTTACATCAGTGACCCAATTTAAAAAGTGACATTCACACTTTACATATTGGCAGTCTGCGTTATGCATTTCTTTAATCTTTTAATTCTATTCAGACCAATAAAAACACAGAATTGAGTTTTTAAAAAGAGTAGAATATTGGAATGAAAACTAGATTAGTCACTCTTTATTCTGTCTTTATTAACTATCCAAATCAATAGCTATATATATTGATATAACTGCATATATATTTAATTTTTCAGACGTGAATTACTGAAATAGAGGAGCTTTTCACAGATATACATCTTTACATAATTTACTGTTATGTACTTTAATGTGCCAAGCCTTTATATAACTAGAAGCAACTAAATCACAGCACTTATAATTCTAGTTCATAGTCAGAATCCCTGTCACGTAAATGTCCGCATGACTGACTTTATGCCTCTCCTGCACCTCTTCAAACTTTTCCTTTCCCAGGATTAACAGCTAGTGAGGCTAAAGTTAGCAACAGCAAGTTAGCTAATAAAACAAAGCCGGTGAAAAAGTTTGAAAAATAAATCTACCTTATCATATCTCGCATATGAACGCATGCAAAAGGGGAGCTAAACAATGCGACCATGGGCAAACTTTGGTTGCTTCAACAACATACCTTGACGTTTTCAGTGGGGCTTCTCTCAAGATAGCTCTTAGCAAGCTTAGCAGCCACGGCAAGCCTGCTAGCTAGGTTAGCTGGCTATTGTCTCTCACTTGAGGCCTGCAATTGCTCCGCTCACCATCCATAGTAAATGTTTTTTTAAGTACATTTAAGGTCCAGCAGGTAGAAAGTTATACAGCCTTCTCAGTGTCGTCATCGCACGGAATGATGTCAGTGGTAGCAGGGAAAGCTAACAGAGCATTAGCCGAAGTAACACTAGCTGATTGTCTGATAATACATAATAGTTAATTTTCCACCACCTATGAGACTAATCACAGGTTGTCAAATTTACGTCTGCTTAAAAATCTCTGCGCTCACTTTAGACAGTTTTGCAGCATGTGTCGCGTTCAGAAGCCCTGCCGATTCAGTCTGAATAGTGTAAAACAATACAGAAGCGTCCAGTCCACCAAAGATGCTTTACGTCCACCCGATGCAAATGTGTGCACTGTGACGTAACGATCTCGTTCCTGCGTCACGCAGGTTTGTTTTCATTCCGGAGGAAGCCCAAAGCCTGTTTTTTTCATACATTTGATAATGATCAGCCGCTTTTAAACATGTGTACTCGGGAACTCTAAGAGAAAAAGTAAAATAATAATAATAAATAAACCAAAAGGCCCTGTGCTCGACTGCTCATTACTTTTGAAGCGGTTTTTAGTTAACAAACAAAAATGCACTTTTATTTAGCTTTTCTACTTCTGTAGGGGTGTATTGTCACTAAAATAAAAATACATAAATGAGGAAAAACACAAACATCATTCAAACAATGTTTTTTTTTCTTCTTAAAATCCGAACTTTATTTTCAACACAATTATTTTATTCTGCAAATTATTAGATTAAAGTAAAACTTTTATCGGATTCTTTGCCCCAGTTTTCAACTTTAATAAGTAACAGAAAATAAAAGTGTTTTCTCGAATTTACAGCAATGCTCCGTTGTGACCGCTAGATGTCGCGTCTCAACATTACAAAGTGTGGAACAGGGTAAAATTCCCCCTTTTCCTTACCTCTCAGGTTCTCATTATGCCATCCTAAATAACATGTTTGATTTTGTTCCTAAAAGGATCGTATTAAACTCAAAATCTAGCATAAAACAGCAATAAGATAGTAGATGTTTTGTCTATGTCAATGCATGACCATGCCACTCAATCTGAAATCGCTGTTTGACAAACAGGAACACTGCTGACTTAATCTAATTTAATGGGTTCATCTAGCACATACTAATGATCTCTGATCAGACACGTTCATTATCAGCCAAGTATCATCTTGGAAAAAATATTGTTTATGCATGTTCCACAGAAAGAATAAATAGATAAAACAAAAAAAACCTGTTCGTTTTTTGTATCCATTTGTTTTCTTCTTACACCATATTTTGTTCGTTTTACATGTCCAGAAGGAATTTATGTGAGCCTATAGCGCACAATAATGGGATTGAGTGCTAAGAATAAACATTAAAAATAAAAAGCTATGTGAGAAATATATTTATTTTTTTAATCTCCAGCACAACACAGAAGTTATGGACTTGTCCTTGTGTGTTGATGACTCAATCTACACCATGGCTTTCCAAAATTGGAATTGTTGCCCCACCAGGTCTTTTTAGAAATCTAAATAAATGAATGAAAATATCTGTAGTAACACTTTTACTAATTAATATCCATAAAAAAGTCATCTTACATGTTTGGCTTTTTTGTGATTTCATTGGTTTATTATGAAACAGGCTACTAAATTTCTAATTTAAAAAAAGCACCAAAGATGGCCCTGTACATTCCTGGGCCCCGGCTCTGCCCTGTCTAGAGACTGAATGAAAAACACAAAACAAAGAAGCCACTCTTGAGAACGACTAAGTGTCACTGCAACATGGCGTTCCAATATCACTGCACCAAATAAAATATAGAAACAATCTTTAAAAAAGAGCTTTAAATATAACATTATGAGGCGTCATTGTGTTAAAAATCTGTGGCTACTTGTTAGGGCTCAAAGCTCGCTCATATGAAAATAGAGAGCTGTTTCTTTAAAGGCGCCCAGATCTCCGCTTAACGTTACTTCGCGAGATTTGCTTGGCGCCGCGACCTCATGTGAGACACCTCCTGCTTGAGAGCCAGTCCGACGTTACCTCTGCAGAGGAAAACGCAACGGCGCCCCAAAAATGGTTTATTTCCGTCTCATCTGAGCCCAAAAAACACGTTTGTACCAAGAAAGACTTTTTTAATCCATTGTTTATTCGAGGCCTAGCAGGGGCGCCGCGCAACGATGTGGATCCAGGTTCGCACGATAGACGGGAAGGAGACGCGAACCGTTGAGGATCTTTCTAGACTGACCAAAATTGAGTCTTTACGGCTGAAAATACAGGACATCTTCAATGTGAGCCCCCAACAGCAGCGCCTCTTCTACCGAGGGAAGCAGGTAAACCCACTTCTGCCTGTCAGCGCCGTCACGCAGCAGCCAGTTTTGACGCTTTGACAGGGGGGGGTTAGACTTCAGTGGTCCTCCTCCCTGTGCTCAAGTCTTTTCGGACCCTGTGCGAGCTTCCTGTTTTGATTAAAAAAAATAAAAAAATCCGCCAATAGATCTTGCGAAAAACCTCCGAGTGGCATCCTATGGGAAAATTAGGGTTAACATTAGCTCTTTGTGCACTTCACAAATGGCGTGGACATGTTTGTTTACATTGCTAGTGCAGAGAAACAGGAACACAGCACTTTGTTTCCCACATGTGGGCTCCGCGAGTACGCTGCAAACTAGCACATCCGTGAGCCATTTCTAACTGGATAAACGACAGACCTCCAAATACAACTTTAGATTTCTGTTTCGCATACATAACGACGTTACACTGTTATATAAACTCCACAGATCCTTTCAGAAAGGCTTCATTATTGTTTGATGGGGTAGATCACCCTGGAGCCCACACATGCCTTGAAGCAAGTGTATTTGTTTACACCCTAGCGTCACCACCATGCGCACAATGTACACTGTGCACACTCAGTGTGTCTGCATAGTGTAAAGAAACCTGTTCTCATGTGGCAGTACTGTTCCCCCAAGTTACACTGCCTGTGATGTCTAACAAAGGCGCACTGATGGATCTCTGGCATGTTTTGTTAGACAAATTCTCTACTGAAGTCACACATCAAAATAAAGCACCACGTCTAACAAATATTATTCAGTGTTTAATAAGGTGATACATTTAAGCACTGTCGTGGCATCACTTTTTGTTATGCAGAAAAATGTGTATATTTGAAGAAATGTGCAATCAAGTCAGCCACACAGTTATTAATTTATATTTCAGGTCCTCTGCATATTGCATGTGTAATAAATATATTTGGAAGGAACAAAATCATTGAAATAAAGTGAATTTCATAATAACGACAATAACATTTAGGTTTTA
Source organism: Poecilia formosa (assembly GCF_000485575.1). Classification (NCBI taxonomy): domain Eukaryota; kingdom Metazoa; phylum Chordata; class Actinopteri; order Cyprinodontiformes; family Poeciliidae; genus Poecilia; species Poecilia formosa. Next base: position 4,366,447 of record NW_006799945.1, read on the forward strand.
AGTACAATATTATTTCTGATTTTGCTTTTTCCCTCTTACAATTGTTCCTCAGAGATTTGACTCTGAGACAGCTTTAATTTATTTTCAGAGCCCAGCAGAACAGAACTGTAAAATATCTTTGCATATTGCGTACTGCCACTAAGTTTGTCATTTTTGTAAATCAGAAATGTGTGAATAAGTTTATGCAGGGTTAGTGAATGGGTTTTTGCTTTGAGACTGAAGCCCGTTTTTGACATGCACTACATCATGAGAATGATAAATCTATCACAAAAATAATTTTATTCAAGGGAATGATGCCTGATGAAGATCTGCAGTTGATGATAGACATCATGGTATTTGTAGCTAGTGGTAAAACTTATTTTTGATTAGAGTGCTTGATTTATTTTGATAAAAGCAAACTTCAATAGATTGTGTTTGTAAATCTTAATATATTTTTTATTTAGAGGTGGTCTCATCAAACAAAGGTTAGATAAAAATTTGTTTAATGAATAACTGTATGTACTGTTTAGTTGTAAGTAACGACCTCTGGAGCATATTTACAAAATGGCACTGTTTACTTTGAACTCACCTGTTTTTTATGAGAAATATTTTTGGGTTTGTTGGTACTTGCTAATGCTGATTTTAGCCTATTGTAATTTTTCCCTAAGATCTACAATGCACAAACATTATAGGTCATTATAGGAACATTATTTAGAAATATTATATTAACAATTTATGTTTTTCTAGCTTTCCTGTGAAGGATTATGATTTGCATTTAAATGTGGAAATGCAGGCCATGCACATCTCTTGTAACAAAGTTGCCACTGTAAAACTGGGATTTGTAACATTTTGAAACAAAGACAAAATGATTATGGACTTGATGTTTTTTTTTTATTTTTTAGCTTGCTCTATTGGTGATTAATAGAGTTAGAGTTTATAACATAGTAGATAGTGTTACCAAACAATGTAAATGTTTACGTTGTGAGATTTCCAAAGGGCTTTCGTTCATCCTTTGTGTTATCAGTTGAAGTCTTGCACTCTCTTGCTCTAATCATAAGCTATTTCTATTTCATAGAAAATACAATTTACTTTTAAAGTAGCTTTTTACATCGTTGGAATTTCACTAACTTGGTTTTTAACACCAGACACTGAAAATAGCTATTTTAAGTTGTCATCTCTCAATTACAACTGTCACACAGAAGAGTGTTGTTGCTAATGAGCCTGGTTGTATTAAAACCACTTTTTCACTTAAAAGATCAGGATTTTGGTCATTGCATATGGTTGATCAAGACAAAATTGGCCAATTCCTATCCCTGCCTGATTTCTCTATGCAAGTGAGACAAAAACTAATCTTTCAAAACCTTTTTGACAACTTTGATTTTAAGGCCATAGGTCAGAGTTCAATCTTTCAGCGTAAGGACTGACATTAAAGTTACCTAAACACATCTTTCTGTGAGCAGAAAGACTTAAATATTTTCTTTCTCGAACTGGAAAGCTTTGGACGTGCCACTTGTATTCGAAGACAATAAAAGCTGTAAGCTCCTTAAACAAGATTAATTCATGCATGTTTGTGTATGTCACTGTTCTTGGCTACCTACGGTGAGCAGCTTTAAAGCAGCAGGTTTACTGTTGAGTTCATCTAGTTTTAATTGTCTTCCTGTTCGAAGGGATTTGTTGTTTACCACTGTTGCCACATGCTTCCTCAGAATACAGAAGTCTTTATTTCCTGACAAAAGTAGTCCATATTACTTAAAAAAATAAAATAATATAAATAGTAGAGTGGAAAAGACAAATGCATTCATCACAAAACAAACAGTTATTCCAATATGTATGAAAGCTTCAGGTAAATCCTGTGTTGCTATATGTTACAGTTGACAGAGCTCTTGCTATTGAGTTGTTTGACACTTTCAATACATGTAGTTCCTCTGTAAGGTATAAAATAGATATTAAGTAATGCCTCGTTTGCCTTGAGTTGGACGGCATGGGTTGTTGAGGTTCGGTACGCTATTTTATTTGTTTTTATTACAAAAGAGGTCCATAACGCAACCAACCAATTCAGTTGTAGGTGCATAGGACAACAGTACTACTGGTTAGGGCAGAGCTACTGGCATCACAAAACACAGCGTTTTGATCGGGAGACAGAGAAACATTTAGCCCCGCCTTTCCAGTGAGAACCCAGTGGTTTAATGAATATGGAGGACCATGAAGTAGCGTACTGAACTGCACTGATGTGAGTCGTACCGCTGAGAGGAAAGGAGGCACAATTGACATTAAATGATAAGCTGATTTGATTGAATTAGACTATATGGAGCCGGATCTCTGTGACTATACCAACTGTATTGTATTATGAAGAAAAGAATGTATATAAAGAGAATGTAAATTGAACAATGACTGGCTATAAATTGGACCCATTTGTCTTATTCAACTGTATTTACTAAAGGATTATTTCTCATTTTTGCACTATCGATGAAATTAAGTGTAGCTTAAACCTGAACATGATTTTTTTTTTTTTTTTTTGCTCATGCAAATATCTCTACAAGCAGATCTGTCTTCTGTTTGCGTCTGGAGTTTATTCAGAGTTTTCTCATTGTACTGACTTGGTGAGTCAGCCAAGCATTATAGCCCCGGGAAAGACTGCACCGTATGGTACAGTCTTTGCTGATATTCTCACTTTGCTGATATTCAGTCATATCTTCACCTGTTGATGTATGTCAGGCAGAAGAAGATTTTTGTTCTACAAGAGATTGAGAAGTCGGACCTCATTGATTCATCCAGATGAGTCAGTTTAGTTTCTACTAGTTGGAGACTCTCTCCTGCTAAATTAGGGGGAGAAAAAAATATCACTTAAGGGGGGTGGTTTCAAATTGTTCCTCTAAAAATAGTTATGTTCAGTCAAGAAAATGTCTGCTTTGCTTGTAGTTTGTAAGTACTACTCAACACAACTACTTCTACATTAAATAATTGTTTGCCCTGAAGCTGGTCACGGCGTTAATAAATGATAGGAATATTCATTTGTTAACCTGGAGTTGGTCCTGGTTGTTGTAGTTAACAGCACCAGGCCCATCCTGTGTTGTAAATCCCCTACTTCCTTTATTCCAATGGAAAACAAGTGGAGAGCCTTGATTAGGGGCTTTCCATGTGTTAAGTAATGTATGGAATGAGCTTGTACGCTGACATGCACTCTGGTGTCTGAGGTATGTTAGGATTTAGGCTCGTAGCTCGGCAACTCCGTCTAATTCCCTTTTCAAAATGGCGTCTTGTTTTTCCCTCCAGCTCTCTGCTCTCGCTGCCTCATCGCTCCAAAGTCACGCTTGCGTTTCTGTCGGGAGCGTCCTGAGCCAGGAGCCACTCATCTTTGACTTGCCGCTTGTGTCTTCCTTTTCATTTTATTTTATTTTTTTAACTGTACTTTTTATTTTTTCTTCCCCGTCTCGTTTTTGTTTCCTGACCACTACTTGTTGTGCATGTTTCACTTTAAACATTTGTTTTTTTCACTCGTACTCGCAGCCTCACACACATCTTCCGCTGGCCGCGTGGCCTTTCAGCTCAGCGCCCACACACTTTTGCAACAAGCCTGCATATTTGCTAATTTTAAAAAAGCGCCTTGGCTTTCGGTTCAAAGCTCAGCACATGGCGTCCGTGTGATTTATCTAAAACACTGTTAGTCCACTTTTCCCCCCCTTCTAAAGCAATTACTTCTTGCATGTTAAGATCGTTGGATTTTTTCCAACAGCTGCCTGTTTGCTCGGCTGCTCTCTTTCAGACGGACGATTTCTCTGACCTAGATATTGTTGCAATTTGATTATACATGGATCGATGTTGTTGTGGCTCCTCATTTGAAAGTTATTGCTGTGTTGCAAAGTTAGCTGCAGCAGCGCTTTCACTCAGTCCACACCCTTCTCTTACGGATAGCTAGATGGACTGGACAAAGGGCAGAAAACAATGGAAGGCCCTGAACCCCTGACGATAACTGCAGGCTTTCTACCAGTTTTAAATATGGTTGCAGTGTGGCCACTCCCTAGCATGCCTGTTAGTCAAAGGACCCCGCATTATCTACCAGTTTATGTAAAAGCAATGAACAGATTTAGTGACATTTTTGTGCTTCACTCAGATTAACAAGAACTTTTCAAATGCATGGCTCAGTTTCTTAGTCTTCTTAGATCGATGAGAGAAGCTAAAGCTGTAAATGGGGTTGCTTAGTAATATGATTGCCACTGACTATTAGTCATTAATTAATAAAACCATATGATAATAGACTAACACTAATGACTTATTATTTAGGGTTGTTTTTCCTCATTAGGATATTTGGAATAATAATGTTTGACAACACATAAGGAAAATTGGGTCTGTTTGGATGTGCTTCTCAAACCGCTTCAAATACTTGATTAAAATCTTCAAATCTTTGTAGAAAACTAAACTGTATGTTCAAACTAACACACTAGGGTTATAAAAAATAAAAAAAGGCTGAAGAAGTAAAAGAAGCGGTGAATTTTTCTTTGAGATCAAATGACTGAGGGGAGGATGAATGATAAAAAAAAACCCTAAGCCGAAGGCTAGCACTGAGCAGGCACAGAGGCAACCCCCCCCCCCACACACACACCCCCTCTCCCGTCATTGTTTTTGGTAATATGACCTATTTTTGCTCAACTCTTCGCCAACAGAAATGTGGGGCGGAGTCCTGAAGTAGCCGTGCAGAAGTTTGTTTGCAGCGTCTTCCTTCTCATTCACAAGTGTCGATTCTGCTTTTCTTTCACACCTGAAAGGCTGTCGGAGGCTAATATTTTTGCCATGCAGAAAAAAGGTCATTCGAGGCGGCATGTCTTCGCAGTGGTTAGTGAATAATAGTGGAAATATTTGCCCTGATAAGATGCAGACTACAAAAAAATTTTGCTGCGTCACTGATCTAACATAGAAAAGCCAGAACAGTTCAGTTTTCGAAGAGTGCTCAAAGTTTAGTCTGCTACTAAATCTTTTTACATTTTGTCATACCACAACCACAAACATTGTTGTGTTCATACACACTGAGCGGTGCATGCTTGAGTCAAATATGTTTTACAAATAAAGTGGGGGTTATCGGCCTCAGCTCCCCCACTGAGCCGCTACTTAGTGGAACCGCATCTAAGTTACAGCTGCGTGTCTTTGCACATGCAGAGTCAGAAGGTTTTTGCCAATTTGCAAAGCAGCTCGGTCTCACTCAGTCTGGATCCAGTGCAGCTCTGGTTATATGTTCGAACATCCATGGAAGTGTGAAGACTTTCCTCCAGGATTGCCTTGTATTTAGCTCCGTCCATCCGCTCTAGGAAAATCATCCTCACCGCATGATGCTGCCACCACCTTCAGTAGGGTGTGTTCAGGGTGCTAGCTCTATGCTACACATGACATTTTGTATAAGTTTTTATGTCTGATCTGATCATTGCTTCTTCTTCAAGATGCCTGGAAGTAGAATTTCTCATGTTTTCCCTGTTCATTATATAGTACATTAAATGATAGTTGTCACTAGGCCTCAACCGATTAATCATATTCATTGTTACGAATCGATTATATAAATAATCGTCAACTAATATGATAATCGATTCATTGTTATCTGGTGTACAGAGATTCAAAAAAGAATATTTGGTGCAAAAACAACAGTAATTAATCCAAAGCTGTAGTATATAAATTATATGCATTTTACATTTGAGATAAAAACACCTTTGTCTGTAAATACGTTTTACTCAAAACTAACGATAGTTTTAGCTTCACCTGGTTGAAATTCACTGAAGGAATGCTGTATTATTGCAGTTGAGACAATAAATTGTTTATTTTCTTTGTGAGAAAGGAATTTAATTATTTGGTTATCTGTATCATTAATGTAATGTCTAAAGAAATATAGAAAAATCTGCACAGTATGCCAGTTTCTTAAATGTGATGAATCCATTGTCCGAATAATCAATGGAACAATCGATTACTAAATTAATAATTAATTGCAGTACTCATTGTCACACTTGAGCGCCCTGTTCGCTAGTCGGATAACTTCCTAAGGCACGTAAAGTCACATGTTGATGATTGTTGTTGTAGCAAGGCAAAGGTGAAAATACTCCAACTGGTTTGAATCGTTTCATGCCCTCTTTCTTTGGATCTTGCTTCCATGGGTGTTTCGTCTGTTTCGACCTGTGAAAATTCAGCAGGAGTGTTCAGATTGTGAAGAGGTGTTGATTCGGTTTGACTTTCAAGTGGCGTTTATTTTGCTCAGACACCTCCAAGCCGTCGAGTCTGCCGACACACGAGAGGCATCGTGCTCTTTAAATGAAGTTGCAAATGAGGGTGAAATTGCCACGTTTCTGGCTGCAACAACATTCTGTTTCAATGTGCACGGTTTCTCCTAACATTTTTTTTTTTTTTCCTTTTTAGTTTGTTGTTCTTTGTTTCGAGGCTGATTCCGAAGAGGCTGAAGTCAAAAACACCTTGCAGCAGGAGTCTGATCACGCTGCTGGAAATGAAGCTGCTGTGAAGAGCGCCTGCACAAAAAAAAACAACAACCCAGAAAACAGCCAAGCCATTTGTGTTTGGTGCAGTGCAATTCTGCTGTGTGCTTGTTCTGAAATTCTGTCTGTGCGAGTCTCTATTCTGAATAACATGAACTCATCAACGAGCGAGCCAGTCTCTCTGCGGCAGGTTCTGCCAGCAGGCTCATTATCTGCTCAGGACGCTCCCAGTTTGTTTTGTTTACCTTTCTTCTCTTAAAGCTCACACCAAAAAAAAACAAAAAAACAATGGCGTCACTACACCAAAATCTGAGGGTTAGACAAAGTCAGAGCCAGACAAAAGAGAGCCGAGGCAGACCACCATGCAAAGGACAGATAGGCGCAAAGTAAGTGTTTGGCTCTGTTTGCACGGCTGCTCCTCTGATCTAAATTTCATGAGGCTATTAAAAACCGAGAAGGATGGGGGGAAATCGTGCTTTCCTCCTACACCTCCAACCTCTCCCTTCCCCATTGTCAAACAACGAAGAAGAGCGTTGGGGAGAGCGAGCGAGGGGTGGCGGCCATGCTTCTCTCCCCAGCACAATGGCTTTATCGGGGTAAAATGAATTGCTGATATGTGCAACGGGTTGAGGTTTCCACTGTACGCTAGATTCTAAAAGCAGAGGCCGTATTAAACAGCACAGCTAACAGCAAATCCTCTGGATCCTCCCCTGAAAGGGTCATGTTGATGTTGATTGTGTTGGTGGGTTCTGGATTGCATATGCTCAGACTTAAAGTGGGGTGGCGGATGAAGCTGTGTGTGTGTGTGTGTGCGTGCGTGCGTGTGTGTGTGATTGTGAATGTGGGGTGCTCTCTTTCGGTCGTCATAGCAACCAAGTCATTTCTGTCCCCCAGCTACACATCCTATCACTGTAATTCATGCGTACATATCTCTTATTTATTTATTTTTTATTTTTTTGCACGCAGAAAGAACCCGTAGACTGCAGCAGCGATCTGGCGCCTGTTTCCGTGGGACAGTTCAGATAAACACAAACAGGGCAGCAGCAGAGCCGTCGGTCGTAAAAAAAAAAAAGCCCAGCATTTTCCTTCACGCTGAGCAGACTTTGGTTCATTCTGTCGTATAATCTCTACCTGAGCGTCGGCCAACAGTTTTTCAAACACGAGGGAACAGATGTTAACGTAGACTTGTGATCAACTTGTTCCTAAACGGCACCAGCGCATGCACACAAAGGCATGTGTATCCTGCTCTTCTCTACTTGGCGTATAGTGGCGTAGTGTTTCCCCTGTTTACGGACACGTCCTCCCGTTTTGCGTTTGTAATCGCTTTACGTTCAGTTGAGAGGCTATAATCAAATTGTTTTGCTGTTAAATTATGAAGCATATGAAAATGACCCATTTCTGCCTAAAGTGACATTATCTATTTGTGTATGTATTTATTCGTGCAATTTCTCCTCTTGTGTGTTTGGGGCTCTTTGTTTTGAGGCTGATTGTGAGGAGAGTGAAGTAAAAACGCGTTGCAGCGGGGGCCTGATCTCGCTGCTGGAAATGAAGTCACTGTGGAGAACGCATGGGGGGGGTGGGGAGAAAAAAAAAATCAGCCAAGCCGTTGCTTCATGTTCAAAAATCCAACGCTGAGTTCAAGATAAGACCAAAAATCTGGAACATGTTGGGAAGAGTTTAATAATAATAATAATAATAATTACAGAATGTAAACTGGTACTGTTTAGCCAACCTGATTATTTTTATGCCTTGACAAAAGAAGTGCTTTTCTTTATATGTAAGGTTAAACAAAATAAATAAACTAAAATAAAACTGCAACAGGACAGTATAACATAATATTAAACACCCAAAGTTGCAATACACATAAACCTGGTGTTGAAACCAGCACAGTCTGCCTAACCCAAGGGCCCTATGAAACTGATGTGTTTCTAAATTTTGCTTTACAGTCTGATATTTTTACAAAGTTAAGAAAATTCAACAAGATAAGTCTCAATTTGTATTGTTAATTAATATAAATAAATAAATAAATAAATAAAAATCAACAGTGCTACACAATGTAACAAATTCCAGTTGTCATCAGTATCGGTTTATGCTGTTTTAGTGAAATTCTTAAATAAATAAATAAATAAAAATCAACAGTGCTACACAATGTAACAAATTCCAGTTGTCATCAGTATCGGTTTATGCTGTTTTAGTGAAATTCTTGAGGAAAGTTTGTTCTGTTGCGTTATCAGAAGACCTTTTTCTACCTCCACTATTTTTGAGAATGGCTTTCCCGCTTGCCATTACCATCATTCTAAATATGTATTTATGTTTAAAAGTGCTTGAGGTTTGCTTTCATTTTACCAAAACAAACATTTTGAGCTTAACTTCTCCCTTCAATGCATTCCATGTTTTTTTTTTCCAGGATTCTCCTAAAAGCAGTGATTACAGGGTAGCCACCCCCCAAAAAAAATCACTGAAAATGATTAGGATAACATTCACTGCATAGTCTCCAACAATAATAATTTTGATTTATTTTTTTTTACTGCTCTGGAATTTCAAAATATCTAGATTCACATTTGAACAAAATTCTCCCAAAGATATGGAGCAGATTGTTCTCCTCTGCTGTTTACGCTGCCCCTATCATCAAGAGCCTCGTTCTCTGGCTTTGCTTTTATGTTCGCTGCCAGGTGCTTTTAATGTTCGGTTTCATAAATAGCCTTGTGGTTAGTCTAAGGGTAATTGCCAGCACATGAGGGTTAATTTGTTATAGCAAAGGGTTTATTGGGATTTGAGCCCATTAGATTAAGGATATTTGACACATGTAAAAGAAAGGTTATGCATACATTTGCAGCATTTCAGCATAAATATTACAAGGGCACCATCTTTTTTTTTTTCTTTTTTTTTTAAGCTCTAATATAGGCAGTACTTATTTAGTAAAAACAGCATTTACATTGTCGTATCATATTGGTGTCTTTTCATGAATTACTACGACTTTTTCCTTTTGCTCTTGTTTAGATGGAAGACGGTCTGACACTTTTCGACTACAACGTGGGTCTCAACGACATCGTCCAGCTGCTGATCCGGTCTCAGACCGACCCCCCGGACAGTCCCGCCACCAAGGACGCGTCGGGTGTCGCCAGTAGCTCAGCTCCTCTGCCTGACTCGAAGCCTGAAAACCTCCGAGCTCCGGTCTCCTCCGCAGAGGTTGAGACCTCATCCGACACGGACAATAAGAACGAAGGCGACCGTGCCACTGTAAATGAAACCAAGCCAGAAACCGTCGCTGCTAGTACCAAAAATGGCTTCAGGTCCTCCAGTCCAGCACAGGACACTCAGCCACCCACATCCAGCCGGAGCACATTAGTCAACCCAGGGATTGGCTTGTACAAGGTGAGTTTGCTCATAAAAATAATAAAAGTGAATAGTTTTGGAATCTTGAATTTTTTTCTGTTAGAATCTAAGGATAATGTAGCAATTTCCAAAAAGTTAACAAAAAAACGGTGCATTTTGAAGATGCTCTTTTTGGTTTCTTGGCGTTCATCCAGCCTACTACAGAGACTGTAGGCTGGATCTGAAGACCAATTGGAAACGGCATCATCCATAGATGTCAATTTCTCATACTTCAGAAAAAAAGAGTACTTCACGCCACGGATAGTGGGGGTTTTAAGACCGCTTATGAAATCTTTGCAAGCCTGAATAATAAAAAAGGACAATCTTAAATCAAAAAAGTATTTTTTTTTGTATCGTTGGATACCTGAAACCAGTTGACTGTAACATACATGGCAAATGTTAACCCAAGATTCTTAGTTATTATAATGTTGGGGACTAACGTGTCAAAACTGTTAGCGAAGATGTGAAAATAATACAACACTGTCCTTTATAATGTTCAGCTGTAAATGATTATATCTGCCAATATGAATCTAAACAGTATTTTAGCTATAATTTTGAACTTTCCGTCTGGCATAGAAGATGCTGGATTTGGAAATGCTGGCAGCCTTTCTCTCTCTTTTAATTTCCAAGTTAAAGTTTGGTTATACGTTCTCTTGGGAATACACAGAGAGACTGTTTTCAATTTCTAATGCTAAAGTGTAAGAAGTGTAAGGCTGCTTAAAATGTCGGCTTGTCTTCGCTTCAAATGAAAGTGAAACCTTGTTTCACACGGTGTGACTTCACCTCTGCTTCTAAAATAAATGGTTAATGATTGTTCAAGGTAGGAAGGCTAGAAAAAATATTGTGAAAGCTGTTGGTTATGTGAAGTTGGCTCTGATTGGTGCGTTTCTGAGGGAATTTGAGCTGTTAAAACCAAGAAAAAGGGAAGCAAAGTGTTATGACTGATTTGATATTTGTCTCAAAAATACGGTTTTGGTTGTACGCTATTAACTGTTTTTATTGAGTGCCCAAAGTAGGTGAATATTTGTAACATTTAACAGAGGATGTGCTGGACATGAGTCAAGACCAGTCATTTTTGCGTTTTTTTTTTTTCTTTCTCTTTCAGATTAACGAGCTGGTGGACTGTAGGGACGTAAGCATCGGCGCCTGGTTTGAGGCCTGCATCGAAAATGTGACACTTTCACCCAAAGGACAGATAACGCCCACTAAGGGAAAGGTGGGCCGGCCCCCAAAAAGGACAAACGGGAAGCTGGAGGCTGAGCAGGCACAGGCCCATGGACAAGGTCAAACCACGGACAATAACAGGAATAACCCTGTGTTAAACTCTGAAAGTAACGGAGCCTCCACCTCTCAGAAAGACTCTACCACAGAAACCAAGGAGAAAGAAGAGGACATAGCTTACCACATTAAATATGAAGAGTAAGTAATGGCTTAATATGCTGCTCTCCTGCTCTGTGGAAGTAACGCACTTTCTTTTGTGACATTTTTGTGGACAACTGGACAGCTGCTGGTTGGCTAGTTTCTAGCAAATATACATTTTTGGAAGAAGCAAAGGTGAGCGCTCTGTGTCTTCATGCAGTTACAGACAACTGTTACTGCCGCACTTTCTCGGTCATCTTTTAAAAGGACAGAGAAGAAGTGTGTGATGCGGTTTTCAAAATGTGGCTTGTTCTTGAGCAGAGATTGTTAGTTAGAAGTAGCAAATGCAAAGGAAAGACTTAAATAATATTCAAATTAACAACATTAGGCATATATTTGGATGTGATTGTACAAATTTATTAGTTTGGGTACATTTGGGTACCTGATTGCCGGCACCCTCAAAAAAAAAAAAAAATGGAGGGTGGGTCCTATTAACTGACAGCAGCACTCATTTTTTTTATTTTATTTTTTTAAAGATTTGCCCAGGTAACTTTAATGATGTCATATGAAGGAAGTGGGTGTTTGTTCAATGTATCCAAGGATAATTTGCGTTCAGATTTCAAAACTGAAAGTAGTTTAGGATATAGCTAAATGCAATGAAAATGAGTTTCAAGTGTCTGTCCAAGTCAATCCAAAATTATTTTCTTGTTATTCTAAGAATTAGCAAATAGAAACAATTTTGGTAATCTTAGCTGATTAAAAACATGAAAAGTTGAATCGGATTTAAATTAAGACGGTTACAAAAACAGTCTTGTGTCTTTCTATACAGTGCATGTAAGTATCCGGTTTCTACATTGCGTAAATTGCTTTGGCCTTTTGTGGGAGATGGAATTGGTAACGACGGCTCTATTGGAATTGCAGGTAGATGTTATTTTTCCTGCCGGCCTGAAGGATGGAGAACATGGGTTTGTGTTGTTGATGCTGCAATAATTTGAACTCTCTCGCATTCCCCCTTTTTCCAGCGACTTCATTCAGAAGCCGATGTTTCCATGGAAACCCCTAGTTCTCAGGAGCATTACTTCTTCGCTTGCCTCCTTCAGCTTTGTCTGTAATTGCTGTGAACATGAGACCGGTGAGACGTTGCCTCCTCGCTCTCTCCGACTGTCTGGGGCGCGAATGCGTTTCTGCCAGAGGTTGTTATTCCATAGTAATTATATCATGGGTTGTGTGCCCATCACTTGTTGTAGTTTCTTTTTTTTTTTTTAATGTAGGCTTAATTTTCCATTGAGTTTGTCGTTGTACTGTTGGCATTTGGACAGAAGTGGTCCTTCAGAAACGATCCTCAAATCCAAGCCATTTTGAATCCCGAGCTTTATTATTAGAATGTATTCATTTCTTTTATTTTAGCTTTACCGGTGTAAGCTCTTGGCTGAAATTTGATATTTTTATTTTGTAACAGGTCAATAGGGACAAGTGTATTAGAGAAAGCTAATAGAGAACAAAGGTCCAAAACCCAAACATCCCTAAATGTCACAGTTTCTTATTGCAGTTACTCATGGGACAAAGTTGAAGAAGCAATAAGTAAATGCTAATTATTCAACAACTCTCAGCTTGCGGTTTAGTAGCAGCTTTCTGCGCTTTTGCTTTCTCAGGGTGTATGCTTATCTTTTTTTTTACGGGTTTTTTTTTTCCATCACTTCGATCGCTCGACAGGGAAAAAGAAAAAAGAGTGGGTAAAACTGCACCATCTTCTCACACCATAACACTTTTTGCACCACTCTAACACCTGCCTGCATTGTCTGAGAGCAACAAACCAAACCTTCCCGATGAACCTCCGTTGTTTTGGCAGCATTTCCACATAATATAACGAGCCACAAATTCACGTTGGGAGAGAATCTGTTTTCTGCTGTGCCTAGGAACCGATGAGCCGTCTGTGTCGTGTGCACGCAGCCTTTAAATGTTTTGGCATGGTTAGATTTTTTTTTTTTTTTTTTCGTATGAACTAGATTCCTTGTACAGAAAGTAATGGAAACAAATGTGAAAAACAATAATTTATTTTGGTTATGTTGTGCAATTCCTCTTAACCTTTTCCAAATATTTAGGATTTTGAAACCACACCCGTCTGTATAGAAACTAGCACATAATTGTGAAATGAAAGAAAGTGACAGATGTTTTTCAAAGTCTTTTTCGGAAGAAAAAGAATTTAAAATCCAGCGTGCTTCTATATTTTACCCTCTTGATTAAATATTTATAGAAAACTGTTCACTGCAGTTACAGCAACAGGTTCTCTGGAGGTTGTTTGCCGCCTTTGCATGTCTGGAAACTAAAATTTTGTTCATTATTCTTTGTAAAATAGTTAAAACCCAGACTGGAGAGGGAGCCTCAGTGAAAAGCAGTGCAAGAGTACGCTTTGATCTTAAACATCCTGTTGCATCATTTTGCACTTGCATCTCTGGGAGCGAGACCACTTTTCTCTGCTTTTACTTATATGCATTTAGCTTCACGTTGTGCTCTCTGCAGAGCTGATGGCAAACTGCACACGAGATTCATTCTTTTGGCTGTTTTTTTAAATATTCTTTTTGCAGAGTTTCCGTGAAGCCCAGATTTATTGAGTGCAGAAGTTACAGTCGTCTGACAGATGGATTCACCTGTGTGTGTTGTGGATCTCTGCTGCTGCTCTCGAGCCTCTTGGCTGGATATTATTTTATGAACTTACTCTGCTTTAAACCTTATCCTCGACCGTTCTGGCTCCTTGTTCTCCATGTTTGTTCACCCTGTAAATGAATGGTGTTATCCAAACAAAACCTGCCTTGCCCAAATGTTCTTGAACAAATTTTTGAGGCCTTCGGGGAACAGCTGTATTCATACCAAGACTGAACACGTGCAGCGAAATGCACCACATTATATGTAATTGCATTGAGCAGCCATAAGAGTGGATCTGCTGAGAGAGCATGAATTAGTTTATAGCAGCAACATGTTTGCAGACTAAGGTTAGAACTGAAGAATAAAACACTGACTTTCTTCATTTTTTTTTTCTTTGCGTTTGTCTTCTCAAGAGATATACCAGATGTCCGTTTGGCTCTTAAATGTCCACACATGGGAATGTTTTGAAATATTAAGCTGATTATAATGCTGAAATCTAGCTCCCCCTGTGATACAGAAACATGCACGGAGGATTTATAGTTAAAGTTTTATTGTTTTGCATGGGGCCAAACTTGTAGACAAGTAATGATGCTTACAGTATCAGTGTGTGCTATACTGCAGTTGCAGAAAACCACCTGTGTGTAATATTTATTCGTCAGCTAAATTTTAAGTGTCATCCACTGGCCCCATATTTTGCAGGTCAGATGGACTTTCAGTGCACAAACCTGACACGGATTTTAATGACGTGAGATCTTACAACTCGAAGAATGTCGGACACATTGAAAGAAAAGAAAGACAGAGATACAGAAAATGTCGATTAATGATAGCTGATGTTGTCATTCCAACATTCAGGTACTTTCCAGCAAAAATATCTCAGGGGAAAAAACAAACAAACTTGGATTAATGAGGTAGTTTAGGTGTGTAAAATGTGTTGGAGGGTAATTTTAATACCATCGCTTTCCTGTTGCAACAAGTCATCTTGGAGAATAGTCAATCCTAAAGCTGTGCACTTCATATGAGAGCTTGTAATCTGTTGAGGCTAAATGTGGTTTTAAGGTAGGGATCTGTTGAATGAAGATGCTTTTATCGCCTTAACGGGTTCTTGATTTCAATCAGCAAGGATCTACAATAACAGACTGGTGAGTGTGTAGAGTGAAAATTTGTTTAAGAGTTTAACTGAGAAAGCAGGATTTTTGTTGCAGCGTTAGAACTTTATTAGTTTATTTGAACTAAGATTTTTCTTCCTGGCCCTCCTCTTGGATCCTTTTTTGTAGGATTTATTTGTTGCAACATATTCAGCATAGAGAATATATGGAAGCAAATGTTGTTGTGAGATTATATATATATATAATATTCATTCAATATAATTAGCTTAGTGCGTCTGTATTTCTCTGTTTAAAGACCAAGAATGGTTTATGGCGCATTTTAGCCAAATGAAAGTATTGTTGTGGCTGCAACACACCACTTGCATGGAATGCACTTGAGAGCAACAATCAGAGAGCAGCCCTCCACCCTTTAGCCCTGGGCTGCACTCTAGTTCCTGTGAATATCTGCCAAGCCGTTTGGCAGGAGCTGCCTTAACCAAAATGTTCCAAAATGATAGTTTTCTTTTCCCCGTGCTATTCTCCGGGTCTGAACAGAAGTGCTTTTCCATGGCTTTTGGAATTTATTAGAAAGCTTTTCGAATGTTTGTCTGAAGCCGCCGTGTCTGAGTGTTAGGTTACCTTGAACCGTGCGAGAAGCTCCTGGACACATGAGTCAGGACGACCGAGTTGTTGATTTGGTTGTGCAGCCAAACATTTGTACCCATGTGGGTTTTCCGTCCTGGAAATTTGTTTAAAATAGATCCTTCAGAGAAAGCGGCGTTTGCCCTCCAGATAGCATGCTGCCTCTCGTCAGAACCTCTCTATCCTCTTCAGTATCGGCGCTCTCAAAGTGTGAAGGTCATGTGGGACGGGAGCTGAAGAGGCGAGTTACATAACCTTTAGAAAGTCTACCTTACTGTATAGTTTTAGCTGGAAATATAATTTTTTTTTCTCATGATAAACTCCAAGAATTAAAATCATAATTATTACATCCATTAAATTATTATTATTTGCATTAATACAAACTCTAATAAAGAATAGGTAATTTTACTACGAGATGTAAGATTACCTAAAACATAAAAGTTAGACCCTTAAAATGTATAAATGTTGATGCATTGTGTGATCATGTAAGCCTATTATCTTTATAGCCTTACATGATCAAAACTCATGCAATGTTTTGCGAGAGTTAATCTTTTCCATTGAGGCGACTCTGTGGTCGCCAAATGCACAGATTTTTCTATTTATTAAATTTATCTTTTCATTTAATGTCCTCGAAAAAATAACTTTACAGAAATGTAACTCTCACCAGAAGGCCTTTATCCTGACATTACAGAGATAAAATGGATTTCTACTGAAGATGATCCTCAGATTGTAAAATCACAAACGGCTGTCAAATCTTAGAAACAGCTCATTATTACTGCCTGTTAGAGTATCCTGGACTTTCTGAAACGGTTCAGAAAGGGTCAGTGCTGCGCCGTGGGGCATGAGACGCTGCCGATGTGAGTCAACGGAAAACAATATGGACATACTGCTGACAAATCCCTGATGCTACAGATGTGGGTTGCCTTTAAATGTACGGAACCAAAAATAAGCCTGCATGACATTTTTTTAAACAAGCCCAATTGATTTGTGTAAGCTTCTGTTGCCATGTTTTATAATCTTTGCTCTTTCTGCCGCCGAGAATTAAATTCTGGAGTCTGACTGAAGAACCCACACGAAAATTTAGAGGTTAGTTCGACAGGAACCTCAATCAGTCAGAGGTTAACCTTCCTGGTTTTGTGTTCAGATATTGTCTGTTTTATTGCAGTGGTTTGGTAACATACCAAGTTGACTCATCTGGAGTCCATTCTCCTCTCTCTCTCTCTCTCTCTCTCTCTCTCTCTCTCTTTCTCTCTCTGTCTCTCTCTCTCTCCCTCTCTCTGTCTCCATCCAAATCTCTCCTTTGGAAATATGTCCAGTAAAAGAAAACTTTGCATTTAAATTTGATAAAGTTTTAATCAGCTAATGACACCAAATGCTCGTTCTCAATTTTTCTTCAGAATGTCTCCTTGTGACATTGCTAAATTTTATGCGTTTAATTTATGCTATGTCATGTTTTTGCCTGTTAAATCCTTAAAATAGGTCAGAATAATTTTTAGTTTGGTGGCTATTGATTCTTTTGATTCAACTCCACTCACTTTAATTTCCCCTTTGGGATCAATAAAGTATTTTTTAAATTTGAATTAAACTCAATGAATAAGAAAAAAAAATGCTTTCAATTTTGATTAACATAAATACAAGACGTATAGATATAACAGTTTTGGCTATGAATTAATTTGGTATTTATAGCTTATTCCTGGGTGAGAGCTTGTGTGGCATTAAGCTCAGGCTCTTGTCCTCCTGCTGTGTTGCTCTCTGTTGTCCCTCTGTTCATGCTGAGTACAATTGTGCTTCAAAGTGGATGTCTGTGTTTTCTTTTCTTTTTTTTCCGCCTGTTTAATTTTTTCATGTGTCTGTGTGTGTGTGTGTGTGTGTGTGTGTGTGTGTGTGTGTGTGTGTGTGTGTGTGTGTGTGTGTGTGTGTCTGCTATTCAACCTAACCCACTTCTCTAAAAACCATGTTAATCCTTTAGCCCTAAAAAAGCAAATCCGTTCCCCATTCCCCGGCCTCCACTTTCTGGGAGTACGCTCTTTCTAAAACTCTTCTTCGGTGTCCGCTGGTAATCATTAGTCAGTTTAAAGCTGCTTGAAAAAAAGTCTCTTCAGCGAGAGGGGCATACCCAAACCAAAAATGAACATTTGGATGCTTATTACTAAGTATGGTGGAGACGCTGTAATGCTGTGGGCCTTCTTCATTTCTGAAGAGCCTGGGAACCTTTAACGGCATCATTCTTTTTCTTTTTTAAAGCCTTTATAGGCTTTAGTGGCCTTTATTTGAGTGATCAAATAGGAAAGTGGGCAATGAGAGAGAGGGGGAAGACATGCGGCAAATGTCATCAGCCCGGGACTCGAACCTGTGACAGCCATGTCGAGGACTGGCCGCTCCACCACGATACGTTTTTTTTCTTTTTTCTTTTTTTTTTTTTCGAAACGCCGGAAATAAAAGAAATCCGGAGGCTTCTCCCAGAGTACGAAACATGTTGCATTCTTCGGTCTTTCAGTTGGATAATAATAACCCAGAATGATTAACCAGACACAAAATAAAACTTCCTCCATGACCACGTCACACCTAAAATGCAGCATAAGACGGGACCCAGGTTTCTGAATGATGGGGGGGGAGGTTGTTCCCAGAGGAGTGGTCGGATCCCTCTCTGCATGCCCCGACTGTATAATGGTGTAAGAGGCGATTAAGTGCAGTTCTGTTGGCAAAGGCAGGGTTGCACAAAGAATTAACAGCAGGGGTGGCAGGGTGTTAGTTGGCAACACTAAGAAGCCAAGCTGACTCTGCTGAAAGTAATAAGCTCCACAGCAGCCCCCCTACTCCTTCCCCCCCACCCCCAAGTCTGTAAAGTTTACGTGAACTCATAATGCACAACATAACGGCGCTCTCTATCCAGCTAAGTGTGATCAAAATGTCTCAGAACCGCCATCTGACAGAAGCAGTGAATCTGCGTGGGCGTTTTACTCGGCCCTTCCACAACTGCTGTGTGTTTGATTGTGTTGGCTGTTGGTCATCTTGAGCCACATCACCTTTACTGCCGTCTGAGACATTTTCCCAGAAACGCCGTTCAAGTTGTATAGTCGGTGACTCAAGCTCAGTCATATCCTGCTGGCGAGAACAAAGCACAATGTAGCTGTACAGTTGGCAGAACCGTTGTAAAATCCTTTGGATTTTTTTATTTATTTTTGTCTCCTGCTGCTGCTACTACAGTATGTGATTTAAAAAAATAACAAAAAACAAGCAACAGTTCAGCTATGTTTCCTTAAGTTGCTTTAACTCTGCCACCTAAAATGACCTCCTCTGTCCTGAATGTGTAAAATCTATCTATTTAAAGGAGAAGATGATTTGTATATAAAGTAGTAGACCATGGTGTCTGCTGGGTCTTTAAAAGTCTTAAAAGTAATAATTGACTTTTTTTTTTAAGGATTAACTTTTCAGAAGAGGTGCGCTGCAGGCGTGTGAAAATATATTGTCATCTTAGCAGTTTCTCCAGTTTTTGCTTTTATTGTCGCATAAATCTATTTTCGCTACCATTCAGATAATCTGAGTAAATACGAAATGCAGTTTTTAAATCGTAATTTAATTTACTAAGTGAATGCAAAAAAATAATTGTCCTCTCAAAGATCTTAGAGAGAATGAATTTTTGACGTTGCGTATTTGACTGGTATAATGCTCTTTTGTTAAAATCCAGGCTTAGTTTAGCACCAGATGAGGCCCATTTAGGAGGTTCCTCACTGCTTCGTGTTTTATCTATTGGCAGATAATGGCTCTCATTGTGGTCAGCGACTTTTTCCTCATGAATCCTTTATATTGTGGCTTGATTTGTTGCTCTATGATATAATATCCTTTTGTATTTATTTATTTCACCTTAGTTTAAATATGAATTAATTAAATCACCGTGGGGCAATAAAGAATATTTACATCCTATTCTTTTCTCTCTCCCTGATGCATTTCTCTTTTTTACCATTACGCCGCTACCTGACCGCTCTACATTAATTTTAAAACCTCATAATAATTATTTCTGCAGCTCTACCTTTATTTATTTATTTTCTTATTATTATTTTTTGCCTACTTTATGTTGCCAGACAGATGCTGTGTCCATGATTTTTATATTCTGCAGCTCAGACAATAATCAGGCCTGTGTGGCAACTGATATTAAACCAAAACATATGTAGTGAATCGTTATTTGAAAACTACTTCTCATGTTTACTCGGGCTATGTTTTTCTAATATTACATTTTTTTTAAATACGAAACATAAAAACTGAGATTTACATTTCAGATGATAAGGTTTTAATTTATTTAAATCCTAATGATCTTTGAAATGTCTCAAAGTCATACATTGAATTAATTGAAATTTGCAGAAACACTACTAGAAATAATAGATGGATGTAACTGAAGCGCTTTTTGACAACATTTAGGGTAATTCAAGTCAGTAGGGTGCCATGTGTTTGAGTTGATGATATAATATAATCATATATGTCTTCTTCTTTTTTTTTTTTCAAATCCACACCTACTAGGGACAGCTTTCATTCTTAAGACCTTGAATGCGACTCTGCAGACTAGCGTGGGCTTGCATGGTCCTCCAGAGGACGGTTCATATCTCTTATCTGTCGTTAACTTCGTGCTTTACGCTGTTGAACAGGAGCCGTTCACGTCCGTTTGTTTCTGCCTCGTCCTGTGCTTTGTTGCCCTGAGCCATTAGGACGACACGAGGCGCTCTGTGATTACTGTCTTTTCTCGCTGGCTGTTGCTAATAGTTACTGCTGCAACTACATTTAGGCAGGCTCAGGGATAAAGCTGCTGCAAAATACACATTGTTGTATTTCATCGAGGCCATTTTAATTTAATTTGTTTAAAATATTGACTTTATGTGTCATTTATTGAATTCTGTCAGAAATGATGTCAATGATCACCAGGGTTTGGACTTGCAAGGATGTGGACACCTGGGCTAGAGCCAATGTTGGATCCCTATCCACTAAAAAAATTTTTTTTTTAATTATAGTACATTAATAGGTATTCAACAAGTATGAACTGATATATGGTAGGTTTAATATGTTCCCAAGCCCAGGGGTTCCCAAATCTTTCAGCTTTTGAACCCCCCAAAAAATACATATTATTATTTCCCTCTATTTAGTTAAAAATTATTACATAGAGGGAAATACTTATACATATTTTAAATTATTTTAAAAAAAAATAAAAACAATGAAATTGCATATTACTGCAGCTCCATGTTGTTCCCAAAGAAATTAACTATAACAGCTTAATTTTCCTCATACTTTTGTTGATATTCATGAAAATTCCAAAAATATGAAACTGTCCCTCCACTGTTTCGCAGCTATCCAGAGAACGGCGTCGTAGAGATGCGCTCTGTAGACGTGAGGCCCCGCGCCAGGACCCTGCTGCGGTGGGACCAGCTCCAGGTGGGGCTGCAGGTGATGGTCAACTACAACATGGAGACCCCAGACGAAAGAGGCTTCTGGTACGACGCAGAGATAGTGGCCATAAATCAAACCTCTCGCACCAATAAGGAGCTCCGCGTTAATATTCTCCTGGGGTGAGCGTCTCGCATCCTGAGATTGATTGCTTTGATTTTAGCTGGATTGCGTTTTGCTCTGTTATGTTTCCATTTATCTACCTTGGCCGCTGGCTTGTCTTCCTCTACAGCGGTCCCGAAGATGTGATCGGAGATTGTAAAGTTCAGTTTTTGGATGAAATCTACCAGGTGGAGAAACCGGGAGCTCGTCCCCTCTCGAGCGCAGACGGACAGTTTAAACGTATGAACTAGTCTTTCAGTAGCATTCACGCTCTTCGAACTTTTCCGCTGTTCTGTCAGGTATAACCACAAACTTGAAGGTATCTTGTTGGGATTGGTGGTGTGTAATTGTGAAGTGGATGAACCAGTTTATGTTTTTGTCAAGGTTTCCTATAAAAAATAAAAATAAAAAGTGCTGCATGCATTTGTATTTAACCTCCATGAGTCAATACTTTACTTCTTTCTTTTTTTTCTTCAAAGTAGCTCAGGATGTATCAGATTGGATGAAGAGCATCTGTAAGCAGTGATTTTTGAGTTATTTTTGTGAGCGTCTGAGTAAAAGGGGCGTGGATGCATTTGATATTTTCAGAACTACATGTGTAAACAAAGAAAACCACGTATTTTACTTCCACTTCACAATTATGCGTTGTGTCAAATACATCGAGGCTTGTGGTTGTAATGTGACACAGCATATAAAAGTTCGACTCTTGTACAGTAATTTAGCAAACGCCGTGTTTATCACTAGCGCTAAAATATGTGAACATTTGTGATTTCATCTCGTTTGTGGCTCAAGGGAAGAGCGGACCCGAGTGCAAGCACTGCAAGGCCGACCCCGACGCAGAGTGTCGCTTCTGCTCCTGCTGCGTGTGCGGCGGGAAGCAGGACGCTCACATGCAGCTGCTGTGCGACGAGTGCAACATGGCGTTCCACATCTACTGCCTCAACCCTCCGCTGGCCACCATCCCAGACGACGAGGACTGGTGAGGGAGCGACGGAGAGAGCCGCTCAACGTTTAGCTACAAGTTTGCGCCACTTCGGTCGTTTGACTGATTAAATGGAGTTCGGTGTGGGCTGAAGTGTGTTTACGCTGTAATTCAAAGGTGGTTGATGGTAAAATCAATTTTAAATAATTGGGTAATGCACCTGCAGGTTGCAGTTAATTTCATACATTGAATTTCTGCAAAACATAACTGAGATTGCAACAGAATGTCTCTTTTGCCATTTGTTGAAAGTAAAAAAAAAAAAAAGCATAAATAGAAATAATTATGGAAATACCACTTTAGCTCCAGATTCTTTCTGTTTTTCTGGCTTTGATACAAAGCTTTAATAGAGAATCAAAATAGAAATCGAAACAAGTAAACATGCTTAAAATTATTTATTTTTTTAAAGAGTTTGACCGAAACAGCATTTGCAGTTAATAGATAAAAGATGAACGAATTTTAGCTGCTCTGTCATTTGAGAAATTCCTAAGATTCCAGTTTTATCACCCCAGTATCTTCCCTACGTCTGTTCATTTATAAGTTTTATACTTAATTAATTTTCTTTTACATGAGGCAGTGACCTTGTCGACGCATATCCACAACAATTGATGTATGCCTGCATATTTATTGGCGCCTTTATTAGCTGTTCATATGTTTTCCTTATTTATTTCTCTCTTAATTTTGAATTTGCTATATATATATATTTTATTTTATTTATTTATTTATTTATTTATTTATTTATTTATTTATTTTTTACCAAGGCTTGCATTAACTGTCCTATAAACAAGTCCACCTTTTTTACATCTCACATAGATACATTTCTGAATTTCTGTGTCTGCCCCAGAACATCAGTATGTACAGAGCCCGCCACAAATATTATCCCTCCTGCTAAAAATCTATGCAAAATTATTAGGTAAATAGTTTTTATTAAGGCTTTGCATCTGCCCTTTGAACAGTGAGTTTTGAATGGAGACATATTTTTAACCTCTGTTACCGTCTTCACCTCACGTGACGAGTTAAACTTGAGTCCTCGCACAACCTTGTCCGTCACAGTTCCTGTTGTTTTGAATTAATAATGAGTCTGAATGTAGATGTAAGCAATTTAGGGGAAGTAGCTGTTTATCATCTAACATAGATCTCATCGACACACACAGCTTTGATTGGTTGTTCTCTTATCTTTCCTCTTCTGAAGAGTGTGTCAGAGTAATCAAACGCTGACGCCTCATTTTTTATTCCCCATCAAAACAAGAAGTGGTGGACTAATTTGGATTTCTTAGACACTCTGAGGAAAATACATATTTGAAGTGTGAATTACAGCAATGCTTTAGTGACATTTATTGTAAAAAAAAATTGTTGCAGTTTACAATAATTGTGACACAGATTTCTTAAATATTTGTTCCTTAATGTGAGATTTTTTTCCCCCTGCTGAATACTTCACTGAAATTGAAGGTTGTTTTTTTTTTTCCTCAAGATTTCCGTGATTTAATGCTATTGCCATTAAAAATTCATTCATTTTAAGAGTTTATATATATCTTTATTAGAGAAAAGGAGGCCACACAGTATACATAATTTATTGCTAAAGGGTTAAGGAGCTACTCTGTTGGCCTTTTGAACTCTTTACATACCTGTGAAGCATTGAAGACGGAGCAGGAAGTGATTTTCTTTTATTCTGCCAGGTACTGCCCAACCTGTAAAAATGACACCAGCGAAGTTGTTAAGGCAGGTGAGAAACTCAAAGCCAGCAAGAAGAAAGCCAAAATGCCTTCGGCTACCACTGAGAGTCACAGGGACTGGGGAAAGGTAAGACCTTAGGGCGCCAAGAGGGGAGCAGGATACTGGTGGACTGGTAGCTGCTCTGTAATCCTCAGGAAAGGTCTGAACATTCGCCTCACTATCAACTATACTGTGGAGTTTTTTTTCTAGACTCAAACCACCAGACACATTTTGTAGGATTCCAGAAAATCTGGACAAGTATGGAATTTGCTTTTAATTATGGGTTGAAAACCTGAGTACGGAAGTTTGGGCTTCCAGAAGCTGTAGGTCTGAACGCAGATCTGGTTCAGATGCCAAACTTAAGACGAGCCGCTCTCCTAAATCAGAACCAAATATCTGCATTGTTGTGTTTTATGATCTGTGCAACATCCAAAATATGAAACCCCACAAAGTAACCGTTCTGTGCTCACATGCATTCTACAAAAGCAGAGCTGGAAATGTATTTTCGTGTTCAAAAAGGATAAATCACGATCACCTGCAAAAGGGTCGTATATTTTTAAAACTGAATGTTCAGAATGCTGGTGGAATATTAGATAAATATGTTGCTGTTATTTGTTAGAATTACAGAGTTATAGATTATTTGAATATTTATGAATAAGATAAAATAATAATAAAAAAAAAACAGCAAATTGACTTGTTAACATCCCGTTTTATCAGATTTAATGTGCTTGAGGACCAAATTGGAAATATACATTTATCAAATAATGGATTACTCTTAATTGAGGAAGTAGAAAAATAAATGTTGTCATTTTCTCTAGTTTTTTTTTTCCAAACAGATCATCTGTTTCTTGAAATCCCCCCAGACTTTTCTCATGTATTCAGTTTCTGGCTCTATCCTGACATGAAAACGCCTCCTCTTCATGGTGTAATGTGAACAATGCCATTAGGCACAACTTAGCCATTTTCCTGGAACAGCCAATGGAAAATAACTCCCTTCTTTACCAGAATGTGTTTTTTTTTTTTTTTTTAATTGCTAATTGAAACCAGCTCGCCTTATGCACTCGGGTACATTTAAGTGCGCTGAGTCACACGGTGTTCATACTTGACTTTAAAACTTTAGCGTCTCTATAACTCTTAAAATAAACCACTTTTATTTTATTGTTGTCACACTTTAAAACTCATTTGTAGCAGCTAAATCTGGAGGCAAACCTTCTGAAACTCAGACTTTTTCTTCAACTTTTAAATAAATAGCTTTCCCATAATGTGATGTTGCCACTGAGGCGCACTTAATCACCCTGTTGTGAGGGAACTTTTGAGGTGGAATGTAAAAAAACCCAAAAAACGCTGTTTTACTGTTTGATTATGTCGAAAAGCGCTTTTTATTGGTATAATTGCAGGGTATGGCCTGCGTGGGGCGCACTAAAGAATGCACAATTGTTCCCTCAAACCACTACGGACCTATTCCTGGCATTCCTGTGGGAACCACCTGGAAATTCAGAGTGCAGGTTGGCCTTTTTAAAAGCTGTAAATAAGAAAAACGAAGCCATCGTCGTTTGTTTTGTTTTTTTCACCCTTCACGTCCGCTTCGTTCCTCAGGTGAGCGAGGCAGGCGTCCACAGGCCGCACGTCGGCGGCATCCACGGCCGCAGCAACGACGGCTCCTATTCGCTGGTGTTGGCCGGGGGCTTTGAGGACGAAGTGGTGGGTTTCACTGCCGCCTCCGCTTTTGTTCTGCGGCATGGGAACCACAGTGAAGTCTCACTGGCTCCATCTTTGACGGTGTCTGTGTGTTCATCTGCGGCAGGACCGGGGAGACGAGTTCACCTACACTGGCAGTGGGGGTCGCGACCTCTCAGGAAACAAACGCATCGGGGAGCACAGTTTTGACCAAACGCTGACTCACATGAATAGGTACAGCACCAAAATATGACTGTCAACATGTATTGCACTCTTAATAACTTGTCAGGTTTTTTTTTAATAACCTGACTAACTTCCAGGGCGTTGGCCTTAAACTGTGACGCGCCACTGAACGACAAAGACGGAGCCGAGTCCAGAAACTGGCGGGCTGGAAAACCGGTGAGAGTGGTACGCAGCTCTAAAGGTAGACGCATCAGCAAATACGCTCCGGAAGAAGGAAACCGCTACGACGGTATTTACAAGGTACGTTGTGGAATCGTGCCTTAAAAACGACGGGACGTTGCTACTGAGGCTCAAGCGTGTGTGTGGTTTAATTGCAAATGCTGTCAAACACCCCTGTGGGTTCAACGGGTGGTATTGCGGCGGTCTGCAGGTGGTGAAGTACTGGCCAGAGATCGGAAAGTGTGGCTATTTGGTGTGGCGGTATCTGCTGAGACGAGACGACCTGGAGCCGGCTCCGTGGACCCCTGAAGGACTGGAGAGGATAAAGAAACTGGGCCTTTCGGTTCAGGTGAGGCTGCTGCTTTATGCAGTACATGAGGTTAAATGTGCAGGCAACTCCAGATTTCTGATTTTAAAAAGTTAATAGACTTGAAGTAATTTTTTTTTTTTTTGCCAGGCTTAAATTTCAAAGATAAACTTACTTTTTAAAAATAAAATCAGGTTGTTTTGAATAGGGTTTTTTTCCCTCCCCTTTTTTCCCCCCTCAATAAATGAAATCATTTGAAAACTTGGTTATCTTCTTATGTAGAGCAAAAATTTGTTTGATGAGCAGCACAGAACAAACAGAGAACAAACTAAATGTCTTTTCCTCCAGTACCCACCAGGCTATTTGGCAGCCATGGCTAACAAAACAAAGAAGGAGGCTTGTGCTAGGCCTGGTCGTGGCGGTCGCGGTAAGCACTATCCTGGAAGGGGGAGGCCACGGAGGCGCAAGATTAAAACGAAAGAGGAGGAGGAGGAGGAAGGGCTGGAGGAGGAGGACGAGGAGGAGGGGGAAGAGCAGGGGGATGAGCCCCCAGAAGCCCAGATGCAAGAGGACGCGCCACAAAGTAACGGAGAGCAGAAGACAACCGGAGAAACTGGTGGGTGCTTTTACCGACGTTGCTCAAAGCAGGTCAGAAAAGGTGGACAGGTGAGCGAGAGAGCAGCGCGATCGCTGGGAACCTCTTCGAGACGCCTCGTTGATATCTCCACGAACCTCCATACTTACAATTACACTCCGCTTCCATTGTTTTATTTCAGCATCAGGTGTTTTGTTCTCGCAGAATTAGCTCCTGCTTCTTAAACGTTGCGCTTGTTTTTACCAGAACCGTCACCAGAAACCGAGCCGCCGCCGCCTAAGCGCGTCAAGATAGAGGAGACCTTCCAGCTGACCGAGCAGCAACAGCAGCTGATCCAGGATGACGCCGCCAACAAGAAGCTCTGGGATGAAGCCATGGAGCACATCAAAGAGGGACCGGTATAACTAACCAAAACATTTTAACGTTGTTTGTTTCAGGAGCCAGAGCTGGCATCGCCTGGCATGTTTGAGCGAGAGCAAGTCGGTGTTGCACAGCTCAGCATTACTGTGATATTTCAAAACAAAGACATGGTTAAATGAGGATTAAGGTTGACATATAAGCTTTCTTTAGTGTCTTAGTGGTTAGAATGATTGAATGCGAATAGAAAAACTTCTTAACTTAGCACAAAAAGTAAGAAAATTTGCACTGAGCAGGGTTTTTTTCTTCTTTGTTTTCCCTCTAAATTGCGCCACAGTTGTAAGAAAAATACACAGTCGCTGCAACAGAATGCCAAAAGCTTTAGGTGGAGGCAGTATGATGATGTGGGGCAGCATGCTCAGAGAGGTGCCGTCCCACAGCAGTGTTTGACCAGGCTAGTGACCAACCAGCAGGAGGAGGATGATGTGGTTGTGTACATTTCTTTTTTCTTTCACAACTGCGGCCTCCGTTTGTTAATAAATAACTTGTTAAATTACCATTGTTTAAGTGTTATTTAATGATTTTTTGCTCTTCAAACTTAAATCATCCAGCCAAACCAACAACATCAAGAAGCAGAATAGACTTTCTGGTATTGTGCAAAGAGGGTTTAGCATGGGTGCAACTCTGCTTTTCAGTTCACAAATGCATTGTCTTTGCAAAAGTGGCGCCATTTAAGGGAAAATAAACAGGCCCGCTATAAAAGGTTTATTGCCAAAAAAACCATTGTTGCCAAAAAAGACAAAAAAAAAATAAAATAATAATTCTTACTTGATGTGCTTAGTAGATAAATAGGAAGCTCTTCATCAGCCAGAGAAGGTAAAGGAGTAGGAAAGTCATTGTTATATTTTTGGGTTGGGAACCTCAAAGGTTTGGGAAAGCCTCAGTTATTTGGTAATTCTTTCTTCCTAAGACTTGTCTCCGATGCTCCTAACAATATCTGAAATGTAAACCTGAATACATTTTATTCCCACGAAAGAATTTCCTGCGAAAGCTGGAGCAGATCTTCATGTGCGTCTGCTGCCAGGAGCTGGCCTTCCAGCCCATCACCACCGTCTGCTCGCACAACGTCTGCAAGGTATGCACCCTGCGCACCTTTTTACTGGACGTTATTCGTACTTAACTTCTGCAAAAAAATAAAAAAATCCCCACTTCCCCGTTCTCACCCGGGCGTCTTGTGTCCTCAGACCTGTCTGCAGCGGTCGTTTCGGGCAGCGGTGTACACCTGCCCCGCCTGCCGCCACGACCTGGGCAAAGACTATGTCATGAACCAAAACAAGAAGCTGCAGATTCTGCTCGACCAGTTCTTTCCCGGCTACAGCAAGGGCCGATGAGATCCAGTCCACACGCATTGATAGAACACATGCACATTTAAAAGCATCCATTCTGCGCACCCTCGTATACCATCACGTACCTAGAAGCTCCACTTTGAAACGCGTTGCACTCACATAATGTACTTACCCACGGGCAATTGTGTTTTTGCATTTTACAGCCATCGTATGTATACAATCATTTTACACACAAACCACCTCAGTTAGAGACTGACCTCATCTGCTGAACTTGGATCGTCTCCATTTGCATCACCAGCCTGAAAAATTCAGACAGAGGACGTTGCCTCCCCTCGCTACTCCAGCCACAAGACGCGTGGGCGCAAAAACAAACGCACAAAAAGCCCCCTCTCACCCCACCACAGGCCCACCAACCATCTCAAGGTCTTTTCTCCTTTGCTGTTTTTTTCTTTCTTCTTCTTCTTCTTCTTCTTCTATGTTGCCCGCTGGCTCTGTTAATTGACGCGCAGTACATTGTTTGGGTGCAAATTCATGCTCGAAAGCAAACGTTTAAATCCCTGCCAACCTGCTTGCATTTTACGTACCATGTCTGCAGTTCTACACAAAACGCACAGAGGCAATTGAAAGGACTCTCTCTCACTAGCCGGGTGGCGGTTTATGGTGCTAGAGAAAGGGGCGAGTCTGAGCGAGAGATTCTAAAAGCAAGGGGTTTTACACACAGTTTTCTAAAAATGAAGCACTATATTAGTGACTCGTGCTGTGGGCTTGTTTCCAGGCTCGTCTGGTGCGTTTTCCTGCGTCACGTTTGGAACCGTCTAATTTCTTTCTGTTGAGCTAACGGGGATAAATGAAGCTTCACCAAGGTCGTGGGAGAAGAAGACGTAAATAAAGAGCTGTTGCTACTTTCCTTTTACTAAATGTAAAAGTAAAGGGGTGATTCGTGGTAGAGATTCCACTCTAAACTAAATGGAGCAGGCATTTCTTGGCCATCAGAAGAATACCCTTTGGTATTTCTTTTCATTTACCACACCAACGCTCTGATGCTTGGTGTTTTGTTTTGTTTTTTTTTTCTCTTCTCACAGTGGCATCTTGAGAGGCCAGCCTGTGTTTGTCCTTGATGTTACCAGGTAACCACTTTCAAGTCAGACCGTTTTCATAGCTATTTTGATCAAAATTGTTCACAGCAAATATTTCTCTGCTCTTCGTCGACTTGTTGCAATAAACTTCTGCTGGATGCTCGGATACGTTTTGTCACATTCCAGCCAGAAAATCGTGCGTCTCAGATTGTGGGAATTGAGAGTTAGACAAAGGCAGCACATTTCTGCTCGCTGTACTGTCTTTGTGGGGTAACCCACTGCAAGCGGCTCAGGCAGTCTGCCAAAGTCCAGACCCCCCCTCTCCGCCGCCCCTCCTGTTTACTGACCATATGTGACAAAGAAGTGCGTGTTTGACCCGTTGAACACCTTTACCATTAATACCTGCAAGAGGGAGAGATGGATTAGTGTTGTAAGCTTTGTCAGTGTTAGCCATGGTCCTGTTCCTGGTATGAAGATGTGCCCCACTTTTCAAATCACTTGGTTAGTTGTCTACTATTTTGTAGCACCGCACTGTGCTGAAGCACACTGCCTCACAGCTGGCTGAACAAAAGCGTATACGCAGCCTGTCTTGCAAGAAAGAAACATTTGGTCTTTTAAAAATGTTTGCATCTCTTACGCAGCTGACTGCAGACTAGCTACCCCAGCACATAGCCTGACCAATTAACTACAGCAAAACAAAAGGTGCAATATGACTTAATTTCTTCAGTTTGCAACAGTTATTCCTACTGTGATAATAATGTGATCTATAACAGACTTGAGCAAAAAAGTAGAAAAATAAATACTAACTTAGGTATAAGAAACAATTTTAGGTGGTTAATGAGTCGGGCTATCTGCAGAGTTAACCAGTCAGTTGTTTTCTGCTTAACAAATATGTGATGCCTAGCTGCCAAAAGCAGTTAACCTCCCCCCCACATACTTAGTGAGCTATTTAATTTCCTTAACTTAATTACCCCTGTATGAATTTGCCTCCTTTCATCTAGCTTTCTCCAGTGCGTAGCGACAGCTACGCTACGTGCTTTATACAGCTGCAGAAATGTCTGGTCACCCCGTATTGTTTTTTCACATATATTTATAACGACTTTAAACTCTGGGAATGATGCGACAAAAGTCCAGCATGTATGTCTAAGCATTTTTTTCCCCCCCTAATTGTAAAAGAATAAACCTAAAACAGGCAGATGCTGTGTGTTAGGTTTCAGGCAGGGTGCATCAGACCAAAGAGAAGAGCGGCTCCACCACAGCACAGAAGTGGTCATTAACCTTCTCGATGATCTAAAATGAGCCAATCAGAGCCAATATTTCTGTGGCCTTAAATATTACATAATATACTGATTTTAGTCACTACATCCCAAAAGAATTCATCGCAAAACTGGATGAGTTCTGTCTCGAAAAATACCTAAAACCGAAAGCTCTCTGTTGCTGATTATTTCATTATATCATACATTCTTTTTTTTGCTGACATTGCAATAGAAAAAATGATTAATATAAATATTACTCAAGAATTACAATGACTTAATTTCTTCAATTTGGAAGAATGTATTTTAAGTATTCTAAAATACTTAACTGGTAGATAAACTCAATAGGGGGCACAACATGTTTGTTTTTTTTGTACTGTTTGTGCACAGACTAAAAATGATTTATAACTGGAACACGATTTTTTTTTAAAATATGCTTTATGGACACAGATTCTAGAAAAATGTGTTGCCCAAATGAATAACTTTGCATCGTATTTCTATTAAATAAGATTTCCAAATTAAAAAAAATAAAAAATAGGTATAACCAAAGCTCACACTGTCCGAAATTAAGCTTAACTAACATGCACTTAAAAACTAATAATTACTTCTTAACTCATTTTAATTGCTGTAAGAATACACCTGCAGTATATTGTAAAGATCTTAAAGATTCTTTTTCTTTTTTTTTATCCTTTTGAGTCACATTGACTTAGACCTTTTCCAAAGTTTTATAACCCAAAGCGTGTAACTCTTACATGTTTAAAATCTGTCGTCGTCATCCTTGCCCACTGTATCGAATCA